>NC_071096.1:23107017-23432017 GCF_027358695.1 Spea bombifrons | reverse complement strand
GTTTGGGCCCGAACTTCATTCAATTAATTCGGTCCCTTTATACTGGTCCTTCTGCCCAGGTCAAGGTCAATGGTTCTCTCTCCTCGCCGGTCACCCTGTCGAACGGCACAAGGGATGCCCTCTTTCCCCCCTTCTTTTTATTTTAGCTTTGGAACCGCTTGCAAATGCCATCAGAGCCAATTTGAATATTAAAGGGACGGTGGTTGGGGACACTCCACACAAACTTGCTGTTTACGCAGATGATATGCTGTGTATGGTGGAGGATCCGTTCGCATCTTTATCCCATATTGTATCCGAGCTAGATTGCTTTGGCCGTATCTCTAATTATAAGATCAATCTCCAGAAATCGGAGATTCTGGGTATTAATATTGCGACCCCTCTGCGGAATCGTATTACTGGTGCTTTCCCCTTTCGATGGTGTGACTCCTCCCTGCGTTATTTGGGGTTACAACTCTCATCTGACACCTCTAGGTTGGCGGCTTTGAATTACTTTCCCCTCCTCGCCCAGATCAGAGCGGACCTCAAAAAATGGTCGTTCCCGCACATTTCCTGGTTTGGGAGGATAGGGGTTGTTAAGATGAATATTTTACCCAGGTTTCTTTACCCCCTACAATCCTTGCCTATATTCCTTCCCAGGTCCTTCTTTCGATCCTGTCATAGGGCCTTTGTACATTACGTTTGGGGCGGTAGACCGTCCAGGTTGGCGTTTGCCCATATGATCCGACCCCGCCTTGGCGGGGGTATGGGGGTCCCAAACATCGAATTATATTGGCAGGCGTCTCACATGCGTCGGGTTTTGGAATGGACCAGAGATGTGCCGAAGCAGTGGGTTCAGACTGAACAACTGTTTTTTTCTCGCCCCATTTCCGTATTTCCATGGTTGGCAGATTCACATAGGCGCTCAATCTTTGGGGGCCATCCCTCTATTTCTCCCACCCTCAAGGTTCTTCGTAGAGTTTTGCGCAAGGGCTTTCTTACATCCTTTCCTTGCCCACTTCTCCCTCTGGTTGATAACCCAGATTTTCCGCCGGGGTTGGAACGTGGCCGGTTGCAGGTTCTTGCTCCCCCTGATATAACCATTGTGAGAGCATTCCATGTGTTGCACCATAATTCTCTGAAACCTCTCGCTGAATTGGCTCATACCCCATCGGTCCCTTTCCAGACTCGCTTTCTATATCATCAACTTAGCCATTTTTTTTCTGTTTCTGATGTCCTTCAGCAGGTTGGCAGGCCCCTTACGCCGTTCGAGGAATTATGTAGTGGTACTCCCGGCCCCTCTCATCTCCTTTCTAGGATTTACGCTCTCCTCCTACAACAAGTTTCGGGTACTAAACCCTTTTACATGGGCCTTTGGGAAAGAGATCTGGGGGTTGTTTTGGAACCGGCGGACTGGGATAAGGTGCTATTGATTATACATAAGGGGTCCCTCTCGAGTGCGATTCAGGAATCGGCTTTTAAACTCCTCATTCGATGGTATAAGGTTCCAGCGGAGCTACATCATTATCTCCCTCAGGTCCCACCGACATGTTGGAGATGTGGCGCCGATCTGGGTACCTACCTCCACATATGGTGGACGTGCCCGTTGGTGCGCCCGTTCTGGGATGTGATAACGGCTGTGATTCGCATTGTAGACGACCCTCTTTTCGCCCCGTCGCCAGAGGCGATCCTTTTATATCATAATTCGCTTTCATATGGGAAATACAAACGCTCTTTGTCTTTTTTAATCTTAAGTGCAGCCAAATCGGTTATCCCTAAATTTTGGAAACAGACAGTGTCCCCGCCTATCGCGGTCTGGCTTGCCAGGATGTCCCTGATATGCCAGATGGAAGACTTAATTCTGTCCTCTAAAGGCCTCGCACATAAACACGAATTGAAATGGTACCCATGGCATCAATTTCTCTCCTCTCCCTCGGCCTCCACGGTGCTGGGCTCTTGTTAGTTCTCTCTTTCGTGATGTGTCTTATGTTTTATGTTTCACGCTGGAGTACTAGCCTTGTGTTATGGGTCGGAGCCGCCTCCGATCCTCTATTATCTCCTTAAATGCAGTGGGTTTTCGTCGTCTCGCCACTTTCGCCTTGATTTTCCTTTTGGTTTTTCTTTTTGTTTTTTTTTTTTTGTTTATTTTGTTAGGATACCATCCTGACTGTTTTTGTTATGCTCATTGTTTCTCCGTCTCATTATTATCTCATAGTCTGTGATTATATGCGGTTCTTTTGTGCTGCCGTGCAGATCTGTCATCCTATATTGCACTACTACTATTGTCAACTTGATTCCGTATGACTGTTTTTCGTCATTTTGCAATATGGCTTGTCTACTATGTTGTCACAGATGTAGTGGTACCACTTGTGCCTTTCTTGTGACTGTATCTGCAATTACTGGATATGTACTGTATGCAAATACTTTTTCATGCCGTTTCTGTTTTCTACTATTGTTCAATAAACGGAGAATTGAAAAAAAAAAAAAAGAATACATACAATTATTTATAAAGATAAAATCTGTATCTCACCAGCACAAATCGGAGAAGCTTTTCGTACATTTTATGCAGAATTATATAATCTCCCTGACAATAGTCAATGGCCCAAGCAGAAATCTTAGATCTTCCTATAGAAGAAAATGAAGTGACTAAAATAATAATGCAACTAAAAAAGGGTAAATCCCCGGGCCCTGATGGATACATCTGTGATTTTTTTTAAACTTTAAGTACGTTACAAGCTTTTATATGTCCTATCTTGAAACCTGATAAATCTTCTTCGGACATTAAACATTATAGACCAATATCCTTGATAAATCTAGACACTTAAATATATTCTGCGATAATAGCAAATAGAATTAGACCTAATTTAGATGTATTAATACATAAAGACCAAACAGGCTTTATAAAATACAGATCATCTAAGGATAATATTAGGAAGATAATAGATATCTGTAATTACGCAAATATCACCCGGGGCTCTCTTTTATATATTATCTCATTAGAACCTTTTGCCTCTAGAATAAGATATAATTCCAACATTACAGGTATAAAAATTGGACAATTGGAAATAAAAATATCCCTTTATGCAGATGACATTTTGATTATTTTAGACAAACCCGATGTCGCGATCCCATTCTTATTACAAGAAATTTAATTATATGGTACTCTATCTAACTACCGTATTTGCTCGATTATAAGACAAGGTTTTTTTCAGAGCAAATGCTCTGAAAAATACCCCTCATCTTATAATCGGGGTCGTCTTATAATCAGACCTCAAATAGGTCTGACTATGAGACGACTAACATCCAGATCCCCCACAGCTGCATGGGACCTTGATCTTCCTGTATGTAGATGTCTACGAATCGCGTAGACATCTACATACTGCCCCGGCTGCATGACAGGGGAGACAGAAGCACCGGTAAGTTTGGGGGGGGGGGCAGGGGAGTGTTATATGAGGGGCATAAGGCATTCCTGTAGGCAGAGTGTTCTATGAAATGCCTTTTAACCCCCTTAATGCCACTCTGCCTCCAGAAATGCCTTTTTAACGCTCTATACGCCACTCTGCCTCCTGAAATGCCTTAAACCTCCCTATATGCCACTCTGCCCCATAAAATGCCTTTTAACCCCCTTAATGCCAGAGTGGCATACATGGGTATAAGGCATTTCTGGAGGCAGAGTGGCACATAGGAGGTCAAAAGGCATATCATGGGGCAGAGTGGCATATAGGGTTAAAAGGCATATCATGGGGCACAGTGGCATATAGGGGGTATAAGGCATTTCTGGGGCACATGTGCATAACTGGGGGGGCAGGTTGGAAAATAGAAGGAAATAAAACCAAAATATTTTTCTCAATCATAGCTTTTATTAAAAAAATAGTTTACATTAACATTTACTGGTAAAACTTTTATCCTATAGGGTCGTCTTATATTAAGGCTTTTTCTTTTTTTCCTAAATTAATATTCAGATTTGGGGTCGTCTTATAATCGAGCAAATACGGTATAAGTTAAATATGGGGAAATCACAGGCTATATGCATAGCAATGACAGACGAAGATACAAATTTAATAAAGTCTAGGTTTTAATTTTAGTGGCCAGATGCTGGTATAGACTACTTAGGAATAAAAATTCAGGCAGAAGGCATTAAGATAATGGAAAAAAATGGCCAGCTCCTTTTAAAACAGACCCAAGAGAAATTAAACAAGTGGAAAACTCTTCCTTTATCCTGGATGGGTAGAATCAATATTATAAAATCATATATATTACCAGCATGGCTATATAGATTTAGAACGATTCCGGATGATTTACCTAAAGATTGGATAAATGTAATACAATCAAAATTAATGAAATTTATATGGCGCGATAAACATCCTAGAATTCAAAAAAATACCTTGTTTCTACAAAGAAATCGAGGCGGACTGAGTCTCCCTAAAGTACTTAATTACTGGCAAAATATATACAAAATGCAATTATTACAGTCAAAGGAATCTGATTGGTATATAATTGAACAATCTATCTTCGGTCTGAAAGATTTAGAAATAGCTCTTTGGCTGCAGAAAAAAGAGTTAAAGACATATGTGGAAAATCTCAAAGGGACATCACTTAACTCAATGTTATCATTCTGGCAGCGTTTTAAGAAAAAAATTGGTTTTAATGATCTTATAACCAAGAAGGCCCCGATAGAGCTCCTAAATAAAAATATTCCAGATATAAGCCTTAATGAATGGAAACATATTGGGATAAATAGAACAGAGGAACTTATGGTAGGAAAAAAACTTAAAGACTTTTCCTTGCTGAATGCGAAATACGGCATCTCTAATAAAAAAAAATCATTATATAAGATTAAAGAATTATTTACATTATTCCCTTTTTGAGAGGAACAGAGATGAAAATAACGATTAAATTCATGAAAACATTTGATAATCAGATTAAACAGAAAGCCTTAAGACTTTGTACAGCCCTAATTTTGAAATTAGATGATCTCAAATCCCCACTGGTCTGGAAGAAATGGGAGAGAGATTTAAATATAGATGGTAATTCTCCCACAGAAGATAGATGGATAAAATCTTGGAATCAGGTTATGAAGAATATTCATTGCCTAAACTTACAAGAGATTTACTTTATAATAATTAACAGGTGGTATATGGTCCCATCAAGGCTTCATAAGATAAACCAAGTAAAACAAAATTTATGTTGGAGATGCCAAGAAGCCGAGGGTACTTGGATTCACATATGGTGGTCATGTATCAAAATAGTCGAATGTTGGGAAAAGATTTTTGACACTATATCACATTTAGCAGGGAAACGCCAAGATTGGAAGCTGATCTCGACAAAACAAAAAACTATAATAGATCATGTGATCCCAGCAACGTTAGTAGTTACTGCCAGGAACTGGAGGCAGAAAAAGATAATCTCTTGGAAACATGTTAAAAATCAGATTCTCAAACAGCAGAATGTGGAATATGGCTATTACAGAGCCAATTGACTCATGTACAAATATTGGGAAATATGGGGAAGATTTACCCTGTAATCATTCATAGTAGAGGAGATAGAGATCAACCCACTTCAGAAGAATATATATATGAATAATCTTATACCTGTTACCACATACCTTATATGTTGTGTGTAATACTGCCTTTGTTATTAGTATTTGTTAAAGTGTATATATGGATATTTTGTAACTATACTCACATTAAGAAGAGCCTTAAAAATTATTATATACAAAATAGAACTATAGTCATACAGCAATATACAAAATATCCCATATTGATGTAATTGTCTTGTAAATCGTCCTTTTATGTTTTTATGTATTATATTTAAACCGGTGTAGAAAGAATTACATACCGTATTGGCTCGGATATAGGCCGCCCCCGTATATAGGCCGCACCCTAAAAGTTTGGTGCTTTTTTAAAGAAAAAGTTTTTTTTCTTTAAAAAAGCACCAAAAAAAACATGCTGCCACTGTCCTCCCCCCCGAGATATGCTGCCACTGTCCTCCCTCCCCGAGATATGCTACCACTGTCCTCCCCCCCGAGATATGCTGCCGCTGTCCTCCCTCCCCGAGATATGCTGCCGCTGTCCTCCCTCCCCGCGATACGCTGCCGCTGTCCTCCCTCCCCGCGATCCGCTGCGCTCCCTCCCCGAGATCCGCTGCCCTCCCTCCCCGAGATCCGCTGCCCTCCCTCCCCGCGATACGCTGCCCTCCCTCCCCGCGATACGCTGCCGCTGTCCTCCCTCCCCGCGATACGCTGCCGCTGTCCTCCCTCCCCGCGATACGCTGCCGCTGTCCTCCTCTGCCCCCCCTCCTCGACTTACCGGAGCAGACTCCCGGGTGTCTTGCGGGGCCGGCGAGGGACATCTACGCAATACGCGTATGCAACTTCCGGTACCGTTACCGGAAGTTGCATTTGCGTATTGCGTAAATGTCTCCCGCCGGCCCCGCAAGACACCCGGGAGTCTGCTCCGGTAAGTCGGGGGTGGGCAGAGGTAAAACGCTTAGATAACCTCCCGTGCCGGCACCCCCCCCCGTGGGAAGTGCTGGCAGGGGAGGCTGTCTGAGCGTATCGGGGAGAAGGATGCAGGTCCCCTGCACCGCTGCGGGGGATCTGTATCTTAACCCCGCTGCCTGCCCGGCGCCCGGGACTGCATGTCCCGGGCGTCGGGCGCTAGACCCCGAATATAGGCCGCACCCCCACTTTAAAAACTTAAAGTGGGGGAAAAAAGTGCGGCCTATATTCGAGCCAATACGGTATATATTGTAATATAGCGATGGACGCCTGATTTAGAAGAACTTCCTAAGCTTAAACAGTGTCGCTTAAATGAATCCATAGTGAGGCATTCAGCGACACAAAAAACTGATCCCAGGACGCACTGTGACTGCTCCAAGAGATGGTGGAAGAGGCTCTCTCCAGAGATGCTCTGAAGAGGCTCTCTCCAGACTCAGGCTCAGGAACTGCATTCAACCAAGAAAGTCTATGGAACCCAGCTTACTAAGAATGTAACGATTTAGTAACATCCCCAAGATTTTTATGAGCAAGCCCTAAAGTTAGCGCTATATCAAATTGGTCATGTTCAAAGATATCTTAAAAATAAGACATCAGGACATACTGACCAGATGTCCAAATTCCCCCCAAAAATGCACACCTCGCAAAGGTACTTCACGAATAACCTGACAAACCCATGCATGGGTGATATCACCGTGCTCAGGAGATGTTGCTAAACACATATTACCAAGAGTGGTAAATTCATAACTAAAGTACAATGAGTGGGGGGGGGGGGGAAAGCACACACAAAAAAATACTACTGCAAACTTTTACACCAGCCTTCAAGTATATGAAGCAAATTGTTAGATAGAGGTAATTCTTTTTAAGAAGATGTGTGTTTACAAGGATATCGCCTCACAGGATATGTGCAAAAAAAACCATCCTATCAGTCTATGCCTCCATATAAAGGGTAGATGTCTCTTCCTGCCCCAGAAGCTGGAAACATTCTGGACTTTACTTGACTGTGGTAAAGCTTCAGGGTGCTACAAAGGACTCAAATGGATTTTCTACCATATATACATATATATATTTATTTAATTTTGTTTCTCTGAAGAAGGCTCTGTTTGTGCTATCCTTTTGCAAGTGTGACATTCAAACAAATGAAACTTTTTTCAGTAACACATCTGCTGAGGTCAAAAACAAAGTTGCTACATTCTTACAACACAAATCATCTTTCTGCCCTATGCTGTATACAACCACAAATGCATATCCATAACTTGATACACAAAACAAGAGTGTAGCGGATTACTGGCAAAATTAGTTACAGTTCTTTTTTTTTTTTTCTCTCAAAGTATATCACTGATGTATTCACACCCACAATACAAAGGGTTTTAGGTACATCCATGAGTCATTTTCTTTTGTTTCCACATATCTCTAGCTATCTCCAAAAATGTAATCTGCTTCCGGCACCTGCCTCTTAATGGGAACATTTACTAACCAGTCTTGTGGGGAATGCCAATACCAATGTAAAAGCTGCAAATTTGTTAAAAAAAATAAAGTAAATTAAGGTTTTGTGCAAACATTTGGAGTGATAGAAGACGTGATGAAAAATTTTATTTTTCCTTATATATCAGTCCTTATAAGATCAATAGTTTGTCAGAAGTGAAAGCTATTACAAATTAAGCTACCTGTAAGCAGTGATTGTTCAGACAGTATAACTCTTCAATTGTATCATGAAATGATATAAAACCCTATTGGTCTGAAACCCAGTTAAACAATCAAAAATATACACAGAATGGTAAAATATTATGTACAATGTCCCATTACACACACATAAATATATAGGCATTTTTCAATTAATAATCAATTCACAGACAATATTTAAAAAAAAAATGGGTCAAGCTTTGTTTTAAACTGATACATAATTGAATCATTGAATAATATACAGATTGCGACAATTTAAACATGACCAATTCTTCCAGTTCCATTTTCAAATTAATACACATTAAAATGCACAACCTTTGGCAAGTTAGCACTTTTATACTCATATATATTGTTCCTTTTAGTAAAATCCAAGTAACTGCATAATATGTGTTACTTATTCCATCATACCACAGCAGGTTATCCCACTGTGTTCTGGCATATTGTGATCTCTTTGCATACGCTTTCTTTATACACGTTGCATTTTGCTGTCAAGTACATGCCTTTATTTTCTTTAGTAGTTTGCCATCTTTTATAAAGTAAAATAACAGAAGAAGAAATATTCTTCAATGTGCCTATACTTTGAAATCTGTGTGCATTTTCTAGCAAATGTTAAACATCAGTTGGTAATATTTTTAATATATGCCCCACCTAAAAACCGCTTACAATTAGGTAAGGATAATACATATTTGTAATTTGTTAAAAGAACTGTCTAAAAATGTATTGCTGGTTTTTAATGCATGCTGAAGTCCATTTTCCATGCCCTCTACTCCATATACTTTACTGTATGTACATATTGATACTTTAGTTATTAGAGTTAGAAATATGATATTAAATATTTTTCATTTTTAAAGAAGACAATTAGTCAAGCTTTCCCCTATATGAAAAGTAAGGTTTGCACTATAGTTTTCTTAAACGTTTGAGTAAAATGAGGTGTTCCGACTTTTCAGAACTTCCTGTTGCCTTCTTTCTCCCTCAGCCGGTATTAGAAGCAGGCATATGCGCACATACTGTCGATGAGAGAAAGAAGACAGCAGCAAAAGAGTCTTTTACATTTAGGCTAGAGTGCATCAGTATATTACCAAGAACATGTTAAAGGGCTAGAAGACAATACATAGCATTTGAACATTCGTATTCCATTATATTACTGTCACTTTCAAGTGTTTCATTCAAGGTAGATCTGTAGCTAATAGTCTATCTAGTATAAAGGAATAATGGCAGGATTACCTCTGGGTCCAGTGTTCATCCTGATCTTGTTTAAGATTCAATCTGCATCCTTGTTGTATTCAATTGTGAGTCTAAATCTAACTGCATGATAAGTGTTATTCAGTATTAAAAAAGTATATTAAAAGCTTTGTACAGCATGCCCAAGACAGGAAAGGGCCTGGCTACTTTCCTCTCTTTACTTCCACTGCCAAACAGCTTGTCACCACCCTGCTACTGATGAATCACTGAATGATAATATGAACAACGAAAATTGCAGTCTTATCTTCTATTGCAGTCACTAGATTTATTTTCTGGTCTCGGGAAAAATTTCATGGAATCTCACAAGCTAATACAAGATAAATAATTTAAAATATATCCACCATGATTCATATAGTCTTTCTATAGATTCAATGAAGACCACAGATTCTCTCCTAAAAAAGCAACTGAAGAGATAAAAAAATAAAACAAGCTGTGAATGTTACTGCAGGACAATAGGTAATCAGTCTGTACTTATGTATTTTTATTTGTGACAGAATGACCTGTCATACAGGGGCCCAAGGTACTCAGAGATGGCTCCAGCCTGGCTGCCAAACAGGCAGGAACTCCATTGTTAAACTAATCCCATTAACAGGATGGCTACCAGGGGGATAATTCAGTAGCTAAAGGGGATTAAAGGTTGGGTGATCCCTGGGAGTTACTACAGCTCTCTTGGTGAACCCGTTACATTGGTGGCAGCGGCGGGATCCTCCTTGCAAACGTCCCAGCGGAGTACCAGCGAGTATACCAGCAGCAAGCCAAAGATGGTTCCAGCACTACAGGACGTGTTGGTGCACAGGAGAGTCGCAAGTTATATAAATGCCTGGATGGAGGCTCTCAGAGTAGACCAGGGTGTCCGGGGAATAGTCCTCCCATCCTCCAAGGAATGGTACGTGCTACAACTAGATTGGCGAATGCAGTACCTGGGAGAGCAGCCTCAAGAGAACTTGGTGGCTGAGTTGGAGAAGTTGCTTCCACTTGAAATGACTGTGGATTGTGGATACCGGGCCCTGTATTGGCAGGCCGTGCAGTGGTGTCCAGAGCTGAAGGATGATTACATGCCAGAGGGCGATGACTTTGGCGGCCCATCGAAATATCGGTGCGAGGAGATCCGGGAGTTCAGGGAAGGGATTCTCGCAGATGTGCCCTGTTACCTGCCTGACTTGTGGGCTGATTTCGATTATTTGGTTTACCAAGAATGGTTCCTGGAGCAGGCCTACCGAGAACGCTTTGACCGTGCTCAGCAGTGTGCCCCAGTGGATCCTGTGAGTATTGTGCCCCCACCAGAAGCACAAACATCCGAGCAGAGCGCAACTGGCCTCTGCCCACTCCCTTCCCTCACCCCAGACACTTTGCCCTATTCCCCGCAATATGGCCCAGAAACTGACCAAGAACCCCCCTGCATGTCCCAGCCAGATCCCCCAGCTGAACTGCTGGCTTCGAGGCAGAGCGCTGCTGGCCTCTGCTCACCCCTTCCACTTGTTCCCAAGCCTGACCGCAGTAACCAAGGAGGGTCCGGTCAGGCAGCCACAGAGTTGGTGGTGCCCCTGGATTTTACAAATGCAGCTGAAGCGCTGCCCTCGGGGCAGAGTGCCGCTGGCCTCTGCCCGCTTCCCTCTGTGACCCCAGCTCCCTTGGCTTTACCCCCCCCAATGTTGCCCAGAGGCAGTGATTTTTATGGATCCTGTATCCACAGAAGAAGTGTTGGCAATGGGAGAAAGGCAGATCGACATCTCTCCCCAGCAGATGGAGTATACAGGAGGGGATGCATGTGGCTTTCCTCCCCTCGCCGAGGATCATACAAACATTTGTACCATGCAGGTGGATTGGACTATGGTCGCCACCTGCAGTCCCCAGAGGTGCCGAGCAGTCAGCCCAGAACCCCATATGGAAGGGACCCCAGCCGCTCTGTTTTCTCCCCAGCGGCTGAGAGGACTCCAGGGAGAAGGCACATTTGGCCCTTCTACTGTCTACTTATTGGGTACACATAGCAGGGTTCCAAGGTGCGCATGCTGACTGGTGCTGGAAGTGATTCCGGGGACAAAAGGAGGATATATGTGGGTGATCTCTGGGAGTTACTACAGCTCTCTTGGGGAACCCGTTACAGTATTTATTAACCCCTTCATGACAATGGCTAATTTTATTTTCTGTACCCTTCAAGACAATGGCTTAATATTTCTGCGGTGTGCGTGTTTAGTTGTAATTTTCTTCTCTCTTTTTTAATGTACCTGCACAAGTCATATATTGTTTTTTTTCAGGACAACAAACGATTTCTTTAGATACCATTATTTAATGGGCGTATCATATCATATACTATTAGAAAAGTATAAAATATGAGGTGGGAAAAGGACTTTTTCTGACTTTCACTTGAAAAACCTTTTACTCATCTACAAAAGCTAATGTAAAAACCCATTAAACAGATCCTACTATTTGTCCTGACCCATTGTTTTTATAGTTTTTTTGCACATTATAGGGCAATAAGTACAAGTATCATATTGCTATTTTAAAACCATTTTTTTCATACTGCCCTCATGCCCTATTTGGGATCAGTGGAGTTGGTTGGGGGGCCCAGAGGGGACCATGGCCCCCCCTACATCATACTGTGCCCCTCCATGTGCCCCCCCAATCGAAACGCTGTTTTGTTTTTTTTGGCGCGGAGGAAGCGCTAGACGTGATGGAGAGAGAGAGGGGCGCCAAGAGGTCTCTCAAGTTTTCAGCAACCGCTCGGCGCCCCTCACTCTCCTCTGCGAGGCTTCTGTCTTCAGTGTCTTCGTTGCGGTGCCGGCCACCACAGGACGTCTGAAGGTAAGTGAACTACAAAGGGGGGAGAGGGAGAGGGTAGATAGTAAGAAGAAGGGGGAGAGGGGGTAGATATTGAGAAAAGGGGGGAAGAGGGATATATAGTGAGAAGGGGAAAGGGGGGAGATAGTGAGAAGGGGAGAGGGGTAGATAGTGAGAAAAGAGGGTAATAAGAATATTTAAATAAAGTCAGAATGAGTGACAGAATGAATGAATTAATTTGTGTATGAATTGTGTAAATGGGTTAGAGAATATTTGAATGAATGTGTGGAAGAATTGTGTGAATGAGTGAAAGAATTAATGAATTTGCGAGAGTGCATTAATAGATATGTGTAACTAAATTGTGTGAAAGAGTGAGAGAATAATTGTGTGAATTAGTGAGTCACTGTAAAAGCGTCTGTGTATTATAGATGTAATAATAATTGATTTTTGGAAAGGCCAAGATTGCACAGGGCAGGGTGTTTATGGGATAAAAGGTGGCACAGGTAGCATGCTTATGGGACAAAGATGGCACAGGGTGGGCTGTTTGGGGACAAAGATGTCATATGCTGGGCGGAAGTTGTCTACGCGAATCGCATAGAGCTCTACACGCTGCCCGGACTAAGCACTGGGGATTCAGAAGCACCGGTAAGTTGGGGGGGGGGGCATAACACAGGAGGATCCAGGTCCCCTGCATCTGAGTCTGAGTCAAACATATATGTTTGAAAACTAGACACCCCAAGGGATTTCAAAGGCTAATATTTTAACTCTTCCCATGCATCAATTCTTCCACCAGTCTTTGTCAAACTTTGTGGCGTTAATTATTATGCGTTTAGTTTTTTACACACATTTTACTTCACATATGAAATTACAGCTCCTTGTAAATGTCAGTGTCAAACACCTCAATGTGTGTTCAGCAACATCTCCTGAGCACAGTGATACCACCCATGCATGAGTTTGTCTGTGTCAGGGTGCTCACCCTTCCCCCGCTCCACTGCTTGCTTCTCTGTGTTGCAATTGAACCCCTCAGCTGAGTTTAACGAGCAGTCTGCATTCCTCTATTTCTTTGGTTACCTGCTAATAAACCAGCCCCTTTCCTTTCCTAGCTATTTAAGCTGCAAGGATTAGTACTTCTCTGAATGGTCTCTGACATCCAGCTCATTACTCTATGTTCTGCAGCTTATCTGTGTTTGAGTCTGGCTGACTTCCCACTCTAGTTCCTGATCTCTGTCTTTGTTCCTGTGTATGCTCATCGCCATATTATATATTTCAGGCACGTCAATTGTCTCCAGCAGGATGTTTTTCGGTGACGTGCCTGGCACGTCAATTGTCGTCAAGGGGTCAAAGAAAGAAACAACCAATACAAGTAAAAGAAACAGAAACCATAAACAGTGCTAATTGTGTGGAATAAAATAGTGTGGAAACCATACTAGAGCAATGCAGAAAAGGTGGAAAATATGGTTTGTAGAAAAAAACAGAAGAAAAGGAACAACACAGGTACACAATCCATTTTCAAAACTGAACCTCTTTTACCACACATTTACCCTCTGTCTATGCCTGCTCTCATATGTTTACATACAGTAAGTGCAAGTTCTCCCACTTAAAAAGATGAGAGAGGCCTGTAATTTTCTTTTTTTTTTTCCAATTCTCTGTTTATTGCACGTTTGGGAAAATAAACACAATACAGAGTGTCATATACAGAAATAACAATGAACATCCAGTACGGTTGGACATATGTCAAAATAACGCATTACACAGTGGTGAAGATACATGTAGAAACATAAACAGTGACATTATGGTAGACCAAAAGTGTCCACATCGGCGTACAAGCGAAATACGCAACGTGGTCAGAGTGAAGCTCGTACCACTGGCAACAGTAACATATGCAAATCAGACACACATCCATCGCACAAGGTACAACATCACCACTGAGAGACCTGGAGGGGAAAGGCGTAGGGCGGTAGCCGCCCCAGACGGGTAGATACCAGTAACAATATCGCAACGTAAAACTGAGAGGTAGCAGTCGAGGAAGCAATGAAATAATTAAACTCCCCTCTCTGTACTGGTGGTGCGTATGTGAGATGAATATTTAACGACACTTCACAGAGCGCATGAGCTAAATAAAGGACAGAAACATGGCCAAGTCAGGCTCTACAAAGGGTTAATCACGTCCGTCCCATAGGCGGAAATGGGACAGATCGCACAGGAGAAATAGTACCCGGCATGTACAATAAAACATATAACATATAACAAAGAAAATATAACATAACAAAAACGTCAGTCCCAGGGTCCAGGGATAGGTCCCGATAATCAGTAGCAATCAAATACACTGCACGAGAAAGCGTACAAGGGGAAACCCCCTGTTAAACCGCATGTGGCAAGGGACGAGAAGCAGACATCGCCTTATAACGAAACAGGAGGGGGGTTCCTGTCCAAGTTCGGCACGTATGTACGCCAGTGGAACCATTTAAGCTCAATTTTATGCCCAGCACCCTTGGCGGACCAAACCAGAACTTCCATTTGGTAAACAAATTCAACCTGGTTGACCCAAGCAGTAAATGTTGGGGGGTGGCTGACTTCCAGTGTCGAGGGATGATAGCATTAGCCGCGTTAATCAGATGGAATGTCAGAGAGTGTTTGTAACTCGTAAGTGGAGTATCAGTGTGGTGGAGGAGAACAGACTCGGGAGAACCCTGAAAATCGGGATTGGCTATGTCACATATGGCCTTTACGACCGCATCCCAGAAGGGCCTAATAACAGGGCACGACCACCAAATGTGTAGTAGGGAACCTGGATGGGTGCAACATCTCCAACAGGTAGGTGGCACTTGGGGTAAAAACCTTTGGAGATCCAAAGGGACCTTATACCATCTTGTAATTATCTTAAAGGATGTTTCCTGCATCCGGCTAGAGACCGAGCCCTTGTGTGTGATAGAAAGAATTTTCGTGCAGTCCTCCGAGGAGAAAGAACAGTTCAAGTCCCTCTCCCAGAGGCAAAAATAGTAGGGTTTAGCCAGCGGTTCTGGCGACAACAATAGCGTGTACAGTTTGGACAATAAACGGGGAGGTTCCTTCTGCTCGAGACAATACCGCTCCAGAGGCGTAAGCGGCCTATCAGCAAGCTGCAAGGCCCCAGAGGACAAGATAAAGTGCCTGAGTTGGTGGTAAAGAAACTGGAGTGAAAAAGTAAAAGAACCCTGACTAACTAACGCCCCCAAGGGTTTAATCTCGCGTCCACTAACTACATGGCATAAGCGAAGAAGGCGCACCTGAGGAGGTGAGAAGGCTTTCAAGCCGCCCAGGGAATGACCCGGCGGGAAGTCCGGGTTCCCCTCCAGAGGGAGCAATGGGCCAGGGAGCCCAGAAAGCAAGCCGTCCCTCAAAATAGTCCGAAAGACTCCCACGGTGGGAACAATGAGAGGGTGAGCAGAGTACAAAACACACCTCAATGGATCGTGGAACCATGGCAACGCACTAATTGGACATGTCAAAAAGGTTTCCTCCAACGATATCCATCTGCGGCGCAAATGGGCTGCCTTCCAGTAGAGTTCCAAGCTCGGGAGGCCCATGCCCCCCTGCAGCTTCTGCCTAGTCAAGTAGGAAAATGATAAACGCGAAGGCTTACCTCTCCAAATATAACGTAGAAAGGCCCTATGGCAACGCCGGAAAAAGGACAGAGGAAGCTTGATAGGCAAGGTAAATACAGAAAGCGGGGCAGGAGGTTCATCTTAATAACCCCCATTCTCCCAAACCAAGAGATATGAGGGAAGGCCCATTCACGAAGGTCAGACTCCAAAGTGCTTAATAAGGGTGCAAAATTCAAATTGTATAACTTGGAAAGGTCAGAGGGAATCATTACGCCGAGATATTTAATACAATCGTCCTTCCACTTAAAAGGAAACCTCTCGCGAATCTGCTGGGCCATGGGCTGAGGGAGGTGGAAACCCATGATTTCCGATTTAGAAAGATTAATTTTGTAGTTCGATAGAGCCTGAAATCTGTCGAGCTCCGACAGAACTGCTGAGATAGAACGGACAGGGTCGGAAAGAGTTAAAAGAATATCATCCGCAAACATCGACAGCGCATGGAATCTTGAACCTATCTGCACCCCCACAATATCAGGATGCGCCCGGACAGCGTTAGCAAAGGGTTCTAAAACTAGTAGAAACAAAAGGGGGGATAGAGGGCAGCCTTGCCTTATGCCATTCGAAAGGGTAAACTTGTCAGACAATATCCCATTGAGGGCCACTCGCGCAGTCGGGGCCCTCAATGTCAAGTAAGCATTGCCAATGCCAATTTTATCTAATACCCTGAACAAGAAGGGCCAGGTTACACGGTCAAACGCCTTCTCAGCGTCCATAGAGGCAAGGACCATCAGGATCTTGTATTTATGCGCAAGGGAGATAATGTTGATGACAAACCCCACCTGATCAGAGTGAATGAGAAAGGGGAGGAAAGGCTGGATGCGATTCGCCAAGATTTTTGAGAACAATTTCAAATCAACATTGATCAGGGATATGGGGCGAAAACTGCTACACAAATCAAGATTCTTATCGGGCTTAGGAAGAACCACGATATGAGCGGTTAACGAGTGTGGGTCAAATTTAGAGCCCTGGGCAATAGCATTGAAGTAAGTAACCAACTGTGGGCCCAGGACGGGAAGGCATTTTTTATAATACATGATCGTAAAGCCATCCGGGCCAGGGCTTTTGCCCGCAGGGGAATTTTTTTTTTTTTTTAAGAAGTCATTTATTGTATTTTTCAAAATATAACAGAAAAACAAGGCAGGATTTCCAATGTAGCTATTGTCAGAAGCACATAGGTGACAGGATGTGAGTATACAAAACCATGTTACATAGATGGCGAACAATCAAGAGCCATATAGCAAGGGCGGGCACAGCTCACAATAAAACAATTACAGATTGATGAAACACATAATACATAGGCATTGAGCGCAGAAGATTGAGCCGAAACAAGAATGCCACTAAAATGCTCTCCCCATCTAGCGCCTGTACAGACCGTAACACAGCTACGGAAATCCATGGAGATAGAAAAAAAAAGAAAGAAAGAAAGAGAAAGAAAGAAAAAGGAAGAAGAAAGGAGGGAAGGGGAGGCGGAAATGACGACCCTCACAGCCAAGCTACAGCAACGTGGGGCGGCGCAAATTTTTCTAGCCGCGGGTCCCATGTGAGGTAAAAGAGGTGTGACGTTCCATGCAGATACGCGGTGATTGTTTCCAGCTTGAGAATGTCCCATATTTTAGCCTCGATAAATGGGATGGAGGGAGCACCCGACTTCCAGATTTTAGCAATGGCCAGACGGACCGCCGTACAAATGCGGAAGATTAAACGATGAGCCGGTTTGGAAAGTGTAGCCAGTGGATAGTTTCTGCAGAGAAGGGCCGTCCAAGGGTCAGGAGTCAGGCGTACACCAAGGACTGCACTCAGACTGTTGAAGAAGTGGGACCAGAGAGGCGCTACCTGAGGGCAGGTCCACCACGTATGCAAAAAGGTCCCTTCCTCGTCACAACCCCTAAAGCAAAGGGGCGAGAGTATCGGGAACATACAGTGAAGTCTGGACGGTGTCAGATGCCATCGCAAGAGGACTTTGTAGCAATTCTCCTGAACCAGAGTACATGCTGTGACCTTCCAGATGTTCTCGTATATCTCTCCCCATTCCACGGACTCAAGGGATTGCCCCATGTCTTCCTCCCAGCGCTGTTCGAACAGAGGCGAAGACGGAAACTTGACCCCCAACATGTGATTGTAGAGATGAGAAATCGCTCCACACGGCTTGTGTGGGAGCCGGGCCGCTTGCTCAAAGAACGTTGGGGCATGATCTGGATGATGCAGCAAAAAAAGGCGAACAAAATGGGAAAGCTGATGAAACCGGAAAATTTCTGTAGCCGGGAGTTCATAGCGAGAGAGGAGATGTTGGTAGGAACAGGGCTTATTGTTCAGGAGCATATCCCCCACCGTGACGACACCCTTCGCGATCCACCAGTGGAATGGGCGGACAAGACCCCCAACGGGAAAGTCTCTATTTTGAAAGAGCGGCGTCATCCGGGAGCTAGGGCTGGTAAGTCGGAACTTATATGGCAGACGGTACCACAAGAGAAGAGAGTGCGACAGAGTGGGGCTGGCGGATATAAGCGACTTGTCGAGAGACGAATGCCACATAAGCCAGCCCAGGCGAGCCCCGGAACAGAGATCCGACTCCATTTGGACCCAGCGGGGGGGGGGGCGGTACCACCGAGAGAGACAGCAGCATCGCCAATTGTGCAGCGACGTAATATTCTTGGAGTAGAGGGGCCGACAGCCCACCAGCAGACTTCGGCTTGTAGAGGGTGCCTTTAGCGAGTCGACTCCTGCGGCCCTGCCAGACGAACCGCTCAATCGCCCTCTGGAGACTAGTGATGTCTTTCCTCCGGACAGGCAAAGAGATAGAGCGAAATAAGTACAGAAGCCTGGGCAGTAGTGTCATTTTCACCGCGTAAATCCGACCCATGAAAGACAGAGCATAGGACGACCATGTCACTAGATCACGCTTCAGGCGCCGGAGAATAGGAGGGTAGTTGGCCTCATACATCTGCAAATGCGAAGGTGTAATTTGGATGCCGAGAGAACGGATAGAAGTCGGCTGCCATTTGAAGTCAAAATTAAGGGATAAAAGCTTAACTGTATGGACAGGGAGGGTGACATTCAGAGCTTCACATTTATCAGAATTTTATCACCAGACAATTTTCCGCACCTCTCTAACAGTTGGTACAAATTAGGCAAAGAGGAAAACAGGACGTCATCCGCAAATAAGCTAAGTTTATAAACGTTACGGCCCACCGTGAGACCCTTAATATCGGGATGCTGCCGAATAGCTTGGGCAAGAGGCTCAATGGCCAAAGCAAATAGGAGGGGCGATAACGGGCAACCCTGGCGCGTCCCGCCCAGAATCGAAAAAGGCTTGGAACGGAAGGTGCCAATGTCGACGACAGCTGAGGGACGAGAGTAGAGGGCCTGTACGCCCCGCAGAAAGGCACCAGCGAAACTGAAGGTTCGCATAGTGGACCACAGGTATCCCCAGTCCACTCGGTCGAAGGCCTTCTCAGCGTCTAGGGACAAGAGCATCAGTGGCGTCCCTGACCTACGACACGAGTGGAGCAGATTCAATGTCCTGCGGATATTGTCTGGGGCCTCCCTACCAGGGATGAAGCCAACTTGGTCGGGGTGAATTAAGCTAGGGAGGAGCACGTTCAGTCTAAGGGCAAGGATTTTGGCGAAAATTTTCATATCAACATTGATGAGGGAAATCGGCCTATAGCTCGTGCAGAGAGAAAGGTCTTTCCCGTCTTTAGGGATCATCACAATCTTGGCCCTCTGCATGCCCGGAGATGGTCGCCCCGTGCCCGCCAGGAAAGAGTTAAACAAGGACGTCAGGTGAGGGAGGAGAGACGCGGCAAAGGATTTGTAGTATTTGGTCGTCAGGCCATAGGGACCTGGGGCTTTCGGTTTTCTGAACAGCTTCAGAGCCGCCGAAACCTCATCCAAGGTGATGGGCGCATTAACGCTATCCAGCATCTCCGCGGTGACGGAGGGGAGCTGACAGGAGGCGAGAAATCGTTGGGTATCGGACGAGAGAGACGAGGAGCCGGAGGTTTTTTGCCGTCATAAAGGTAGGAATAATATTCAGCAAACCGGTCAGCTATAGCCGCTGGGTCAGGCGACAGGGAGCCCGCTCTGGTCTTAATAGCCCGCACAGTCCTGGAGCCCGTAATGTCCCGGAGTCTACGCGCCATCATAGTATCCGGTTTATTCGCCTTTTCGAAAAATTTCTGTCGAGTCCGGAGAATTGCTCTGATGGAGTCAGTGGATAACATCACGTTCAATTGTCCCTGAGTTGTGACAATGTCTCGGAGGAGACCCGGATCGCCAGAGCGTTTATGGTCCGCTCGTAGTTTAGACAGTGTATCTGTGAGAGCCGTAATCTGCGAGAGATGTTGCTTCCGTTTAGCAGATGCAATCGCTATGAATTGGCCTCGAAGGACCGCCTTGTGCGCGTCCCAGACTGTGCCCAGGGAGACATCAGGAGTCAGATTCTCCTTGATGTAATCAGAAAGAGTCTGTGTGATAGTCCCTCTAATCTCCGGGTCAAGGAGTATAGCATCATTCAGACGCCAAAGAGGTCATAGGTTGGGAGGTTGTAAGGCGGACAGAGTGATAGCTATCATAGCATGGTCAGACCAGGATATCTCGTGCATAGATGAGCTCAGGAGAGACGGAAGCAGGCCTTGATTAAGAAAAAAATAATCGAGTCTTGAATACATTGCATGTGGATGAGAATAAAAAGAGTAGTCCCTGTCCGACGGATGGAGAAGACGCCAGGCATTGAACAGCCCCATTGATTTAACAAAATGTTGTAGAGGTTTAAAAAGATGCTTCGGGGAAGTGCGAGCCACTGACAAGGTTCGATCCAGATACGGGTCCATCACAGAGTTACAGTCCCCACCGATGATAAGGCCTCCGGGCGGTGCCGTGAAGAGCGAGCGGGCAAGTTCATCGAAGAACGCAGGAGTTGGTGGAGTTGGAGCGTACACATTCGCAATCGTGACCGGTTGGTCATGAATCAAGCCGTCCAGGCGGAGGAAGCGGCCCTCAGAGTCCGAGATGGAATTAAGAACTCGGAAGTGCAGATTCTTGTGAATAAGGATAGATACACCATTGTGCTTTTCCGGCGCAGCGGAATGGAAATGTAGGGGGAACCGTGGATCCCAGAACTTGGGAACGTTCGCTTTACGAAAATGAGTCTCTTGCAGAAGGACAATGTCGGCTTTGGATCTAATATAGTGTCGAATCGCCATCCTACGTTTCTGCGGAGACAGCAAGCCCTTGACGTTATGAGATATGATCTTCAGTGCAGGAGAGGCCGGAGTTGCCATAGAGACAGAAAATAAAACAAATCAGGAGAGGGGGCAAAAGAAAACAGAAGGGGGAGGGAAGAAGAGAGTAGGGAAATGGAAAGAAGAGAGATGGAAAAGAGAGAAGGGAAGAACACTGATGGGACAGACCACCAGGAGAGAGAGAAAACAATGGAAATACAATAGACAGGAACAACCACGTCTACAACAGAACACCCAGGGGGTACTAGGTGGAGAAACGGAACAGGCTCCCCCCGGCAACAACCATATAATGCAATACAAATACATCCTACAGATCCCCCGAAACTGGGGCCGATACGTAGAACCAGGAGTGCGAGAGCCGTGGCGGACAGCCCAGAGGAAATTGGAGCATTAAAAAAGTACACCATGCTTACGTGCCCACATGCCGGCCCTCTAATGGAGTGAGAGAGAGAACAGCAAGAAACAATAAAATAAATAAAAAAAAAATAAATAAAATTCTGTGTGTGGAGGAGTGTATGTGTGTGTGGAGATACAGGTCCGGACAATCAGCCAGAAGAGGGGCACGACCCCCAAAAGAGTGTACATAAATGTGTGAAGTAAGCACCAAGGGGACAACGGCCAGGAGTAGAGAGTGGCCAACCCATCACAGGTAACGTGTCAACTATCATCCCGCATGGGGGAGGCTATCGCTACCCGAGTAGCGTAAAGGGCAAGGTACACACGCTACGGCCCTAGGTGGGGAACCTCGCTGATGTGAACGAACATAAAAAAAAAAAAAAAAAAAAAAAAAAGGGAAACGTGTAGAAGTGCATGGCCAGACGACCAACGTGTAGGAGGGTACAGCCCACGAAGGCGCGCAAGTGTGGATGTATGTGATGAGTATCAAAGAGGCAACTACCTCACGTGTAGTGTGGCCCACCCAACGCAAATAGAGTAACAGCTACTAGCCCGTACGGGAAAGGCTAGCACCACAGGAGGAGCACAAAGGACAGGGCGTACAAACCACGGCCCAACCAAAAGAACTCATCATTGACAGGATAATAATAAAAAATAAAGGCTAGAGGGAGGCGCTGCAAGGGCAACAAAGATGGCAAGGCACCCGTAGTTATCGCACCCAGCAGAAAACGCGAAAGGAAAAAAAAGAAAATAAATAAATAAATAAAAATAACAAAAATAATAACCATGTGTGTGGTGTTGTGTAAGGTCGCATGATCAGTATGTGTGTGTATGTGAGGTGCGAAGCGCCAACTTACACGTGGACCCATGGGTACACCTAAATGGACCACAGAGGCGCCAATGTTTAGAGATGGGGTAAGCATATATATGAAAAGTAGGCCCCAGTGCCACACTGGCCAGCGAATAGGTAGCACACTGCCCTCATCGTTAACGGCAAACACAACAGAAATAACAGATAAAGCAGGCATAATAACAACCCACAGAGGAGCCCAATATAACCGAGGCACTTAGCTGTCCAACGGACGGAGCTCAGTCAGTGGTATGGGCAATGGTCCGCCGCACCCAAACAAGAGGGAAAACAGCATGACTCGCGGAGTCAAACGAGGGCAGGAACATCAGGCAATGTCCGGAGATGGTGCCGGGCCAGCCTCTGCTCGGGGCGATGATCTGGGAGAGTCCGGGCGGAGCGGAGATCGATCCCGTGGCTTCGCAGGATGCGGAGTCTCGCCGACCCGTGGATCCAGAGCGCGGGGAACCTGGAGACCTAAGCGCCGGAGGAAGGAAGCGGCTCCATCCAGATCATGGAGTGTGAGAAGCGAGCCCCCATCTTGGACTAGGAGTTTGAAGGGGAACCCCCAGCGGTAAGAGATCCCCTTCTCCCGAAGGAGGTCTGTCACTGGCTTCAAGGCCCGTCGCTTGCGGAGGGTAGTCGGGGCTATGTGGGCATACCAAACAGGGGTTATACCCTCCATAGTTGGGGAGGCATTACGCGTCGCACGCAGGATGGCGTCCTTGGTCGGAGAGCCCGGTGGATCCGCTCAAGATGGAGTTCGGCCTCAGGTAAGTCCGGGAGGAGTTGCCGCAGGTAGCGGTGGAAAAAAGGTTTCAGGTCGACCAGGGATTCCGGGACACCTCGGACTCTCAGGTTAGACCGGCGGGAACGGTTGTCGAGGTCTTCCACGGTCTCCTGGAGAGCAGCGCACGTGGCCTCCAGTCTCACCATGTCCACATCTCGGTCGCGTTGAGCGGAGGTAAGTTCGTCGACCGCTTGTTCCAGGTGAACCGTCCTGGTAGCCAATGCCGTGAGGTCCGCCGATATTGCGGAAAGACCTGCCTTAAGGTCTGACTGCAGCTCTTTTTTAATGGAGAGGACACATGCCTTGAGAAAGCAATGTCACTCCTCGTGCAAGGCCCCGCTTCATCTGGTCCCTCTAGGCCAGGGGCGTCCAACATGCGGCCCGCGGGCCAAATGCGGCCCGCGAGACCTCAAGGTGCGGCCCGCGTAAGATCGGCAGCCAGGGCAACCGATCTTACGCGAGCCGCATCTCAAGCCCTGCTACTTACCTGTGGGAGGGTCTTCTGGACTGCACAGAGGAAGCGGAGTTCACGTGACATCCTACTTCCTCTGTGCTTTAGCAGAGAAGGCAGAGGGAGGCCGCGCCCCCTGCTGAAGTCTGTAAGCGGCATCGAGGAGCTGCAGTGCAGGTAAGGGGGTAGGGAGGGTGTTTGAATGAGTGTGTGTGATTGAGGGAATGAATCTGTGAATGAATGATTATATGAATAAATGAGTGTGTGTGATAGCATGGATGTGTAAGTGCTGGAACCTAGGCATGATGGGACTGTGATTGCTGTTAGCAATCACACTCCTATCATGTCAAGTCAGCCAGTACATGCTAAAAACCTGGCCAGCTGCCCCCCTTGTGTATTGATGCTGCCAGCAGTATGGGGTCTGCACTTACAGCCACCCTGTACCAGCATGTACTGGCTGACTTGGCATGATAGGAGTGTGATTGCTAACAGCAATCACAGTCCCATAATGCCTAGGTTCCAGCATTTACTGGATGGATGTGTAAGTGCTGGAACCTAGGCATGATGGGACTGTGATTGCTGTTAGCAATCACACTCCTATCATGCCAAGTCAGCCAGTACATGCTGAAACCTGGCTAGCTGCCCCCCTTGTGTATTGATGCTGCCAGCAGTATGGGGTCTGCACATCACTTACAGCCACCTTGTACCAGCATGTACTGGCTGACTTGGCATGATAGGAGTGTGATGGCTAACAGCAATTACAGCGAGCACAGTCCCATCATGCCTAGGTACCAGCATTTACTGGTTGCCTGGGTTGCCAGCATTTACTGGTTGCCAAGTCATATTGCTAATTTTGTCCAGTTGTGTGTTACCTACTTTTATTAAAAATGTGAGTTTTTATTATTATTTTTAAAGGTGGGGGCCATTTTCGGTTTTGTCTAAGTGAACCCTGAATGTTTTGGTCGAGAATTTTCATTTTAGTTCATCCCTAGAATAAATCTAGGGAATCCTGAATTTGTAGTCGCAAAACTTTCTAGAAATCAGTGAGAGGAAGAGTAAAGGTTTTGTGTCATTTTACTTTATTTTAATCTGCATATTTTATTAAAGGCCATATTTTTTGTCACAGTGAAAAATGAGTGCGGCCCGCGCACGTATACAATTCTGATGAAGTGGCCCACTGCAGAAAAAACTTGGACACCCCTGCTCTAGGCCGTCGCCGCGAGTGGTATCTTTTTTCTTAAAATAGTCCGGCACCTCGGAGGTAAGGCCCGGCTTGCCGGCCCTACAGGATGACATCTCGTCAGGCACCGAAAGAGAGCCCCCAGAATGCTGGTGGAATGGCTGTGAAAGCTGGAGTTGCCAGAGGTTGAGCAGGAGCTAGCTCAAAGTGCATCCATCTTCTCCAAGCACCAGGCCACGCCCCCCGCAGCTGCAGCAACCTCGGCCAGGGAAATGGGGCTATCCAAGAGCTCCCTAGCGTCGGACGTCAAAACTTGGGTAATGAATTTTGATAGTCAACGGTGGCTGCATCCGAGTCAGAGTGGGGAGCCCCCAGGTGAGGCAGATTGCATAAGGACATATAATACTGTCTAAAGCATTCAGCTATCTTGTCTGAGTGGAAGTGAAGCTGATTGGTATGATCCCTAATGCGAGCAATGAACACTTGTGCCCTTTTTGCTCTCAAAGCCCTCGCCAAAAGCCTGCCTGGCTTATCACCAAACTCATAAAATTTTCGCCGCACCAGCAAAAAGTTGCGCTTTGTCCTAGTATCAAGAAGGGAAGCCAAACGAGCCCGAAGGGCTGTAAGCTCAAGTTGAAGGGAGGGGAGCAAGGTTAATTTATGTCTGGTCTCTAAGCGAGCTATTTGTTGCTTAAGCTCCAGGATAGTAGCAGAATTCATTTGCTTAATGGATGCACCCAACTTAATAAGGTGACCCCGTAGAACAGCCTTATGAGCCTCCCAGACTACAGGGATGGGGACATCAGGGGAAATATTATCCTCAAAGTAGCGAGTGATATGGGACGACAATTGGGAGATATGATGAGGATTACTCAGCAAATTTTCATTCAGTCTCCAATGCCAGTTGGTTTTAGGTATATCAGTGAGCTTGAGTGTCAAAAAGACTGGGGCATGGTCGCTAAGAGAAGTTATCCCTATTCTAGCCGAATGCAGGACCGACAAGTGGAAATGGGAGATGAAGAAGGTGTTAATACGAGAATATCTACAGTGACTGGGGGGAAAATATGTATAGTCCCTCCCATCTGGATTAAGAGTTCTCCATGCGTCCATTACTTGTTTCAGTTTTAAATATTTAAGTACTTTCCGTATTGCGGAGAAAGGAATGTGAGAACTCCCCGAAGAAGTATCAACCCTAGGGTCAAAAACCATATTAAACTCGCCGCCTAAAATGGTGATACCCTCCTGGAAGTCAGCCAACCTATTCAGGATAGAAATGAAAAAACGAGCGTGGTTGCTATTGGGTGCGTATATATTTGCTAGAGTGATTTTTTGGGAACCCACATACCCCTTAAGAAAAATAGCACGGCCCTCGACATCCTTCCATGTTTCCAATAGTTGAAAACGAATCAACTTATGTAAGAGGATAACTACCCCTTTTGTCTTGGAGGAAGGAGAGCTAGAGAGAAATGATTGTGTGAAGTGTCTATTTAAAAGTGGGAATTCCCTATCGGCATTGTAATGAGTTTTCTGCACGAAGGCCACCTGTGACTTAGAAGCATGTAAAAACGCAAGAAGTTTAGAGCGTTGCTGGGGTTTATTAAGGCCTCTAATATTTAAAGAGACCAATTTAAGAGTATCACTGGACACTTGGAGGCGGACGAGAACTCAGCGCACAGAACTGCAGAACCTGGGACAAATAAAATAAACAACAAACCATAACAAAACCAGCACATAGTATAGAAGGTCCCTGGCGTAGTGACCTTATGTGCGTTGAAAAAGGGATGTCATCCCGGACGATGACAAAACATCGAATAAGAGGTTGAGCAGAGGGACTGCAAGCAGGCCCCATTATCACTGTCCACTACAGGACAGGATGGCTCTGAGGGGGGACGCCAGGGGAGGCAAGTAGGAAAAGGAACCTATACGGTTCAAATACCGAAGAAAACAGGGGGTACCGCGTCCTCGTCTACGGAACAAAAAGGTAACGAACAATATGTTGACCGCGTGGGGTCTATGTAACATAAAAGCATGTAAAAGACCGCAGCAAGGGCGGCTATGTGTATATGTGAAAATAATGAAAAACAACAAACTATTGTGACGGTGTAAGGGTGCATTGCAATATATTCTCCGTTCGATTAGAGGCAAAACACTGAAATAAAACAAAAGAAAAACTGACTACCAAAGTGTCCAGCTCAATCAGCCCGAAGCACCTCGCCGACATGGATCAGGAGTCCTGGGAGTAAGGCACAAGGTGAGTACAGCACAGCCCTCACTGAAGGGAGATCCAAATGCAGCAAGCAGTAAAGTAGAACTGAGTCACAGTGCAAGGCGAGCAGCTCCCAGGAGATCGAAGGCGAAACAATAGGTAAAAGAGGAAGCCCGTCGTACCAGGACGTCAGCCGGTCTGTTCCACAGCCACGGCTGCATGACGAATCCTCTTCCTGCGGTTCTTCGGCGTCGACCACGACCTGGACGGTTCCAGCAGCGGTTTCGGAGACGGTAGCGAAAGTTCCCAGTTCGGGACCGAAATCCCAGGTAAGTCGAGGTTTGCGAGAAAAGCTTCCGGGTCGCCTTGTTGGAGAAGTGTGAAAACCCTTCGTTATCCTTGCGAGCGATTAGGACAAACGGGAAACCCCATTGATACGGGATATTTGCGCCCCGTAATGCTGCCGTAATGGGCTTAAGAGCCCGTCGTTTTTGTAGGGTTATCGGGGAGAGATCCTGGAAAAAAGATATTTGCTCACCCTCGTATATCAAGTCTCCAGCATGTCGGCAAGCCTTCAGGACAGCTTCCTTAACCGAATAGTCATGAAAACAGCAGACCACGTCCCGCGGCGGTGCAGATGGAGGACCCTTCGGGCGAAGCGCCCTGTGGGCTCTGTCGAATTGTATTACTGTGTCACTAGGCTGTTGTAATATTTTGTTGAAAAGGGAGCACAGCGTTGAGCGGATGTCAGCTGCCGTAACCACTTCACATATGCCCCTTACTCGAAGATTGTTGCGTCGGCCCCGGTTGTCTAAATCCTCTAACTGGCGCTGTAGAGATTTGCAAAGGTCCGAGTGTTCCCGCGACATGGCGGATAAGGTGTCCACTGTTTCTCACGTTTTAACCTGGTCTTCCTCCAGCGCTGCTACCCGATCGCCAATATGTTGGACCTCCTGCTTGATGGACATGAGATCCGCTCTAACCCCCTGCAAGGCCTGGTCCAGTGCGGTATCAAGCACGGTGACCAATTCAGCTTTAGTCGGTAGGTTTTTCAACGCCTCCTGCCATGAGGAGGGAGCAGCAGAGAGGTCGTGAGATGCAGAGTCCTGATCGAGAGATGCGTGACACTAGCCTGACTGGAAGGGGAAGCCTCCGAGTCGCGTGAACCGCGGAAAAAGGGTCGAACCGAGGGAGCCAGGTGTTTTTCCTGCGTGCCCGGGGCTTAGGAGTGCCCGCAGACCGGTTGGATTTCCCCATCACGCGGTTGGTGAGTAGAAAGTTTAAGAAGTTCCGAGACGGTGAACGGAGCTGCGGACTCAAGCAGCCATCTTGCCTCGCCGCTGGCCCCGCCCCCTCTGTAATTTTCACCATAGGTACACTTCAACTATGAGAGACAGAAAAGGGGGAAAGAATACAGGAAATCACATTGTAGGATTTCTAATGAATTCATTGGTAAATTCCTTGGTAAAATAAGTATTTGGTCACCTACAAACAAGCAAGATATCTGGCTCTCACAGACCTGTAACATCTTCTTTAAGAGTCTCCTCTGTCACTCATTACCTGTATTAATGGCACCTGTTTGAGCTTGTTATTAGTATAAAAGACACCTGTCCACAACCTCAAACAGTCACACTCCAAACCCCACCATGGCCAAGACCAAAGAGCTGTCGAAGGATACCAGAAACAAAATTGTAGACCTGCACCAGGCTGGGAAGCCTGAATCTGCAATAGGCAAGCAGCTTGGTGTGAAGAAATCAACTGTGGGAGCAATTATTCGAAAATGGAAGACATACAGGACCACTGATAATCTCCCTCCATCTGGGGATCCACGCAAGATCTCACCCCGTGGTGTCAAAATGACCACAAGAACGGTGAGCAAAACTCCCAGAACCACACGGGGGACCTAGTGAATGACCTGCAGAGAGCTGGGACCAAAGTAACAAAGGCTACCATCAGTAGCACACTACGCCTCCAGGGACTCAAATCATGCAGTGCCAGACGTGTCCCCCTGCTTAAGCCAGTACATGTCCGGGCCCGTCTGAAGTTTGTTAGAGAGCATTTGGATGATCCAGAAGAGGATTGGGCGAATGTCATATGGTCAGATGAAACCAAGGTAGAACTTTTTGGTAGAACTCAACTCGTGGTGTTTGGAGGAGAAAGAATGCTGAGTTGCATCCAAAGAACACCATACCTATGGTGAAGCATGGTGGAGGAAACATCATGCTTTGGGGCTGTTTTTCTGCAAATGGACCTGGAGGACTCATCCGTGTAAAGAAAAGAATGAATGGGGCCATGTATCGTGAGATTTTGAGTGAAAACCTCCTTCCATCAGCAAGGGCATTGAAGATGAAACGTGGCTGCATCTTTCAGCATGACAATGATCCCAAACACACCGCCCGGGCAACGAAGGAGTGGCTTCGTAAGAAGCATTTCAAGGTCCTGGAGTGGCCTAGCCAGTCTCCAGATCTCAACCCCATAGAAAACCTTTGGAGGGAGTTGAAAGTTTGTGTTGCCCAGCGACAGCCCCAAAACATCACTGCTCTAGAGGAGATCTGCATGGAGGAATGGTCAAAAATACCAGCAACAGTGTGTGAAAACCTTGTGAAGACTTACAGAAAACGTTTGACCTCTGTCATTGCCAACAAAGGGTATATAACAAAGTATTGATATCAACTTTTTCTATTGACCAAATACTTATTTTCCACCATAATTTGCACATAAATTCTTTAAAAATCAGACAATGTGATTTATGGACTTTGTTGTCTCATTCTGTCTCTCATAGTTGAAGTGTACCTATGGTGAAAATTACAGGCCTCTCTCATCTTTCTGAGTGGGAGAACTTGCACAATTGGTGGCTGACTAAATACTTTTTTGCCCCACTGTATGTGTGCCACATTTGAGGGCAATGATGGCAAATACCAGCTGTTTGGGGCAAAGATGGCACAGACGAGCTGCTTGTGGGCACTGGCAAGGTGTGGGCAAAAATGGGACAACTTGACAACTATTAACTGAACGCTATCTAAGGGTGTCTGTAGTCTAATAAATGTACCTTTTGCAGTTGCACGTGGGCTAGTGGGGTATACATCTCATCTTATGGTCCTGTACTGTATCTCCATAATAGCTTACTGAATAAGGGTATACTACTTGCTATCAAAGTTTTAGTTGAATGATTAGTTGAATATGTTTCAAACAATACAATATTACCCAATTTTCAGCTATGTATCACTCTCAGCCAAGTACTTTCTTTTTCACACGGCTGTATCTACAGGAGACTCATTGTTGTGACAAATATATTACACACACTATGGATTAGTGTCTGTTATCCGGCTGTGTATACTAAAAAATCTCCAATTGTCGCACAACAAATTTGTCCTATGCGGTGGAGGTGACAGTCTAGGACCAGAGGGAAGTTATACTATCCTGAAAACCAAAATAGGAAATTTGGTATTTACTGTGGTCATATACACTCACTGGCTACTTTATTAGGTACATCTTTCTATTACCAAGTTGGACCCCCTTTTGCCTTCAGAACCGCCTTCATTCTTTGTGGCATACTTTCTACAAGGTGCTGGAAACATTCCTCAGAGATTTTGGTCCATATGGACATACAGGCAACGCTTAGAAGACCACACCAAGGTACTGAGATTGGGACATCTGGATTTTTAAATCCGGCACCAGCAGCAACTACACTCATGAGCAGCCCCTGCTGCTGCTGCTATAAACAGTGGCGTCTCCAGCTTTCATTTTGAGGGGGGGGCAATTATAAAACGCTACATATACACTATATATATATATATCTATATCTATATATATATATATATATACCGTATTTGCTTGATTATAAGACGACCCTGATTATAAGATGAATATTAATTTAGGAAAAAAAGAAAAAGCCTGAATATAAGATGACCCTATAGGAAAAAAGTTTTACCAGTAAATGTTAATTCATGTAAACTATTTTTTTTAATAAAAGCTATGATTGAGAAAAATATTTTGGTTTTATTTCCTTCTGTTTTCCAACCTGCCCCCCCCAGTTATGCACATCTGCCCCAGAAATGCCTTATACTCCCCCTATATGCCACTGTGCCCCATGATATGCCTTTTGACCCCCTATGTGCCATAGAGTGGCATATAGGGAGGTTTAGGGCATTTCAGGAGGCAGAGTGGCGTATAGAGAGTTAAAAAGGCATTTCTGGAGGCAGAGTGGCATTAAGGGGGTTAAAAGGCATTTCATAGAACACTCTGCCTCCAGAAATGCCTTATGTCCCCCATTTAACCCCCCCCCCAAAACTTACCGGTGCTTCTGACTCCCCTGTCATGCAGCTGGGGCAGCGTGTAGATGTATACGCGATTCGCGTAGACAACTTATGCTGCAGCCGGAAGGGGGTGTGGCTAGCAGCGGGGGTTGTCTGCGTCCATCGCGCAGACCTTCCCTGACTGTCAGAGAGAATTCCCCGCACCAGTGCCGTTCTCTGACAGCCGGGGAAGGTCTGCGCGATGGACGCAGCTGCTAGCCACACTTCCTTCCGGCTGCAGCATAAGTTGTCTACGTGAATCGCGTAGACATCTACACACTGCCCCAGCTGCACACCGGGGACTCAGAAGCACCGGTAAGTGGGGTGGGGGTTGACAGGAGGATCCAGGTCCCCTGCAGCTGCAGGGGATCTGGATCTAAGTCGTCTTATAGTCAGACCTATTTGAGGTCTGATTATAATCGAGCAAATACGGTATATATGCATTAGACATACATTTTTAACTGCATAAAATGTACTTATCTCTTTGAAGTAAAGACCGTGATTGAAATATTATTTAAAATTAACAGATATATATTAATATTAGCCCCTGCTGCCAATATATATATTGCTCGCTGGATATTTTCTCTTTTTCAGACCATTCTTTGTAAACCCTAGAGATGGTTGTGCTTGCAAATCCCAGTAAATCAGCAGTTTCTTAAATACTCAGACCAGCCGGTCTGGCACCAACAACCATGCCATGTTCAAAGTCACTTTAATTCCCTTTCTTCCCCATTCTGATGCTTGGTTTGAATTTAGCAAGTTGTTTTGAACACATCTACATGCCTAAATGCATTGAGTTGCTGCCATGTGATTGGCGGATTAGCTGTTTGTGTTAACAAGCAATCGAATAGGTGTACCTAGTAAAATAGCCAGTGAGTGTATATGCCCCAAACTAGGGTCAATTATCTTTTTAGCCAAACTCTACTCTATCCTAGCAGAAAAGTCTGCATCTAATATTATTCCAGGTAGCCGATACGCAATTAGAGATGTCCAAGCTGACTTCCTGATTTAGTAAATTCTCTTTGCCCAGCATTTTCCAATGATGCTTGGAGGCATTCACACCTGACTGACAAACGATTTACGTTTTATTTGCATTCCTATGACTCCTTCTCCAGATTAACTTACTTCATGATTCCTGATGCTTTATTGTATAGTATTAAGGATGTACAGATAAAGGCATGATCAGTAAAGGTGTAACTAGAAACCTCAAGGCCGCTCCAAGGTTTAGCAGCTGGGGATTTTTCCTCCAAACCCTGGGCCTCCATTATAGCTCTCTTTCCTGTGGCACTAAAGGTTCCAGAAAACTCAACAATCTTATCCACATACCCTGCAACTTCACCAGCCCTTCTTTTAACTTTGCGCTCTGGAAAGCAGGTTTTGTGTGTAAAAAATTAACAGCTATACATGACCACTTCACCTCTAGTTTCCTGCACCTTTTTGCTCTAATGAAACCTGGTTTACCTTTTGTAACACTGCCTCTCTCTCCTAGGGTGGCCTCCACCTCACTCATACTCCAAGATCTGATTACAGAAAAGGTAGTGAAGCTTCTTACTTTCCCCAACTTTCACTTTTCAACCTATTCCCTATTCTTCTATTACTCTCTTTCTCTTCATTTGAGGTCAAAGCTGTCTGGCTATTTAATCCCATCTCCTCACATATTGCTATTGCATACTGTCCCATTGGCGCTGACAATATTTTTGTCATCAGGAGTAGGGGAGTTAGTATGTTGTGTGAGAGCAAAGAGGAGGTAAGGGAAAGAAATGTCAAACCCATGTGACTCAAAGGGGTCTACTGGGATGTTAAAGTCTCCAAGGAAAAGCAAATGAATCAGGGGAGAGGATGTCATGCAACTCAGTTTGTTAACTCGAACTCCTTACTTGTCCCCCTTACTAAAGTTACTAATTACTTACTCTCTGCTAAATCCAAGGGTCACTACTACATGCTAATCCTACTGGATATTTCTGCTGCTTCTGACACTGTGGACCACCCTCTCCTCCTTCAAATGGTTCACATCCATAGTCCTGTGACTCTTCTCTCTCCTGATTCACATCCTACCTTTTTAATCGTACCTTCAGTGTCTCTCTCTCTCCAGTTTAATAGGCTAAATGATCATTAGAAAACTATTGCAATTATGGTAGCACAGCTAGAAACTCCCCTAGTTAAAGCATAAGCAGTGTATGTGGCAACTAAATGCACAATATAGCACAGGGTAGCCACATAATTGTGACACAAACTGTAAGTAGTATATACATATTAGACTTGCGCATTCGTCTTCGGGCGAACATGAAAACGAGCACGAAGAGGCCGTTTTTTTGTTCGTTCCGAAGACACGCCGAAGAGAATACAGTGCCGGCAAAACGTAGGAGAAGACGAAGACTCACAACCACGAAGAATCGAAGATTCTTCGTGATCGTCTTCGTTTTTGCCGCACAGCCGCCAAAATTTCAAACAGGAGTGAGCTGATCTCGTCTGTCCAATCAGCTCACTCTTGTGACGTCACGCTAAGGGTCTCGTCCAATGCCTGTGCTGCTGTTTTTTGAATTCTGAAGGCGCCTTTATAAGACCAGAGCTTGCCTGAGAGATCCATTCATTTTTCGCTGTGACTGCTTTGGCAACACTGCTGTGCTGCATCCGAGCGTTACAGAGAGAGATTGTTCTGTTCTGTGTGAGACTGGTAAGCCTTTCTCACAGTGTACTTCATCCTCACTTCAGTGCTACTTAATATAATTAATAATAATAATTTGATTAATTTTTTTTTTTTTAATTTAATTTGTCATCAACTGTACTGTAAGTGCTGTTGAGTTGACAGTGCACCCAGTGCCTCAGTGGCACTGGGGTGCCCTTGCCCTGGGCTGGCACTAGTGCCTATTGCCTGTCCTGCTTAAATAAATTAAATAGAATTTATAAATAATAATTTAATAGAATCTATAATTTAATAGTTCATTATATATATATATATATATATTTGTCAGTCATATATATATATATATATATATACTATATATACTATAGTATACTAGTGTAGAGTGTACTGTAGACATTCAAGACATCTACTAGTGTCTAATCTAAAATCAGTAATATCAATAATTCTATAATTCTTTCTTGTCTTAATAGTTAATTAAATTGGCTATAAATAAAAGTAATAATATTAATTAATTACTACTAGCGTATAGTTCAGCTAATCTTATTAGTACTGGTGCTGCAGCTCTATAGTTTGTGCTTTGTTTTAGCAACAGTAAGAGACCAAGTCAATTTTTCTTAATTAATCTTTCATTTTATTTCATTTGTTTTGCTCACCTCAGTCCATCAGTGAAGTGAACTTGTTGGGCTAGTGAGTGCAGCCGCATAAGTGCTGTGTTTTTTTTTGATCAGCAAGCAGTGACGTTAACTGTTTTGCAAAGATTTTCTCATTTATTTTACATTTTATTTCAATTTTATTAAAAGTACCCTTAGTGTTTTGCTCACCTCAGTCCATCAGTGAAGTGAACTTGTTGGGCTAGTGAGTGCAGCAAGCAGTAAAGCTAACTGTTTTGCTGTGACATTTTATTTTATTTCTAATTCTTTTCAAGAAAAATTGACTGTGACGAGCTGTACTAAGCAAAGCTTCAAACTACTAGCTGTAGTACTAAAATAATTCTAATCTTCTTTAATCTTAATCTATAATATATTATAAATAATATATAACAATATAAATTCTAATTCATAATCTATAATATAAGTAATTCTAATTCTAAATTCTAATTCATAATCTATATTCTTCTATCTATAATACATAATATATAAGTAAATTAGTTCTAATCTATTAATATTATATAACTTAATATTAATTAATAAATCATATACTGAATCTGATTTAACCTCACTTTATCTTAGTGGGTTTGAGAGCGTCTGCCTAGAGGTAGACTTATAGTAAGGAAATATAGCTTTAGGCTAGCATAGTAGTAGGCTAAGCTCTTAGGCCTGTGCAAATTCAAATTAAAAATAAAATACTGCTAGTTATTAAATAGTTAATCTTGAGTTAATAATTTAAATAACTTTAGCACTTTGGCAGATTGCACACAGCACAGTGCAGTAGTGCATAGTTTTACATTTTGAGCAGTAGCACTGAAGAGAACTTCCTCTAATTTTTTTGTCTTTAATTCGTTTTTCCTTTTTTTTATTTTTATTTTATTTTTATTTTTTTTTATAGTTTTTTAAACACTACACTACACTACACTACACACACAACACAAAATTTGAAATGGATCCTCCTTTTGGGACTAAGGAGGGACAAGCTCCATCTACCGCCACCAACACCACCAGCACCACCACCACCACCACCAGCACCACCACCACCACCACCAGCACCACCACCAGCACCACCACCAGTTCTAAGATGCAGCCTTTGCGTCAGTCTAGTCGGCCAAGTAGGCCAAGCTCTCGCTTATCATTTGGGGAAGCATTGCTTGAAGGATCATCAAGTAAAGGAAAGGCACCAAAAGCAGGCAGTAGTAGTGCGGCTAGGCCCACAAGCTCTATGGTTTTTTACGGAAAGCCTAAAGCACCAGAAGCACGTTCAAAGTTAAAGGGTAGCACAAGTAGTACCAGCCCAGTGACTAAAAAGAAGTGCCTTTTGCCCCAAGCAGCATCTTCCCCATCCACAAGCAGCATGCAAGGTACCAAGCAGAGCCAAATTAGCAGCAAGACTCAGAGGGGTCCCAAACCAAAGCGATCTCATTCCTTTGAAGGTCAATGCCCAAACAGCAGGCCAATAAAGTAACGCGACTGATTGGTCAGTTCATTGCTGTTGGAGGGGCATCCTTCTCTATGATCGAAGGGGAGCCTTTCAAACAATTGATGGCGGCTGTGGCTCCACAATATACAGTTCCGTCACGTTCCACTTTCAGCAGGAACATTGTCCCCTCATTGTATCGGTCCTGTGTTGCAGCAGTGAAAGAGGAGCTTTCCAAGGCTGCTGGTCAGTCTGTTCATTTCACTACAGATTTGTGGAGTGCACCTAGCGGCCAGCATGCCTTTCTTTCTTTGACAGCACACTGGTGGCAGCCCGGTGTGTCTAAGGAAGCTGCTGCAGCAGGCTACCGATCTTTCCTTCTCCATGCAGAAGTGTTGGATGAAAAGCACACTTCCCAAAACATTCTGCATGCGATGAGGAAAATGTTTAGCCTTTGGGTGGGAGCAGAGGCGGGCACCAATGTTGAAGTTGGTTTTGTGGTAACTGACGGAGGTGCCAATATGGTGAAAGCGGTGCAGCCCACATCATCCATCTTGTAGTGAAGGCAGCAGTGTCAGAAGGAACTAATGTGGCAGCAGTAGTTCTGTCCCGCTGCAGAAAGATCGCTGGGCACTTTCACCATAGTGTTAAGGCTAGCCAACTTTTGAGGGAAGAGCAAGAGAGGTCAGGTCTTCCCGTACACTGCCTACGTCAGGATGTCAGTACAGGGTGGAACTCCACGTTAGACATGCTGGAGAGGATTTTGGAGCAGCAGAGGGCAATCCATAATCTTGCCTCAGAGCACAATATTGGGATTACCTCTCCATTGAATAGGGAGGATTGGACAGTGATCGCCCAGCTAGTGGCAGTCCTTAAACCATTCAGGGATGCCACAGAAAATTTAAGCTCAAACACTGCCAGTCTGGCCCAGGTAATCCCAGTGTCCAAGATGGATGTGTTCCTTGGAAACCGTGAGGCTGTTCAAGGTGGCACTCTACATCCTGACGTAGCAGCCATAGTCAGGAAGCTGAAGGATCTGCTAAAAGTACACCTTTGCAAACGAATGGAAGAGAGTCCCAAAATGATGCTAGCGTGCCTTTGCGATCCAAGAATTAAGGGAAAGCTAGCTTTGAAATTTAATGTTCTCAATAGCTACTGGGAGCAATTGGTCAACAAGGTGCGTGACTGGCAGCGTAAAATGGGAATGCTGTCCGAGGAGGGAGAGGTGCAGGAGGAGGAAGAGATGATGTGGTCTGCTACTCCTAGCAGCAGCATCAGCAGCAGTGCCATAAGCAGCACAATACAGCTGAGTGGAGCAGCTGCGTTTTGGGAAGAGGCACTTGGGAGTATAGTTGGACCATCTGACAGAGCTAGCAGCAGAAAGGAGAGTAGTGCTGCTGAAATGGTCAAACTTTACCTCTGTGAAGTTCCTTCTGCGCCTAATGTTGATCCTCTTAGCTACTGGGATGAAAAGAAGAGTGTGTGGCCTGCACTCTCATGGGTTGCGCAGCATCTACTATCATGTCCGCCAACCACTGTTCAAAGTGAGCGCGTGTTTTCTATGACTGGAAACATACTGAGTCCACAGCGCTCACGCATGGCACCTCATCTGATGGAGCAGATTGCCTTCCTTAAATTCAATCTGCCCAAGTTGGGTTACCCAGGTCTTAGCTTGGAAAGTTAATTTTTTTTCTCTGTAATGTTTAAGGTAGTTTCTCCCCCTGGTTGCACGTGTTTGCGGTGTGGCAACGTCTGCTACCTCCGCCGGTGTAGCCAATTTACGCTAGGGCCTAGTGTCTGAGTTCTGGAAGTCCGCTCCCAAACGCCATGGACTGACAGACTTTCAGGTGAGCGGGTCGTCAATTGCCCACTCATTCGCCTTTTCCAATGCTGCTGCTGCTGGTGGTGGTGCCAGCGTCTCTTCTCTGCCAGTTCGCTTCCTGGCTAGTGTCATGCCTGAAATGTCCCTAATGGAGAGGGTAGTTTCTCCCCCCTGGTTGCACTTGCTGCGGTGTGGCAACGCCTGCTACCTCCGCCGGAGTGGCCAGCTTACGCTAGGGCCTTGTGTCTGAGCTCTGGAAGTCCGCTGCCAAACGTCTAGGACTGACAGTGTTTGGGTGCTTTGCCCTGGGGTGAAACAGGTGAGTGGGTCGCCAATTGCCCACTCATTCGCCTTTCCCAATTCTGCTGCTGCTGGTGGTGGTGCCAGTGTCTCTTCGATGCCAGTTCGCTTCCTGGCTAGTGTCATGCCTCAAATGTCCCTAATGGTAAGGGCAGTTTCTCCCCCCTGGCTGCCTCTGTCTGCGGTGTGGCAACGCCTGCTACCTCCGCCGGAGTGGCCAGCTTACGCTAGGGCCTTGTGTCTGAGCTCTGGAAGTCCGCTGCCAAACGTCTAGGACTGACAGTGTTTGGGTGCTTTGCCCTGGGGTGAAACAGGTGAGTGGGTCGCCAATTGCCCACTCATTCGCCTTTCCCAATTCTGCTGCTGCTGGTGGTGGTGCCAGTGTCTCTTCGATGCCAGTTCGCTTCCTGGCTAGTGTCATGCCTCAAATGTCCCTAATGGTAAGGGCAGTTTCTCCCCCCTGGCTGCCTCTGTCTGCGGTGTGGCAACGCCTGCTACCTCCGCCGGAGTGGCCAGCTTACGCTAGGGCCTTGTGTCTGAGCTCTGGAAGTCCGCTGCCAAACGTCTAGGACTGACAGTGTTTGGGTGCTTTGCCCTGGGGTGAAACAGGTGAGTGGGTCGCCAATTGCCCACTCATTCGCCTTTCCCAATTCTGCTGCTGCTGGTGGTGGTGCCAGTGTCTCTTCGATGCCAGTTCGCTTCCTGGCTAGTGTCATGCCTCAAATGTCCCTAATGGTAAGGGCAGTTTCTCCCCCCTGGCTGCCTCTGTCTGCGGTGTGGCAACGCCTGCTACCTCCGCCGGAGTGGCCAGCTTACGCTAGGGCCTTGTGTCTGAGCTCTGGAAGTCCGCTGCCAAACGTCTAGGACTGACAGTGTTTGGGTGCTTTGCCCTGGGGTGAAACAGGTGAGTGGGTCGCCAATTGCCCACTCATTCGCCTTTCCCAATTCTGCTGCTGCTGGTGGTGGTGCCAGTGTCTCTTCGATGCCAGTTCGCTTCCTGGCTAGTGTCATGCCTCAAATGTCCCTAATGGTAAGGGCAGTTTCTCCCCCCTGGCTGCCTCTGTCTGCGGTGTGGCAACGCCTGCTACCTCCGCCGGAGTGGCCAGCTTACGCTAGGGCCTTGTGTCTGAGCTCTGGAAGTTTGCTGCCAAACGTCTAAGACTGACAGTGTTTGGGTGCTTTGCCCTGGGGTAAAACAGGTGAGTGGGTCGCCAATTGCCCACTCATTCGCCTTTCCCATTTTTCAATGCTGCTGCTGGTGGTGGTGGGTGCCAGCATCTCTTCTCTGCCAGTTCGCTTCCTGGCTAGAGTCATGCCCAAAATGTCCCTAGTGGTAAGGGCAGTTTCTCCCCCCTGGCTGCGTCTGTTTGCGGTGTGGCAACGCCTGCTACCTCCGCCGGAGTGGCCAGCTTACGCTAGGGCCTTGTGTCTGAGATCTGGAAGTCCGCTGCCAAACGTCTAGGACTGACAGTGTTTGGATGCTTTGCCCTGGGGTGAAACAGGTGAGTGGGTCGCCAATTGCCCACTCATTCCCCTTTCCCATTTTTCAATGCTGCTGCTGGTGGTGGTGGTGCCAGCATCTCTTCTGTGCCAGTTCGCTTCCTGGCTAGAGTCATGCCCAAAATGTCCCTAGTGGTAAGGGCAGTTTCTCCCCCCTGGCTGCGTCTGTTTGCGGTGTGGCAACGCCTGCTACCTCCGCCGGAGTTGCCAGCTTACGCTAGGGCCTTGTGTCTGAGCTCTGGAAGTCTGCTGCCAAACGTCTAAGACTGACAGTGTTTGGGTGCTTTGCCCTGGGGTGAAACAGGTGAGTGGGTCGCCAATTGCCCACTCATTCGCCTTTCCCATTTTTCAATGCTGCTGCTGGTGGTGGTGCCAGCATCTCTTCTGTGCCAGTTCGCTTCCTGGCTAGAATCATGCCCAAAATGTCCCTAGTGGTAAGGGCAGTTTCTCCCCCCTGGCTGCGTCTGTTTGCGGTGTGGCAACGCCTGCTACCTCCGCCAGAGTGGCCAGCTTACGCTAGGGCCTTGTGTCTGAATTCTGGAAGTCCGCTACCAAACGTCTAGGACTGACAGTGTTTGGATGCTTTGCTCTGGGGTGAAATAGGTGAGTGGGTCGCCAATTGCCCACTCATTCGCCTTTTCCATTTCCATTTCATTATTTTCCTTCTGATACACAACCAACCAACCAAACATAACACACACAATAACACAAATAACACAGTGACAGAACACATAACACACATAACACATATAACACAGTGACAAGTGACAACACACATAACACATACACGTACAATGCACAAATCACAAGGACCTTTCCTCTTGTTATTTGTCCTGGCCTTCATTTCTACACTCACTAGCATTAACGCTATAACTCACACTTCATACTATAACATTTTTCCATCCACATACCTGCCAACAGACCCAACTTTTTCAGGGACAGTCCTGCTTTTTTCCAGTCCTGTCCCATCTAATTTAGCTAAACTAGGTATGCAAATACACGTTGGTAGTTATAGCTCGGTAGGTAGCCCTAGTATAAACATTAAATAAATATAATAAAGTACTAAATAATAAATCTAACTTTAAAATACATTTAAATAAACCCCTAATTTTTTTTTAAAACCCATTAAAATTAAAATTAAATTATTATTTAGACAGAATACATCTTTAACCAAAGCAGTGCACTGCTACTAATCTTAAACATAACCGTACATTAACCCTAAGCTATTTTTTAGTTCTTGTCCAACATTTTTCCATCCGCAAACCTGCCAACACACCCAAGATTTTGGTGGACAGTCCTGCTTTTTTCCAGTCCTGTCCAGTAAAAGTTGGGTTGTTGCAAAGTATGCCATTGTAAATAGGTAGCAAATGTTAGGCATGTATTACAAGTGGTCCAAAATCAATTTAAAAATGTAAAATAATCCCTATTCTTTTATTAAACATCTATGGATGTGTGATTGTGTATGATAAACGGAGGCCAAGTTCCTTGGAGCATTTGTCTCTAGGTCATTTTGTGTACAGTACACCTCAGTACGTGTGTGCAACTCTATTGGTCGTTTCGGCAGGGGGCTGGCCTGCCATCAACGAATGAAGTGCGTTCTGCAATTCACTAGTTGATGCCAGACCAGCCCCCTGCCGAAACGACCAATAGAGTTGCACACACGTTCCTTCACGGCAGCTGCTGCTGCTCCGATGTGTTGTTAACCCCGTATTAACCCCTGCTAGGCAACCGGGAAGGAAACGAAGATTAAACGAGCACGAAGAATGTCCTCGAATATTCGCCCGAAGAGAAGACAGGAACGGGCGAATATTCGCGGAATACGAAGGTTTTTTTTCCCCCGAAGACGAGCACGAAGACGAACACGAACAGCCCCCTGGTGCCCAAGTCTAATACATATGCCTTAAGCCTTATCACTTCTCGGAGCCCGAGGCGTCTTATTCAAGTCCCCAGAGTATTCCTGATTCGCCTTCACAACCTTGCACAAATTGTTGTCGAAGAGCACTAATGGCCCGCTACACAGCACCTTTTTTCACTCCTTGACCCTTATGGGCTTGTGTGTGCAAATACATTTTTTTGAATCCGGCCACAATGGTATGGCTAGGCACTATTTAATTATTTAATGCCCTCACGATTTGCACTAACTTAAGGGCACGTGTGACAATGAGTTTTGTTTTCTTCTGATTTCACGGCTTATTTTGAAAATGGTGAGAACACACTGACTTTTTTGGACACGGATTTGGTTTTTATGTTTGAGCACTGCACCGCAGTGGTGCTGGACTCAGGTTTTTGTTTTTGTTGGGAGAGGGGTTTGCATTTGAGGTGATAAATCTCGGAATCTATTTTTACTTTTTCCTTCACTTTGGTCAGAAGTAGGTAGTCTGCATACTTTGGGAAGAAGAGGGCCTAGGGCCAGTGGGGTCTGCTTATCTCTAATTCAGGAGCTCTGCCAGAACCGTAGACGATTGGAAAGCTATCCAGCATGCCCAAACCCCTGGACCCGGAAGTCATGTTCCAACAAGTATAGCTGGGAGTTCCCACAGTATAATATATGTGTAAGCTTCCATCCTATCAGAGGACAAGTGAACCAGCTCTTCCATCTCCCTCGTTTCCTCCACCTGGAATACCAAGTGACGAAAGATGGGGCCTCAGTATGTTTCCAGTATAAAGGAATTTGTAACGTTTCACCATGCGCTGGCTGGACTTGTTTATACTTTGCGTTATTCATTTCATGTTTCCAGCCACTAGTGGCCGCCCTTGCCACTCAGAACCACTCTGACTCATTATCAGGTCCACGGTTTCCTGCCGTGTGCCCCGCAAGTGGGCTTCCTGCCGTGTGCCCCGCAAGTGGGCTTCCTGCCGTGTGCCCCGCAAGTGGGCTTCCTGCCATGTGCCCCGCAAGTGGGCTTCCTGTCGAGTGACTTTCTTTGTAAATATTGTTGTACCACCATATACAATACAACTCTTAATCCTGATCTTCTGTCTGTGGTTTATTCCTGCGCCTGTCTGTAACAACCCCCAGGCCATCATGCATCGTGGGGTACAGACAGAGCCCCTCGTATCCCCTGCACCTGGGCTCCTAATAGACCTGCTCCCCCGGTTCGTGACAGAATTAGACAACAAGCAGCATTAAGCAGCGTTTTATAGACATCAAAGAGTGAAGAAGGAGGCCAAAACTCCGGGAAGGTGAGATGGTCTCTCCAGTCACCTCTTCTATACTGCAAAAAACTCCCATCCAAAAAGGCTGGAGCCAGCTGCAACTCCACCAGTATGAGCCAATTTCCTCAACACACCTCCAACAGGTCAGATCACTCCCAGGAAAAATCCTGTGAACAGCCACAGGCGTCTTATACCACATGCATAATACCTTGTAGGCCTCCTCCCAAGACCCCATAAATAATGGGAGAACAGAAGATGCATCCACCAATAGCATGCGGTAAGTAGGAGAAATCCCACCTCGAGCCATCTTCTCCTGTGGGGTAAGCTGCTCAAAAGCCCTTGTTAAATTATGTTTACCCAGAAGCGATGAAATGTAACTCACAAGTAGGGGAATGAATCCCTAACCGCCTGTGCATCGCTCGGGGATAAAGAGACGTCCAGGACCTCAGATTTATTGGTATTGATCTTGAAGTTAGGCCGCACCTTGAGTATGCTGTGCAATTTTGGGCACCTTTTCTAAAGAAGGATAAAGAAGGATAAAGAAGGATATCATAGCACTAGAAAGGGTGCAGAGGCGGGCAACAAAATTAATAAAAGGAATGGAGCACTATAGTTATGAAGAAAGGTTAACTAATTTAAATCTGTTTAGTTTAGAAAAACGTCACCTCAGAGGGGATATGATAACGTTATATAAATATATTCGGGGCCAATACAAACCATTGTGTGGAAATCTGTTCATAAACAGGACTATGCATAGGACACGTGGTCATGCATTTAGACTGGAAGAAAGGAGATTTAGACTAAAGCAGAGGAAAGGGTTTTTTACAGTAAGGACAATAAGGATGTGGAATTCTCTGCCTGCAGAGGTAGTTTTATCAGAGTCTGTACAGACGTTTAAACTGCAACTGGATGGATACCTGGAAAAACATAATATTCGGGGATATAATCTTTAATTATGGGGAAACAGCTTATTGATCCAAGGAGAAATCTGACTGCCATTTTGGGGTCAAGAAGGAATTTTTTTCCCTGGTTAGTGCAAAATTGGAAAGAGCGAAGCCGGGGTTTTTTGCCTTCTTTTGGATCAAACAGCAATAAATTAACAGATATAGGAAAGGCTGAACTTGATGGACGCATGTCTTTTTTCAGCCTATGTAACTATGTAACTATGTAACTATGAAGTTAGAGAGGGAGCCATAAATACGCAACTCTTCATGAATATGTGGTAGAGAGATGATGGGCTGTCATACCGCAAAGAGTAAATCATCCGCATATGCGGAGACTTTAAGTGAGCATTCAGAGCAAGCCAGTCCGTAGATGCTGTGGTTATCCCTGACAGTCTGCAGGAAAAGTTCGAGTGAAAGGGCAAACAGAAGGGGACATAGGGGACAACCCTGTCGCATACCATTTCGAATCGGAAAGGATTCTGTGAGAGCTCTGTTCAGACAAACGCTCACAGAAAGGGCGTTATAGAATATAGGGAGGAGATCCAGTGGAGCCAGAAATGACCAAAGCCCATTGTCCGGAGGGTCTGGAAGATGAAGTCCCATGCAACCCTATCGAACACCTTCTCTGCATCAGTCGTCTGGGCGAGATGTATGGTGTGCAAAGCTCTGTACCTCCCGTCTCGTCCCTCCCTCCCTGCAATAAAGCCTGACTGATCTGGGTGCACCAATGAACCCAGAACCTGTTGGAGCCTGGTTTCCAAAACTTTCGCAAAGATTTTCAGATCCGTGTTAAGGAGGGATATGGGTCTGTAACTCTGGCATAACAAAGGATCTTTGACATCTTTAGGCAGCATAGAGATCGTCGCCATCAATGAGTGAGGGTACAACTGCTCACCCTGCCTAATGGCATTGAACAGAGATGTAAAAGGTGCCTGCAAGTGCCTCCAAAAGACCCGATAATATCTAAGGGGGAGCCCATCTGGACCTGCAGCTTTCCCAGTAGCCATAGATTTCATGGTGGCCGACACGTCCTCAACCGTAATTTCACTCTCCAGATCCTCAGATTGTTTGTGATGCATATGTACATCCAAGTAGTCACTGATAAGAGAGCCCCTGAAGATTATATAATGAACTATAATATTGACAGAAGGAACCAGAAATGTCTGGGGGGCAGCAAGAAATCAGGCCTCCTGGCGTTTTAATTTTACTGGTATAGAGCGATTGTTGTTTAGCCAGCAGCACCTTCACCAGCAAGCGCCCGCTCTTGTTGCCATTCTCATAGTGCGCGTGAAAGATCGCTGTATGCCATAATTGAGCAGCGTACTCAGTCGCCGCGTCAGCGCAACTATGTCCAAGTATGTGTGTTCGTCAACGTCGTGGACCGACTCCAAGGACGCGATGCATGAGGTCCGAGAGTTCTCGGGTTCTTAGATGTTTCAAATGTGAGGCCCTACTAAGAAATCCTTGCTGTGCCAATGGAGCAGCCATCCAAAAACCCAAAACGATAATACTCCATCAAGAGGAGGTCAATTCTGGAGGATGACTTGTGAGGGGCAGAATAGCAAGTGTAATCTCTCCCTTCCGGGGGGAACGCCTTCCAACAGTCAACTAGCCTATACTTACGTAGGATAGAATTAAATCGCTTAATGTGAGAGGGTGGAGTGCTAGAGGACCCAGAAGTAGTGTCCACACGGGGGTCCGGAGGCAGGTTAAAGTCCCCTCCTAGAACTACAATTCCTTCCTGAAACTCTATAAGGGAGCGGAGGATGTGGGACAAGGCCGCACACTGCCCCTTATTGGGGAGATAAATGGAGGCGAAAGTAAACATATGGTCATGAATAGTACCCTTAACAAACGTAAATCTGCTGTCAGGATCGTCCCTAGCTGCGGTCAGAAGAAAAGGAATATGTCGTGAAAACAAAATGGCTGTCCCCCTAGATTTACAGTGAAATTGCTAGTAAATACCAGTGGAAAAGCGGAGTTACGAAAAGTTGGTGCATTAGTACCCTGAAAGTGAGTTTCTTGTAGAAGAACCATGGATGAATTAGCCTGTCAGAGTTCCCTGAACACCCGAGTTCTCTTCTCTGGAATATTAAGACCCTGGATATTGAGGCTCAAAACCCATCAGATTCGAAGGCTGAAGGGGTGAGCTGGGGCAAGGCATGGTAAGAGGAAGTAGAGGTAGGTAAAGAACAAAGAGAAAGTGAGGGGACAGGAGTGGGTGGGGCAATAAAGGGGAAGGAGAGGCAAAGCATACAGATTTGGGGGGAAAAATAAAAAATATAAAAAAAAGGGGGGTAGGAGAGCGGAGGGAGTGTCACCAAAAGAAAGGCTAGCCATGTTGGACCGAAGGGCTGGAGGAACACGGACGACACGCGTATCAGCAAAGGTCGGGATGGGCAAAAACCAATAGCTTCGATACAACACCGAAGCCAGGCACCCAGAAAAATCCAGAACTACAGGGGGATCAAATGGAAACCCTGCCACAGATGACAGCAAAACAGATGAAAAAGAACACACAAATAAAAAGGTATAAACATCAATACTCCACAGCTGCAGCCCACATTTATGAGAAAACACGACTGTGACCAAACAAGACTTTTGTCCCCAAAAGCAAACCAGTCAACCCTCCCACCAACAGCACATAAAATAAAATGCTTTTGTTATACACCCACAACACAGGAACTATCCACCCCCCCACCCCAAAATAAGCAATCCCAAAAGCTGCAAAAGATGAGGAGACAATTTAACAAATATCCCTCAGCGAGGCAACGTAAGAGTAACTTCAAGATTCAACACCACACCCCAAAATAAGCAACCACTAAATAGCAATAGAGGAAATGATAATTGTAACGGAACCTTCCATCACTGGGGCCACTGGAGAGACCCGACTGCCAGCCTCCTCCCTATTGACTATGGGCCCTGACATTGTAAAGACTTCTGTGGCTACCCCACCAGTATATCATCCCATCACTTGCTGAGTGGATTATCTCCAGCAGACAGCCCGGATCTGTAAGCAGTGAGTGACCGCCATTGTTTTAGTTTAATATCAAACCCCTCCACTCTATGATGCATTATTATGTTGCCCCCACCTTCCCCCCAGTTCCACTACTACAGACATTTACCCTGGAACTGATTTGGGCCAGTGATAGATAGTAGAGGTTGGGACCCTATTGTATTGTTAATCCCGTTACTGCTCCTGATGTCTCTGGGAGGCAGGTTAAGGGGGCGGTTTGTATCCCAATATCTTGTTTTATGTTCATGTGTGTTTTGCTGGATATATCCAGCACTGTGTGTGAGAAATAAATCAGTCTTCGTTTTGGTTTATACCCTACACTGAGTCTCGGCTAGTGCCTGGGAAACCGGGGAAATAGTATGTGTCCCAGGCTAAGAGAGCAGAAGTCAGCGAAGGTAGTCGGTCGGACTAGCCAGATCCGTGATAATAATATAACAGGCAACCTGCAGCTTAAGGTACTAGAACAAGCTCCAGTGTCCCGGTGCAGAAAAAGTTTGAGATCTACAGCCCTCGTAGCGAAGAGCTCAGGATTACAGCTGTGAATTCGACGTGAAGAAATGAGCATCTCCCTCATCCGGTGAACAAATGTAGCAGAGAAGAAAAAAGAATTATAAGTCGACTGGGAGAGCGTCTGACAAGTAAGGTGGCGTAAGATGATCGCAGAAATGCTTCCAAGAACCGACGCGGACTCCAGAGAAATGTCCACCAACAGTCCGCAGTGCCAATCCGCGTAAGGCCGTCCCAGCCGTACGCCAGGCGAAAACAAAGACGACCCAGGATAACCTAGAAGTGATGAGACAGCCATCCAGGAAGTCCAGAAGTCAGGTCCCAAGTCAGACAAGGTGGTTGGTGGAAAAAAAAGGTGTAATGTTCAAGTGAATGCGTGAGATGTGTCGGATTATGGATACCAGCTAGGGGATCAGAATTTGGCTACGGAGGAGGCATAACAAGGAGCTCAATAAGCCGTCAAGGAGGGGTCAGCCATGCACACAGCAGTCAAAACACAAAACAAAAAAAAAAAAACCAAAAAAAGGTTAAATAACAAATGTTAACCCCTTAAGGACAATACTGTTTCTTACTCGTAGTATATTGTGGGACAATGGCTCTTTTAACATTTTTCAATGTTGCTGTTTAGCTTCTCATTTTTTACTATAAAATTTACTATAAAAAATGATCAAATATGGTGATTTTTTTGTAGTTAATTTACCACTCCTGGTATATGTCCGTGTCAAACAACACCCCAATATGTGTTGTGCAACATCTCCTGAGCGCAGCGATACCCCAAATGCATGGGTTTTTTGGGTTATTGGGGAGGTAAAAAGCCACCTTTGTGAGGTGTGTATTTTTTTGCCATTTTTTTTGCCCACAAACCATATTTGGGACATCTTTGAAGCCGGCCAACAAAACTGAGCACACTGTGTTCTAAGGCTAGAATCTGTAGGTGATGAAACACACCTGTAGATAAAAGCTCTGTACTTGCCCTGCCCACATAAACAAATACAAGTTAAGGGGCTTCCGTCAGAAGAATTAGATGTGTCTCCCTTGTGTCATGCCAAAATTCACTTAAATTAGGTAATTAACTTATCTGGTTTAGGTGTGTTATTTTAAAACATTATATCGGTCTAGCACATCATCTGCGGTATTCCAAACAGTACCAATTTAGGTCACTAGATGTCAGTCTTTAACCATATATTGGTAGATACTTGGGGATTACTCTAACCTTGGTGTAGAGATAATCTAAATTTTATTAAAGACAGGAGGCGAAATATTTGCATCATCTTCTTCACTAAAACCTCCAGTAGCAAAGAAATGGCTAACATCAGAAAAAACAACCAATCAGAAACATGCAGAGCCCATAAGAAGTTCAGAAGTCTCTACTTCATCTTCTTTAATGTGCAGAACAGCAGTGGCGTCGGCAGGGGGGGCCAGAGGGGGCCATGCCCCCTACATGCTGTGCCCCACCGTGTGCCCCACCAATTTTTGCAGCCGCAAGGAAGAAGAAAGAGGGGAGCCAAGCAGTCGCTCATGAATAAGTTTTCAGCGACCGCTCGGCGCCCCTCACTCTCCTCCACGAGGCCTCTGCCTCTGTAAGGTAAGTGAACTACAAAGGGGAAAAGGGTAGATAATAAGAAGAGGGGGGTAGATAGTGAGAAAGGAGGGTAGTACGAATATTTAAATAAATAAAGAGTGAGAACGAGTATGAATTAATGTGTGTATGAATTGTGTGAATGAGTGAGAGTATAAATGAATGTGTGGATGAATTGTCTAAATGAGTGAGAGTATAAATTAATGTGTGGATGACTTTTCTGAATGAGTAAGTGTATGAATTAATGTGTGGAAGAATTGTTTGAATGAGTGAGAGAATCAATGAATTTGTGAGAATGCATTAATGAATATTTAAATGATTTGTGTGAAAAAGTGAGAGAACAAATTATTGTGCAAATGAATTATGTGAATAAAAGTATGAATTAGTGAGTGACTGTAAAAGTGTTTGTGTGTATCAAAAATGGCACAAGTAGGGTGTTTAAGCCTTGAGGACCAAGATGGCACAGGCAGGGTGTTTATGGGACAAAGATGGCACAGGTAGCGTGTTTATTGGACAAAGATGTTGTACGCTGGGCTCTTAGGGGCCAAAGTTTACTCATGCTGGGTTGTTTGGGGGTAAAGATGGCACATGATATGTGTGTAATTTGGGTGCTGGTCAGGTTCTATGTGGGCAGTGTGGATGCCAGGGCTGGCCTTTGGGGTGTGAAACCTGTGATCTTTGCCTGTAATTTCGGGAGTTTTATCTATACCTTTAATGTTGAGTTTTTATGTGAATTCCAATTGATCTACACCTTAAAAACTGGATTTTTGTGTTATTCTGCTGATCCATATCTGCTATGCTATGTGTCCATACATTATTTATGTATACTTGCAAATACAGGGTTTGTATGTCTTATTGAACTGATCAATACCTGCAATGCTGTTTCCATGTGTTGTTTATTTGACCTATACCTGAACTAGAGGGAGTAAGTAAAAGAAAGGTGTGGGTTAGTGAATGAGGGGACAAAGGGACTCTGGGGATGATTACGGGGGAGAGGACCTCTCAATGTCACGGTAGGGTCAGAACTCTTACAGTCTTCTCCTAATCTGCAGTCTGTGTGGCAGTGTGACCCTTCTTACAGTCCAGCTATTCCAGTTGTTGGGCTTCGTAATCAACGAGAAGAAATTGGAACTGACCCCAACTGAATCGGTTCAGTTCCTCGGATTCACGGTGGACCCGGTGGAGGCGGTCTAGCATCTACCTCAGGCAAAACTCTCAAAAGGGACATTCGGCGCCTCCTGCAGTGCTCATGCGTGTCTCTGCGGGATCGGCATCCATACAGGCTCTTCATTATCTGGCAGTGCAACGCCTAAAGGCCTTCTATCTCCGTCGCTCATGCTCCTACAACCAGGTAATTTAGCTGACCAACGAGGTACGTCTGGAATTGTGATGGCAGCTACACCACATGGAGGCGTGGAACGGTCGTGCCATCTTTGGGCATGCCCCAGATTTCTACCTGGAATCAGACGCCAGCCTCCTGAGGAGCAGACTGCGAGAATTCAGCCACGGGGGGCCTCTGGACAGAAGAGGAGAAGGGTTTCCACATCAATTGTTTGGAGGTAATAGCTGGGTCTTTCACCATCCGCAGCTTCACCAAAAACATGTCGTTCTGTTCCCTAATGCTCAGGATGGACAATGTGTCGGCCATCCAATACATCAATCGTCTGGGCGGATCAAGATCAAAGCTCCTGTCCGACCTGACCAAGGAGCTGTATCAATATTGCCTAGATCACCACCTCTCCATCAGGGCGGAATACATCCCGGTTGTACTAGGTTGCGGACAGGTTTTCCAGGCATTGTAGGGATACAAGCGACTGGCGCCGTGCCCTAGATCTAGCTCGGGGTCCATTGTCATTAGATCTATTAGCTTCCTGTCTCAATCGTCAGGTGAGATTTCTTCAGCTGGTTACCGGGCCCGCTGTCTCTGGCGATGGATGCATTTCTTCAGATGTGGCTAGCCTTGGGAGTGTATGCTTCTCCCCCATTTTTGGTGATACTCCGGACTTCCCATCAGGTTTGCAGACAACGGGTCACGATCCTGTTGATAGCCCCACTGTGGAGGACTCTGTTGGAGAGGTCATGTGCCGACCCACTGTTGCTGACTCCGGATTAGGATCTACTCTTGGATCCAGAGGGCAACCTATATCCGTTGATCCTGCTCGGTCAGCTGTCAATGGTGGCTTGGATGGTTTCAGGGAATCCTGGGATACGTCAGGCTTATCATCTGAGGCCCAAGACCTGCTCTGGGACTCCTGGGCTCCGGGCACTAGAAGATCCTATCTTCAGGCGTGGAATAACTGGTGAATGGAACGACGGATTGATCCCTTTACAGGAACATCGGTGATGGTACTGAATTTCCTAGCACATCGTTTTTCGTTAGGTAAGTCGTAACGTACTATTAATGTGGCCCACTCGTTTTGAATGTCGATTAAGGTTTTGTTTTGGAATGTGAGGGGAACGGGAGAACGTAAGAAGAGGGTAGCCATATTTGATCGCGTTCAGAAATATCTTCCGGCTATTATTTGTTTAGTTGAAACGCATACGATAGGAGAGACTCAGAGGAGGTTGTCAAGAAGATGGGCTCAGCTGGAATTACACTCCTCTCATTCTAATTATTCGGCTGGAGTTTCATTACTTTTCCATCGTAATATTCCATTAGAGATTAAGAACAAAAAAATTGATGGGAGAGGTAGATTCATTTTTGTACATTTGACAATATATAACCGAGAGATGATTATGGCCTTTTTTTATGTTCCTCCCCCTTTCTCCTCACAGCCAATAAATGAATTAGTTCAATTTATTCGAGATAAGGAACATCTCCCATTATTTTTGTTTGGGGATTTTAACTGTATATTGGATTCTGTGAAAGATGTGGTCCGAGTGGGTAATTCACGGAATATGAATGTAAATATCCAGACCCCATTAGCAAGATTAATCGAGGAACTAGGTTGGAATGATCCTTGGCGTTTAATGAATCCTGTTACACAAAGATTTTCATGTTTTTCTGCCTCGTATCAAACTGCATCTAGGATTGATTTAATTTTATGTAATGATTTGGGGACAAGGTTTATTCATAAGATCGTATATGACTCGAGGACAATCTCAGATCATGTACCATTAGTGGTCGATTTGTTATTGGGGGAGGGGAGGAAGAATGAAGGGAAACCTTTTAGGTTCAATCCCCATTGGCTAACACTATTGGACACTAAAGAGAGGAATATTCATACCCTAAAAGAGTTTTGGGAGATAAACAGAACATCCGCAACTTTAGGGGTGGTTTGGGACACACTAAAAGCATTCTTGCGGGGGCTGCTCCTTAGAGATGTGGTCATAAAGAAACGAAGTTTCTTCCAAAATGTGGCCCACTCGACCTTATCCGCTGCTCATGTTCCCGTTTCAGGTGTCATGAGAGATCCGACCATCTGCAGTCTTCTGCGTGGTATCCGGATTTCTAGACCTCCCTCTACAAGGTATTCTTCTTTCTGAGATGTTTCCCTTGTTCTTCGTTTTGTGGAGTCATGGCCGTCTAATGACCCTTTATCGCTTTGTTAGATTTCAGCAAAGCTGGCTGTCTTGTTCTGCTTGATTTCCTTTTGGAGAGTGTCCGATATTACGGCTTTCGGCACGGATTAATTTACCTTTTCTCCTGAAGGCGTTATTGTCTCTATTTCTCCTAGGACTAAATGCTTTTCCTTTTCGGTGTCGGAACCTTATTTTCCCGAGCACCCTAGGTTGTGTGTGGCGCGCTGTAGCCGTAGTTATCTCTCAGCCACGGGCTTGCGTTGGTTGTCTCAGGGTCCTTTATTCGTTTCCTATGTTTCTTCCTTTAAGCAGGTATCAGTCCCTACGGTGGCTAGATGGATCAAATGGATCTTTCCTTTGGCCGGTGTGGAAGGGTCTTTCGGGGCCATTCAGTTCGGGGTGCGGTGGCTTCAGCAACTCTTGATTTGGGCGGTTCCCTTTCTGATATTCTTTCCTCTGCTGATTGGTCCAGGGAATTTACTTTTTGCAAGTTTTATTATCGTGCTACTTCTGTGTTGGGTAGCTTCAAATTTGCAAATATGAATCCGCCTGTCTTGACAAGAAATTGGGGATTACTCTAACCTTGGTGGAGGCGAACATTTCCCTCCCTGGGTTTTCTCCCACCCTCTATTAATATGTCTTGGTTTTTGCAATGTATATTTTTCTTTATTGTTTTATATGAATTTATTAATTTGTGATTATGGATTCATTTGTGTTTTTAAGATGTGTTTTCTGCAGTTTACTTTCACAATGTTTTCTCTGTTTATTTGTATAGCCTGATTTTATATGGATTCCTGCTCGGATCAGATGGAAGTTCTGTCCTCCGGCTCTTGGACTGTTGCGGTTCCGGTTACTTGTTGGAGTTTTGTGCTACCTGTTCAGCAGTGGTGTCTCCAGCTTTCATATTTAGGGGGGCACATAGGGAGGACAGGAACACTACATATGTGTGTGTGTATATATATATATATATATATATATATTTTATGTCCTGTCTACCCATTGTACATGATGATAGCGCTATATAAAACAAATAATAAAAACAATATGGCCAGAGATATGCAGCAACATCATATTGTAACACCATACAATAACGTGCACATGCCAACACCATACGCATCTGTGACGGACCGACCAGGGACCTCAGGTTATCCCTCTCCGCCAAGAGACGACTTCTCCCGCTAGGATGACAAACCACCCCAATCCGTCGGCAATATCCCCAAGCAAAGTAAAGGGATATGGCTAGCCGGTACCCAAATAACCAGGCAAGACTAGTCTTTAGGTACAACAAGAGGAGAACTGATTTATTTTACACACAGAGGGCTGGATATATCCAGCAAAACACACATTAACATAAAACAAGATACTGGGATACAAATCTTCCTCTCAGAGACAACAGGGGCAATAACGGGATTAACAATACAAAAGGATACAGACGCCACCAAAATAACGAATACACATTGTCTTGATTAGAGTATCTCCCAGACTTTAGTGTGCTGTGTGTAAACAGTTAGGAAATAATAAAATACATTTTTATTAATAACACACAAAAGGGCTTCATGTCACTGGATAACATTAACTGAGGGGTAGGGTGATTCTAGGAACCGTCAGTCCCAAAATGCAGGAACCCCAGATCGGTTTCTGAGCTCCACAGTCTTTAGAGTCTCTTATGATTTGGATAACATGGCACTCCTTACCAGGGCCCATAGTCTGTAGTAAGGAGGCTGGCACTCAGTCCCTTCCAGGAGCCCATGACACGGAAGCTTCCGTGACAGCATGCATACACTCTCACTCTTACCTTGGGATGACGTGCACTTACTACTACGACCTCGTTATGTGACCTCACCGAGTACCTCAGGAATATGAGCAACTGCTAATTGGGTATAGTGCACCTTACAGTTGTCCCCTGAGTCATAGCAAAGACCAACCTTGAGAATTAGCAGAGCGAATACACAGTCTGTGATACAAAAGAGGAACTAGTGTTATAAAATAATTGCAGGTAGTGACTTTCATAAAAATGCTTTATAGTTTTATAACGGAAACATAGTAAATTCTATAGAAATAATAGAAAAATGTTATGTAATCAAAATATTGATTTAATATGGTACATGTATGTGCAAACACCATATTTTACCTGTTTTGATTGGCACTATCTGGGAATATATTTTTTAAACATGGGGATTATGGGTGGAATATTATAGTTACACATGCTAAGTAACGTATTTGACCTGTTTCTGATAAGAATATCGGTGTAATATTTTTTTACATGGGGATTATGGGTGGAATTTTATTGTTACACATGCTAAGAAACACATTTGACCTGTTTCTGATAAGAATATGTGAAAATTATTATTTTCAAATGGGGATTATGGGTGGACTATTATAGTTACACATGCTAATTAACATATTTGACCTGTTTTTGATAAGAATATGGGTATACTCATTTTTTACATGGGGATTATGGGTGGAATATCATGGTTACAGATGCCAAGGAACACATTTGACCTTTTTTGATAAGAATATAAGAATATTATTATTTTTACATTGGGATTATGGGTGGAATATTATAGTTACACATGCTAAGGAATACATTTGACCTGTTTCTGATAAGAATATGGGTATAATATATTTTTTACATGGGGATTATGGGTGGAATATTGTAATTACACATGCTAAGGAACATATTTGACTTGTTTCTGATAAGAATATGTGTATAATCATTTTTTACAATGGGATTTTGGGTGGAATATTATAGTTACACATGCTGAGGAACACATTTGACCTGTTTCTGATAAGAATATGGCTATAAATAATTTTTATATATGGTGATTATGGGTGTAATATCAAGGTTACACATGCCAAGGAACATAATTGACCTCTTTCTGATAAGAATACGAGTAAAATCATTTTTCTACATGGGGATTATGGGTGGAATATTATGGTTACACATGCCTAGTAATGTATTTCACTTGTTTCTGATAAGAAAATGGGTATGATTAAATGTTTTCATAGATATTATGGATAGAATGATATGACTGCACGTGCCATGTAACATATTTGATCTATTTCTGTTAAGAAAAAGGGTTATAAATGCTTTTCTACATGGGGATTATGGGTGAAATGTCTTGTTATACACCCCTAGTATTCCACCCATAATCGCAATGTAAAAATAATAATATTCCTATATTTTTATCAGAAACAGGTCAAATATGTTACTTAGCATGTGTAACTATAATATTCCACCCATAATCCCCATGTAAAAAAAATAATATTCCCATATTATTATCAGAAACAGATCAAATGTGTTCCTTAGCATGTGTAACTATAATATTCCTCCCATAATCCCATGTAAAAATAATAATATTCCCATATTCTTATCAGAAAAAGGTCAAATGTGTTCCTTAGTATGTGTAATTATAATATTCCACCCATAACCCCCATGTAAAAAAAATAATATTCCCATATTCTTATCAGAAACAGGTCAAATGTGTTCCTTAAAATCTGTAACAATGATATTCCACCCATAATCCCCATGCAAAAAAAAATATTATACCCATATTCTTATCAGAAACATGTCAAATATGTTAGTTAGCATGTGTAACTATAATATTCCACCCATAATCCCCATGCAAAAAAAGAGTATACCCAAATTCTTATCAGAAATGGGTCAAATGTGTTCCTTGGCATCTGTAACCATGATATTCCACCCATAATCCCCATGCAAAAAAAAATATTATACCCATATTATTATCAGAAACAGGTCAAATATGTGTAACTATAATATTCCACCCATAATCCCCATGTAAAGATAATAATACTCTCATATTCTTATCAGAAACAGGTCAAATGTATTACTTAGCATGTGAAACTATAATATTTCACCCATAATCCCCATGTAAAAAAAATATTTATAGCCATGTTCTTATCAGAAACATGTCAAATATGTTATTTAGCATGTGTAACTATAATATTCCTCCCATAATCCCCATGTACAAAATATTATACCCATATTCTTATCAGAAACAGGTCAAATGTGTTCCTTAGCATGTGTAACTATAATATTCCTCCCATAATCCCCATGTAAAAATAATAATATTCCCATATTCTTATCAGAAAAAAAAAGGTCAAATATGTTACTTAGCATGTGTAACTATAATATTCCACCCATAATCCCCATGTAAAAATAATCAAATTCCCATATTCTTATCAGAAACATGTGTTCTTTGGCATCTGTAACCATGATATTCCACCCATAATCCCCATGCAAAAAAACATATTTATAGCCATATTCTTATCAGAAATAGATCAAATACGTTACTTAGCATGTGTAACCATAATATTCCACCCATAATCCCCATGTTTAAAAAATATATTCCCATATTGTGCCAATCAAAACAGGTAAAATATGGTGTTTGCACATACATGTACCATATTAAATCGATATTTTGATTACATAACATTTTTCTATTATTTCTATAGAATTTACTGATTCCGTTATAAAACTGTATATATTTCAGCAAGTAAACATTTGCCGCTTCTTTTTGCAATGTATTCGTTGCAACTCAGTATCAAGAACTACCTAAAAGAACATACTTTAACCCCTTAATGACAATTGCCGGTCCTGGCACGGCACGGAAAAGCACGTGCTTTACGACAATTGACGTGCCAGGACCGGCACGTCTTTAAACGGGTGCAGAAAGCGATCTACTATCGCTTTCTGCACCCAAAAAGCGTTGCTGAATGCCTCGACCTCGAGGCATTCAGCAACGCCGCGATCGGCACGAAGGGGCCATCTCTGGCCCCTCCACGGGGCGTCAACATCCGCCATACTTTGTATGGCGGCGGACGCCCGTTTTAAAAGCGTTTAGGAGGCGATCGACGATCGCCTCCTAAACTTAAACCTTTTTTTAAACCTCCAAACACTAACCTTTTGATGGGGTGTGACCGCTCCGGAGAGCGGTCACAGCCGCAGCTGCCGGCAATCTTCGCCATCAAGGAAGATGGCCGCCGTCCTCTAACAGGAACCACAAATTTTAAAAGTTCGCTAGATGGTCCAGACCATCTAGAGAACTTTGGCTCCACTTGCAGGTTGAATATAGGTACTGCATTCACCATGCAAGTCAATGGAGCCCAGCTTTCTAATCACAGTGTGATTAGTAAAAATAAATTAAAAAATAAAATAAAATTAATAATAATTAGAAAAAAATAGTAAAAAAACAGTAAAATGTAAAAATCATTTCCCACTGATGTCACTATCAGGGGAACCTCCAAGTTGAAAAAAAATGTTAAATTTTTTTTTAAAAAAAATAATAATAAAAAAAAAATATATATATAAAAAATATATTTTTGTGAGCAAGTCCTAAAATTAGCATATTAGCTTAAAACAATTCTCGCATGGAAAGAGTTAAAATACTGGCATATTAAATGCCCGTGGGGTGTCTACTTTTAAAAAATGTATGATTTGATGGGGTAAATTGAATGGGCCAGGTTCAACAACGTCCCAATTAACACGGGGGGGAAGGATGGCCACACATCTAATTTCCAAATAGAAAAATGCACACGTACCAAATGTGGCCTTTTAGTTCCCCCAAAAAATGACACACCCATGCATGTGGGGTATCACTGCACTCAGGAGATGTTGCTGAACACATTATGGGGTGTCGTGTGACAGCGGCATATACCAGGAGCTGTAAATTCATACATAAAGTAGGTGTGTGTGGGAAAAATACACACACAAAAATATTACTGCAAACTTTGAAAAAATGCTGGTGGTAAAATGTGTGCATGCAAAGAGTTAAAATACCAGCATTTAAAATACCCTGTGGTGTCTAGTTTTGAAAAATATATGGTTTTGTTGGGCACACTGAAATGGCCCGGCTCAAAGATGTACCAAATAGGGCATGGGCAGTGGATCCCAAATGCCAAAGTTCAACATTGAAAAAAGCGCATGCCCCAAATGTGGCCCTTTTGCCCCAAAACAGCCAGGCAAAATCATTCATGTGAGGTATCGCTGTACTCAGGAGATGTTGCTGAACACATATTGGGGTGTTTTGTGATAGTGACATATACGAGAACATTTTAATTCATACCTGAATTAAAATGTGTGTGGAAAACCAAATGCAAAAAAATGACTACCACAAAGTTTGACAAAGACTGGTGGTAGATATGGTGCATGGAAAGAGTTAAAATACTAGCATTTGAAATACCCTGGGGTGTCTAGTTTTCCAAAATATATGGGTTTATTGGGCACACTGAAATGGCCCGGCTCAAAGATGTACCAAATAGGGCATGGGCAGTGGATCCCCAAATGCCAAAGTTCAACATTGAAAAATGCGCATGCCCCAAATGTGGCCCTTTTGCCCCCAAACAGCCAGGCAAAATCATTCATGTGGGGTATCGCTGCGCTCAGGAGATGTTGCTGAACACATATTGGGGTGTTTTGTGATAGTGACATAAACAAGAACATTTTAATTCATACCTGAAGTAAAATGTGTATGACAAAACAAATGCAAAAAAATGACTACCATAAAGTTTGACAAAGACTGGTGGTAGATATGGTGCATGGAAAGAGTTAAAATACTAGCATTTGGAATACCCTGGGCTGTCTAGTTTTCAAAAATATATGACTTGATGGGGTAAATTGCATTGGCCGGGTTCAAAGATACCCGAAATGGCACAAGGGGGGAAGAATTACCAGATTTGGAAAAAATGGCTTTGAAATAGCAAAACGCTACCTGTACTTATTGCCCCATAATGGGTAGAAAAAAGCAAAAAAACATAAAAACATTGGGTATTTCTAAACTCAGGACAAATAGTAGAATCTATTTAGCAGGTTTTTTCATTACCTTTTATAGATGAGTAAAAGATTTTTCAACTAAAAGTTAGAAAGTCATTTTTTTCTAAATTTTTCACCATATTTTATAATTTTTTTAATAGTAAATAATATGATACAATCAAAACAATGTCATCTAAAGAAAGCCCTTCTTGTCCTGAAAAAAACAATATCTAATGTGTGTGGGTTCAGTAAACGGGAAAGAAGAAAATTACAGCTAAACACAAGCAGCGCAGAAATGTTAAAAAGGCCATTGTCACAAAGGGTACAAAAAGTAAAATCAGCCTTTGTCTCGAAGGGGTTAATTTACCATGAGTGTAAAAAATGTACTGACGCCAAGTGAAAGTGTTGAGCATTGCAGCCCATCAGCCCAATATGCTGTTTAGTACGTCCCCACATCATTTTGGATTAACATATATACAATTCCGTATAAATAATGATTCATCAGAATAACCTCGGATCAGGTAAATAAATAGGTTATTTATCAACAACATCAACACACTCTTATGGATAACAGGTAAACCCTAATAACGAAATTCTAAACCTGAGAACGGCGGCAACCATTTTAGTTGGGGAAACGCCGGCCATTTTGTGTCTTTCGTTTAATACACGGGCTGTGAGAAGCAGCAAACGGCTGGAAGCGAATGGAAAATAAGGCAGAGTAAGGCGGCCTAAGAGGGAGGAAGCACCGGTAGTTACTAACGCCAAAACTAAGGGCGTAACCAAGGAGCAAGAAAACGGGTTTAATAGGGGTTAGGAGCATAGAAAAGAGACGATATTTTGTTTTCTATATCATCTGGATGTGATATCCATCCATAGCGTTTTTACCACTATTTGACGCATTCTAGTGTTTACCTTTGATTTACTGATCCTTAAATATATAATTTATATTGTTAGAAGCTCTTTCAAATACCGATATTGTTTGTATTCTTTTATAATTGTAGGAATACTCAGAACACAACAGGACCGTGGAAAGCTTCCTGTGTATTGCCCTTTCCTCTGATGTGATATGAATTCCTGGATGTAAAATATAACTCGGCTGCGGGAGATTCTTGTGATCGCGATAGGCGATTGGTATTTTTATACATCAGAAGCTTCTTCCTGTTTGTGCCAACACCCTCTTCTCCAAACGTCCCGCTCTGTTTATAGCACATTAGAGCCTGATCCTGAATTCTAAGAAGCGGACTGCTAGGTGTTTATTGCTGCAGACTATTGCACACGTCTTAGATTGAAACATGTCCCTGTTACAGTGCCCCAAGAGCAACCTTTAACCATCTGAGCGCCGGAAAGACCAGACAGTGGACTGTTCTACCCTATGATTACCGGTATTTGTGTGGTCAATTAAAACACATCCTAATCAACCTAAGGGTGAGACCACAAATACCAGATATACTAATATACATATCCTGCTGTTTTGAGGTTTACTTGGCTACTTGCAGTTTGGCGCTATGTTCATGCGTGGGTTATAGACCCCATTTACGCAATTTAAGTCGAAAACAAAACCTACCCAAGCCTGTTTAGGCGTGTTCTAGCAAATGTCTACCGGCTAAATGTGCCAAGAGGAAATAATCCTAAACATGTTTATGTAGATTTGGTTATAGCGATATGGCTGACACTGCCAAAAAAAAAAAAAAAAGCATTAGTGAAACCCTCTCTTTTAACCTGGAATGTATTTCCATTAACTGTACTGTGTATTCGTCTAAGGTATGCCATTTGAAAAAAATACATTGATTTACGCAGGTGGTCTTGGAGAAAAGATTACACGAAAATGTAACTATATTATTTGATTATTAAAAAAACGTTACAGGGACAGTCCAGTCATCAGACGCCGTTTAACCCTTTAGGTTCCCTTCTAGGGGCTGCGCCAACGTTCAAAGTTTTGCTATACTTCGATTTATGTGATAATCCTGTAAACATGTTATTACTATACTCTTGCATCCCTCTCTTCAGTTATTTTGGAACATGTATTTCCTATTGTTTGGGAGCTTTACTGGAATGGTATAACCTGACACCAATTCAGTTTTAAAGTACGTGTCTGGTGGCTCTAAACTGTTATACGTGTGGTGCATTTTTTTAGTGTAATTAGTGACATATCCCGCCTAGGACGACTGGACAAGGGTGGTGGCCGTCCTCATGGTACACAAAAACGGGAGCCTGAACAATAATAACCACGCTCTCGGTGAGCTAAACCCCCCTCCTCTCTGTCCTGAAGCAACATGGGTTAGCTGCAAGGGAGCTCTTCCCAGCCGGGCTTTGTACGCCAGTTTACTAGGTGCTGAGCCCCATTGCACGGCGGCATACGGTCTCATATCCTGGTGCTCGGTTTCTTAAATGCTTACGTTGCCTTTTGTTGTACCCGGGACGCTGACCAGAGGCAGGGGCCTGTGGTGGCAAACATACTTTCTTATGAACATATCAAGCACCTTCAGAATTTAATATGCCCTCCATGACATGTTTGCAAAAATGGTATTGGTCATCTCAAAAGAAGGTCATTTAAAACAAAAAACACAAGCACCGAATGATGGGAACAGCTCTATTTGTTTAAATATTTCATTATGTTTGCTAATTTGGACAGTCGTTATTTTATATATAATATAAAACACCTTAAGGTTTTTTTTCAACTTTTTATGTAACACATGGATCTCATCTTTTCCTCCGTAAGAGAAAAGTGAGGCGGTCCTGTGGGAGGGGCCAATTGCTTATATAAAGAAGGTGACTAAACTGCTTACGGCTAACTCATCGATAGCCGGCTGAGGTGGAGGAAGCGGGGCGGCGGAAACATATATTACTGCGCTTGTGAGCTGTGGTAGCTATAACAAAGCACACCGAAAGAAGGTACTTCTGTGCGACATTATTGTAGTTTAAACCGGGATGAGATTAACATGGACACTAATAACATGTGACGCTTGTCCACGATCAAATTATTTTTTAACATAATGTATTTTATTTATTCGTAGACATGACACAAGACACTGCTCTCGATATGAAGGATGTCGAGCTGAATGAGCTCGACCAGGAGAAGGTCCCAATGGCCGCTGGGGCAGGAGATCTGATTTCTGCAGGGGGAGAGAAGAATGGGGTAGTCAAAGTGAAACTGGAGGCTGATGGTGATCTGGGCACCGACAATAGCCAGAAATTCACAGGCCTCTCTAAAGAGGAACTTCTGAAAGTGGCTGGCACTCCTGGTTGGGTGAGGGTCCGTTGGATCCTTCTCATATTGTTCTGGGTGGGCTGGATTGGGATGTTGGCAGGAGCCGTGGTCATTATTGTTCAGGCTCCCCGGTGCCGACCCTTGCCGGAGATGCAGTGGTGGAACAAAGGCCCTCTTTACCTGATCGGGAACCCCGAGACCTTCCAAGACTCCAACGAGGATGCAGTCGGCGACATTAAAGGTGAGCAATGGAAATGGGGCTGTTTACCAGGATGAGGTCAGATGTAGATATTTTGCGTGGCAAAATAGACTGGAAACTGAGTGGATACTTACTCAGGAGAATGTTACTGACAGGGACAATTCCCACTGTCCACCAGTAGCAGAATTAACGTTGCTGGTTCAGACCATCTCCAAGCACTGCTTACGAGACTAGACCCTGCTGGCTGCTCACGAGCGTGACACAGCAAGACAGGATTGCATCAGACGTTGCATCACACACAGGAAGCTATATCGGTCTGAACATGTCTAAAGTTTAAAAACTTAAGTCGACTTTTGACCGAGGGCACTTTTTTCTGTAGTTTTGAGCAGCGTCATGCATTGAAGTGTTACAGAAATCTTGTCAACTAGATAATGAATGTATATGTATTGAATATGTATTAAGTACGAATTTGATATGATTAATATCTTGGATTACCTTGTCTCTGAAAGCCAGCTTTTTTTTATTGGGTTTTTTTTAATGGTATGTACAATGCTAAACCAGAAAGCTTATTTAGTGTATCTGTTTTGAAGGTTTGTATATGAACCATGGTGTTGGCAATAATATTTCTCTATTTCCAGGAATTGAGCAGCGTCTAGATTCTCTTAGCTCTCTCAAGGTAAAGGGTCTCGTTGTTGGTCCTTTACACGTCACCAAAGAAGACAGTCTTGCAGACACTCATCTTACTGAAATTGATCCCAAGTATGGGACCGAAGAACACTTCCGCCAACTACTTGAAGCGGCCCACAAGAAAAGTGAGTATAGCGTGACTCCACCGATCACTTTCATGCAGCCTTTGTTAAAAAGTCTGACAGCTATTTGTTTGCAATCTCCAGCCTTCTCCCAAACCCAAAGTTTGAATGAAGGATATAAATTGTATTCTTAAATGAGCTGGGCCACGATTGCTGAATGGTTTGGTTGATTGAAAGTCACGTTGTCATTCACTAGGTGGGCAGTATGGTAGAAGATTAAACCTCATTTCCTTTCAGGTATTGAGATCATTTTAGATCTCACACCGAACTACCAGGGTGACAATGTTTGGTTTAGTCAGGCTGGAAGTGCTACAGATGGGGACCTCCAGAAAAAAGTCAAGGTAAAGCAAGATTTAATTTGTAATGTTAACCAGTTTTGCAATGTGACAGTTGTTATTGAACTATAAAATGTGGTTATTCCCTGTGTAAATCTGAACACCCACAAACAGCAGTACATGGATATTTGAGCTAATTATTCAAAGCGAATGTAAAAGCATAACTACTACTGCCTCTTTGCTTGTAGGAAGCTATGGATTTTTGGCTGGAACAGGGTGCTGCTGGCATATATTTAAGTGGCATTGAAAAACTAGAAAATGTAAGTAATGTGTCTGCCACTTGACAACTGCCATTTAACTTGGTTTTCATTTGTGGTCATTTTAAAAACCCTTTCTCTTATTTCGTAGCCTACCGATCTTCTTGCTGAATTCAAAAACATTACTGCTAATCACAGCAAACAAGGGAAAGCCAGGTAAATACATCTAGCTGGTTATCATACAACCTCTTTAATGTTTTCAGTTCCTCTGACGCCTGTATTTAGGCCTGTTATAGCTCATGTCTAAACTTTCTGCCAGTACGCCTTGTGATGGTCATCTGACTACATGCCCAAAATGGGTACTCGCAGCCCATGTTGTGGACTAGTGTAAATATTGGCTTCTGTTCACTAAAACATGGAGTGGTTAAAGGAACGTTGTATTTTAACTTCTTGATGTTACTAGACCTTCATGAACATCCAACCTCCGAGCTTCTGCTGCAGGGAGTGCTTGATTTGGCCTGTCCCAGTTGTATTTCTTTATAGCCTCCTCACGCATTGCATTATGTGCGGCCAGTCCTTTATACTAGAGAAATTTGCTAGGGATTGCCATTCGTAATAAGTAGTGATGCAAGGGAATTAAAACTGCACCTATCCTGCAAACACTCCTGGTAATGCCCTCTTCTGCCCATGCCTCTGTGCTCGGAAATTAGTAGCAATTCCCTTATGTGTTCTCTAGGGTTTTGCTGGCATCCACAGATGAGCCCAACTACAACAGTGTGTTGAACCTCTTCAATGAGACAGCAGTGGGCTTGCTCTCTTCTCGCTACTTTGTTGAAGCAAACACTAGCCAAGGCTCTCTGGGAGATCGTATCAACCAATATATGATGAATGCAGACGATCAGTGGAATAGTTGGGCGGTAAGGATCCCCAATATGTAGTTGATGAGTGACCTATAATTAAGTTTGCATTTGGTTTGACCTGCATTCTCTTATTGGAGATTATTTTGAATGTTGTCATTACATTTTGCTGCATTAACAAAAGTACACTAAAATATCGGGGGGGGGGACACAAATCCTAGAGACTAGATATGAGTTTTTGTCTAGGACAAGGGAAGCCAACATCTTTCTGGCTGTGACTGAACCAAAGCTCACAATTTTCTGCAAGTCAATAGCAAGTTTATGGAGGCTGTAAGAATTCATATAATTTTTTTTTATTTTTTTTAAATCATTTTATTTCAGATTGGTGGGCCACGAGTGGGTCACATGGCCTCTCTGATACAAGAAAAGTTGCTGCATGTATACCAGCTTCTGTTGTTTACATTAAAGGGGACCCCAGTCACCCAGTATGGGGATGAAATTGGACTCAAAGATCTTCCTGGACAGGTAACTGTCTACTGTTGATTCTATTATGCATATCAAATTTTTTTTATTATTATGAATTCCAAAATTGGCCTATGTGCTGTGCAGTGTTTGAGGTTTGTTTTGATTTTTTTTTTTAACCAGCCTGCCCATTCTCAGGGCCCTTATATGCAATGGGATGATTCTACAAATTATGGATTCTCCAGTCATCCACTCGCACGACTGTCCATTATAAACATGAATGTGACCTTTAAGGTAAGCATTGAAAGTTCCCCCATCCAAAAGTCAGTGGTAATATAAAGTGATTTAGATCTATGAGTTGGGTCCCATCATAACCTAGCGGAAGGCATGCCATGGCAAGAGATGTATTTTCTTTTAGACACACTGGGGCAGAACAGAGTTACTTTGAGAAATATCTATTTACATTTAAATATTGGAGGGGCGTAAAATCCTAAATCTGCGTAACATTTGATCCCTATTACAGGTTGTAAGAAATACTTTCTGATAACTTGTTTTTCTACCACCAATACTAGTGTATAAGTACTCTTACACATTCTGCATGCAAGCTGATTTAATGTCTTGGACTTTAATTATTGCTGTAGTTAGAATTCCAGACTTGGGAATGCTTTTAATTCTCCTGATTTTTTTTTTTTTTTTTTTTTTTTTTTTTTTTTGTTTCAGCTGACTGGATTGTTCTAGCTTTGAGTAATCCGGTTTCAGCCAGCCTGATTAGACACAACCTTTGCCCTAGTTTGCAACATGTTTAACAAAAGTAACTGTTAGAAGTTTCCTCAATTTCTGATTGCTAAAGCATAAAATAGTATCTAGGACAACAAAAGTATTGTTGACGCAAAGGTTAAGTAACTGGCCACTAGCTAACAAGCTATGTTTGTTTTTTGCAGTGGGTTGAGAAGTCACTATGTGATGGCTGCTGCACTTTTTTTGTTTGTTTGCTACATATATTTGAAATACAATACAGGTCTTCTGACAAATGCTTGTTTTGTATATACATAGGCCCAGGAGGAAGACTCATCCTCATTGCTTAGCTGGTACAAGCGCCTGAGTGAACTACGTGGAAAAGAACGAGCACTACTTCATGGAGATTTTTACTTTCTGCACATCAGTGAGAATTCTCTGGCGTTCCTGCGTAGTTGGGACCAGAATGAAAGATTTGTGTCAGCACTGAACTTTGATCCAGACAGTGAGGTAGAGCTTATGCTGACAGTGTCTGATGTACCTGAACAGTGCTCTGTAGTACTGAGTTCAAACCCACAGAGGCAGGAAGGTAGCAATGTGTCAGTAAGAAAACTGAAGCTGGCTCCAGGTGAAGCTTTGCTCCTTAAATATCCATACAATGGTTAACCGGTATTTAAACAGGCAAAACGTGCACATTCCATATGGTGACACTACCTAGCATACAACGAGAAACATTAACTATGAATATAAAAGAATCCCTGCTACCCCCTTCTGTGTGTCTAGGTAGAAAATTGTTGAGGCAAAAATTACGTGGTTAACATTGAAACTTCCTACTAAAATAAAATTTGCACGTACAAGAATTTCTGATTTTGCTTGTTTTATTGGGGCTGAGTAACAACGCTCACCACAAAATACTGCACACAACCATGGTAACCGGCATATTTTCCCTTGCATTGGTGAAAGTTTCATGGGTACGTGGGTAGACCTGGCTGTTGTAGAAACCTTAACTTGATAGTATAAATATCTTAACTAGTGGCCTTTTTTGTTTTTAATTCCTATTTTTAAACACAGGCTCAAGTAACCCCCATCTGTCAGTTCCTGTGATAAATCTACATCAAGTCCTGTTGAGTTTTTACTCGGGTTAATATAACCTGGCTTGCACGCTCATGTTTAATGAAGGATTGGGCTGTCCACTATCTCCTATAACACGAATCGTATTTTTGAGAAGTCTTAAAACCGTTCTTTGCATTTAAGTTTATAGGTTATGTTTTACATTCAGCAAGGTGGGGAACTTGGTGCCCAAATTGATGGTCTCCTAAGCCCTTTAAAAAAAAAAAAAAAAAAAAAAAGCAGCTGTCTGCTGCCATAATATGTATGGCGGGTGTTGGCGCCCAGGAAAGAGACCACATGGGGCCCCTGCTGCAGTTATCAGTTCACGTCATCGGGGTCCTGTAGCAGCAGAGCAGCCCCAGACCATCAGACAATCACCACCATGGTTCGATGGAGTCCCAGAGTAGAGGACTGCATCGGGATGCGGGATCCGTCAAAAAACTTGCTGGTGGGGCGGTTTTTCCGGTGTTGTGGGCAGTCAGACGATGTACCTGCAGGTCCCAGTAATCCCACGAGCTCCTGCAAGGCTGCCTTCACGTTGCTCGTACACATTGTCTCTTGTCCCGCCCAGAAACCCAGCGCAGTCGTGTGAGTTTACATCGCATGACTCTACTCCGCTCCTGCTTCCCCTGGGCCGGAAAAGAGACTGGATGCTGTGTACGAGAAACGAGAAGGCAGTCTTGCAGGAGTGCGTGGGAAATCTGCAGTTCAGGTAAGGGGGTAGGGGAGTTTGTATGAACAAGTATGCGTGATTGAGGGAATGAGTATCTGCGGTAATGGTCAGAAATTCAGCAGGATTAAGAAAACAGTCCTGTGCAGGGTACTATCCCAGAGCCATAGAAATCTTTATTTTTTTTTAACCTTCCCAGACTGATGGATTTAATTATTATTTTTTATTTTTCTCCTCTATTCTTGAGATCACCGCATCTTGAGGTGGTTTTAAAGGCCCTTTAGCCTACATCACTTTGCACGACAAGCTCTATTTAATTGATGTTTAGATTCAGTTAGTGGATGATTTTGGTAATCAAGGGGGCAATTACTTTTTACCCAGGTAGGGTCGAATAGCTTTTTTTCCTCCTATAAAATCATTGTTGTATAGAAAGCTACATTTTATGTTTACTCTGATTATCTTTGTCTGATATCAAAGTTAGTTTGTTAACAATTTTCATTATTGATTAGCTGGTCGTTCAATTAGTTGGCCTGGGTACAGCATGCACTATTCTTTTTAAAGTTAAACTTACTACAGACAGATGTCTCTCTCACACACACACACACACACCTGGGAACGTGTGCCCCTTTTAGTCAAGCATTTGCAACATCAGGCACTGATGTTGGGTGAGAGGGCCTGGCTCACTTTAGGCAACCTTATGAGCCTGCCATATAGTAGACAAAGGGCAGGTGTTAGATTATCCCTGAAATAGTCTGCTATATGTGCTTGAAAATATTTGGGATTTCTGAGGGAATTAGACTTTAATTAACATTGGGTTAACCACCATAATGAACAGTACCGGACGTGAGCTTATTATGGCGCTGGCAGGAACACCTGGCCATTACAGCAACAGGGGCTTCTAAACATTAATATGTGGTTGGTCTCCCCTTTTGCAGGTAAAACAGCTTCCACGCTGCTGGGAAGGATTTTGAATTGTGTCTGTGGGAATTTTTCGCATTCGTTCAGTAGAGCATTTGTAAGGTCAGGCACTGATGTTGGATGAGAAGGCCTGACTCCAGTTCATCCCAAAGGTGGTTTGATGGGGTTGCGTTTAGGACTCTGCGGGCCAGTCAAGTTCTTCCACACCAAACTCATAACCATGTTTTTATTGATGTTGCTTTATACACTGGGGCACAGTCATGCTGGTATAGAAAAGGCCCTTCCCCAAATTGTTCCTACAAAGTTGGAAGCATAGCATTGTCCAAAATGTTTTGCACGTCCCCTTTTAGCATACGTCCCCTTCAAAGAGTTTTTTTGGTGATTGTAGAGAACTCCTTTGTTCTTTTGCTTTTAGAACTGCCTTCGTTCTTCTGGCATACTTTCTACAAGGTGCTGGAAACATTCAATAAGGACATGTCATTGCGCAGTTGCTGCAGATTTGTCAGCTGCACCTCCCGTTCCACAACATCCCAAAGGTGCTCTATTGGATTGAGATCTGGTGACTGTGGAGGCCATTGGAGTACAGTGAACTAACTCATTGTCATGTTCAAGAAACCAGTTTGAGATGATGTGAGCTTTGTGACATAGCTATTTGCAGCAGGATAATCAGAAGATGGGTACACTGTGGTCATAAAGGAATGGACATGGTCAGCAACAATACTCAGGTAGACTGCCGCGTTTAAACGATCCTCAATTGGTACTAAGGGGCCCAAAGTGTGCCAAGAAAATGTCCCCCACACCATTACACCGCCACCAGCCTGAACTGTTGATACAAGGCAGGGTGGATCCATGCTTTCATGTTGTTTACGCCAAATTCTGACCATGCCATCGGAATGTTGCAGCTGTAATCGAGACTCATCAGACTAGGCAAAGTTCTTCCAGTCTTCCATTGTCCAATTTTGGTAAAACTGTGCAAATTGTAGTCTCAGTTTTCTGTTCTTAGCTGACAGGAGTGGTCTTCTGCTGCTGTAGCCCATCTGCTTCATACGTGCTTTGTGTTCAGAGATGGTATTCTGCATACCTTGGTTATAACGAGTGGTTGTTTGAGTTACTGTTGCCTTTCTGTCATCTTGAACCAGTCTGCCCATTCTCCTCTGACATGAACAAGGCATTTTTGTCCACACAACTGGCACTCACTGGATATTTTCTCTATTTTGGACGATTCCCTGTAAACCCTAGAGATGGTTATGCATGAAAATCCCAGTAGATCAGCAGTTTCTGAAATACTCAGACCAGCCCGTCTGGTACCAACAACTAGGGCTGAAACAACTAATCGATAAAATCGATAATAATCAATAATGAAAATCGTTGTCAATGAATTTCATCATCGATTAATCGGATCGATTTTTATCGATTATAAAAAGAGGTTTTTTTCAGAGCAAATGCTCTGAAGAACACCTCTCCTTATATAATCCGACCTCAAACAGAGATTGGACTATATTACCGGAATCCAGATCCCCCGCTACGCTGCAGGGGACCTGGATTCCCCTCACTGTCGGCTGGTCTCTCCCTTCCGTCTCTCTCCGCCCTCCCATACATCACTCTGCCTCTCTACCCGGCACCGTTCCTGACAGGCACTTTCCCTGCAGCTTCATAGAAGCCTCAGTGTAAGTGAAGGTGAGTAACGGAGTCTGTCTGTGCGATGCAGACCCCCACCGGCTGACAGAGAATCATCCTCTCTGATAGCCGGTGAGGGTCTGCATCGCACAGACAGACTCCGTTACTGCCCTTCACTTACACTGTGGCTTCTATGAAGCTGCAATGAAAGTGCCTTCAGTAACGGAGCCGGGTAGAGAGGCAGAGCGGTGTATGGGAGGGGGGAGGAGTAAGAGGGGTGTATGGGAGCCACCCTCCAATACACCACTCTGGCTCCTCCCCCTCTCATACGCCACTCTGCCTCTCTACCCGACTCCCTGGTGTCTTGTCAGAAACGGAGGTTCACAGGAGGCAGAGTGGAGTATGGGAGGGGGGAGGAGGCAAAGTGATGTATGGGAGGAGGCAGAGTGGAGTATGGGAGGAGCCAGAGTGGTGTATGGGAGGAGGCAGAGTGGAGTATGGGAGGGGGAGGAGCCAAAGTGATGTATGGGAGGGGAGGAGGCAGAGTGGTATATGGGAGGGGGAGGAGGCAAAGTGATGTTTGGGAGGGGAGGATCCAAAGTGATGAATGGGCGAGGGGAGGAGGCAGAGTGGTGTATGGGAGGGGGGAGGAGGCAGAGTGGTGTATGGGAGGGGGGAGGAGGCAAAGTGATGTATGGGAGGGGAGGAGCCAAAGTGATGAATGGGCGGGGGAGGAGGCAGAGTGGTGTATGGGAGGGGGGAGGAGCCAGAGTGGTGTTTGGGAGGGGGAGGAGCCAGAGTGGTGTTTGGGAGGGGGAGGAGCCAGAATGGTGTATGGGAGGGGAGGAACCAGAGTGGTGTATGGGTGAGTTATAGTGGTGTATGGGGGGTATTATGAATTTTTAGGGCATATAGGGGGTATAAGGCATATGGATATTAGGCATATCAGGGGGGCATAAAACAAATCTGGGGGTAAAAGGTATATCAGGGGGCTCAGTTGCATATCACTGGCATATAAGGAGTATAAGGCATATCAGGGGCACAGTGGAATCTGGCATATAAGAGGTATAAGGCATATATGGGGGCAGAGTGGCAAGCTGGGGGTCAGATGTGCATAACTGGGGGCAGTTTGGTAAATAAAAAAATTTAAACAAGGCTTTTTTCTCAGTTTTTATTAAATATGAAAAATAGTTAACATATGAATTAATATTTACTAATAACTTTGTATTAAAACCTAGTTTGAGAAGCACTGTGTTTGGGTTCTTGTAGCTTTTATTATTATGTCAGTAAAATAAGAAGGTGAATAGAGAGAGGCCATTGCAATAAAGAGATGAAAGTGTAAATTGTACGTTTTTTATTGCAATTTTTCTTCAATTTAAAATAATGTATTTTTTTATCCGATTAATCGACAAAATAATCGGCCAACTAATCGATTATTAAAATAATCGTTAGTTGCAGCCCTACCAACAACCATGCCATATTCAAAGTCTCTTAAATCCCCTTTCTTTCCCATTCTGATTGAACTTCAGCAAGTTGTCTTGACTACGACTACATGCCTAAATCCATTGAGTTGCTGCCATATGATTGGCCAATTAGCTATTTAGGGGCAAGGGGCAAAAATACTACATAATAAAACCTACACTAAAACGTAAAAAATAACTTTGTCTGAGTCTCCATGCAGTATTTTAAACTGTGCTGAATACAAAAATAATTAAAAGCTCATGAACCTATTATTCAATTCCATAGAAATGAAAGAGGAAAGTAAACTCCCAATTTCTCTGATGAAGTATTGTTGAAATAAGCTTCTGGCTACATGCCAGATAACATAATTTACAGTTGTGCTCAAAAGTTTGCATGCCCTGGCAGAAATTGTGAAATGCTGGCATTGATTTAGAAAATACTACAGATCTTGCAAATTTGAGGCCTCAGAAACAACTATTACAAAAGACTGCATTCTATCACTGATGCTAAAGGGGACAATAAACAGTATTAAGAACTAAGGGTATGCAGACATTTGAGCAGGGGTCATTTCATTTTTTTCTTTGTTTGCCATGTTTCGTTTTATGATTGTGCATTTCTGTTATAACCTACAGTTGAATATGAATCCCATAAGACGTGTTTTGCCTGTTTTATTTAAAAATGGTACATATATTACCAATTCTCCAAGGGTATGCCAACTTTTGAGCACAATTGTAGCTCACCTAGGTTGTGGATAAGTGGTTTACAACACTAGCCACTCAATACAATAGTTTACTTTTATTTATCGGAATGTTTTTATTGGGAAATTTTGCCAATTTTGTGTTGCGACACAGCATGAAAGCAAGGATCAGACAGTTTTCCACTGTGTCAGTCAGTTGATCTAACTATTCCTGCTGGTAACGCGCAAGCACTTTTTTGGGAACTATTGATGGCACACTAGCAAGCAGGTAGTTTATGGTCTCTTTCTACGTAAAGTCGTCTGGAATACTCTGGCTTCTTGGAGTACTTCCGCCAAAGAGCCCTTTTCAGAAAGCGCTCTGGGAGGCCTGCATAACGGAAAAGAAAGAAGACAGAAGAACAAGAGGAGGTAAGAGAAGAAGCGGAGCTGCAGGAAAGAGTGATTGTATGAGAGAGTGAGTGTCATGACCCTGCTCGCTGGAATACTGGCTTGTTTTCATTGTTCCTGCCATGCAGCGATGCAGGGTATGGTTGTCTCTTATGAGAGTGACAGTGCAGCATTAACCCCTTCAATATGTTTTGTACAGGGCTCTGCTGCTGGTGGTCTCCCTGGAAGTCAAGGCAGACCAGCAACAGCAAAAAAGAGCCCCCACAAGCTCTTTGATCACTCCTGCTGGAGGCAGCTTCAGGAACAGGGGCCAAGGTTTCTTCGGTCTCCATGAGTGTGGAGACCAGCCCCAACCCTCCCCGCTGCCCTATCGTTCCATTAAGAGTGATCACGTAGTGTTGACCCCTTCAATGCCGCGATTGTGTATGACACGATTGCGGCATTGCAAGGGTAAATACTTGTTCCCACAAGCTTGTGGGGACTAAATATCAGTCAATACTGTGCTCCTATGGAGGATCAGAATTGAAAGAGTAAAAAAAAAAAAAAAAAAACCAGCACCGACCTTAACCCCTTAAGCTGCTCGTGTTTAGCTGTAAATTTTCTCTTCACCCATTTTGGATCATATCATCTAATTTCCTATAAAAAATTTTTTTAAAAAAAACTCACTTTTATTTGAAAAATCTTTTACTCATACAAAAAAGATAATGAAAAACCTGCAAAATAGATTCTACTATGTGTCCTGAGTTTAGAAATACCATTTTTATGGGTTTTTTTTTGCTTCTCTAATGCAAGTTATTGGGCAATAAGTACAAATAGCCCAATAGCCCAGTTTTCTTCCAAATCTGGTCGTTCTGCCCCATGTGCTATTTCGAGTATCTTTAAAGCCGGCCAACGTAAAGACACCTCAAGGTATTTCAAATGCTGGTATTTGACCCTTTCCATGCACTAATTCTACTACCACCTTTTGTCAAACTTTATTGTAGTAATTTACTTTCTGTTTTTTTTTAATCACAAAAAAATGCACTTCAGGTATGGATTTACAGCTCCTGGTGTATGTCACTGTCAAACAAGACTCCAATATGTGTTTCAGCAACATCTCCCAAGTACAGTGATACCCCACATGCATGTGTTTGTAGAGTTGTTTGGGAGGTAAAATGGGAGGAAAATTGTCAGGCGCTGGGTCCATACAGACGACTGTAAAGACCCAGAACGCCCAATGAAGGAATTGAGGAGATATTGTGCAGTAGTGTAGTTGGACAGGGCCTGGTGCAGGGCGACTGCACTCTCCCGAGTGTTGATCACCTAGGGTTGTGCGGCCACATACCCAGGGCCCTAACATGATGTCCAGAACAAAACAAAGTGATATCCTACAGGCACACTGGAGAGGGCATGAGACATAGCTCAACAGAGAAATGGTTGGGAGTAGGGAAGTTAAGTAGGGTAACAGCAGAAATATAGCAAGCATGGTTTATATATATATAATTATTTTGTCAATAGAAAGCCCTGACAGGGACTGAAAAATACTAGTCATTTGACTTATACATAGAACACTTATACATACATTGCAGTCTTTGGGTTTTGATGACATAATAGTTGAATGAATAAGGCAATAGTTGAATTATGGGAGGCAGAACTGTTTAGTTAATGGTGCATATTTAGAGCAAGGAACAGCGAGACTGAGCAAGAAACATTGCCAGACAAGACATACATGGTACAGGACACAACAAAAGGACAGGGAACAAGGCAAGGAACACAAGGGATGGAGTGAGGAGCCGAGATCCGCAGACGCTTCTCCTTTAAGCAAGCATAGGATATCTTAACTGGGACATGGAGAGAGGAACCAAGATCCTCAGATGATTCAGGGAAAAAAAGGCAAAGGTACATAATAAGACTGACACACATAAATACAGGACTAGCCTAGGACTATATGATAACAATTGGAGATTTAGTCGCATCTTATGGCCATAGTATGCTTAGCCCACCACTACGCCAAAGTACTCCAATATTCTGTGGGCCCTAGCGCTAAACCCTGCCTACTGAATTACTAATAAGCTGAAACTAAACATTGAATCTAAACACAGAATCGAGAAGGGCATACCTTTAGACTGCTGACAACCATAACAAACGGGTGGGGCACACCTTATAAAGGAAACAGAAGCTAAAGCTAAGAGCAGGACTGAAACAAAGTATCAGAAGTAAACAGCAGAGCACAGGGAAATCCAGGAATGGATTACATCAAAGGGGGAACTGTAGCAAGACAGGGGAAACTAGAGATAAGCATCTCCGCAGCCTGGATGGGGCCTGACATAAATGGTCATCTAAAGTAATAATACCCCCCCCCACAAATTATTAATAAAAAAAGACATTTATTACCTGTCGGTGACATTTTAATTCACTGAATATCCTTTTTCATTTGCACGGGTTATATATAGTTTTTATAGGTTAAAACAGTCAACATTTTTCCTTTTTTCCTAATTTCCCCCACATCGTTAGATATTTCTCATACTAAATGATGGTTTATATATATATAATTATTTTGTCAATAGAAAGCCCTGACAGGGACTGAAAAATACTAGTCATTTGACTTATACATAGAACACTTATACATACATTGCAGTCTTTGGGTTTTGATGACATAATAGTTGAATGAATAAGGCAATAGTTGAATTATGGGAGGCAGAACTGTTTAGTTAATGGTGCATATTTAGAGGAAGGACTTGTCACTAGTGGGGTACCTAAGGGATCAGTATTGAGACCTGTACTTTTTAATATTTCAGTAGGTCTTAATGGTATGCTATGTCTTTTTGCATGGGTATGCATGTTAGTGTCTGCCTGCATGAGAAATACAAATGTTATGGTGGGTAAAGGTGATGGAAAACCCTTCCACTTAAAATTAAGGGGTAGTAGAAGCATTATTAAACACTCATCTACAGAAATCTTGGTGCTGCCACAACCACAAGGGATTCTGGTTAGGGGCATGCAAATACCTTTTGTAATGGTATTTCTCATGCTCTCCCAAGCCTCAAGTAATAAGCCAGTATCATGACCTCATGCTGACGAGTCCCATTAAGGACGAAACAGCTGTCCATGAGTGGTGATCTGGCTACTGCACCTCTTTCCGAGTTTTGTCTAAAGGCTGTCTTGTATATCGGGCAATTACTTTCAAGGGTTCCATGTATAAAGTGGATATAAGGGCAAAAGGTGATTATTGTTGACCTTATTTGCATAGCCCTACCCAGAATCCCTTGTGGCAGCACCATGAGATTTCTGAGGGGAAAAAACAAGCCTTCTGGCTTGTCTGGTGTCTGTAGATGAGTGTTTAATAATGCTTCTATTACCCCCTTAATTTTAAGTGCAAGGGTTTTCCATCACCTTTAACCACCATAACTTTTGTATAGGTATGTTAATCTCTCTCTCCCAGGGCATGTATGTATGTCTGGGTATTTTAGTTTGTGTTGGCTCTGCATCTGCCCCTGGGTAAGCAGTGAATGTATGGTGATAACATCACATTTTAAAACTTTGTGGGGGTTTTCATAAATACAGAACTAATGTATTTTACCTATCTTTCCGGCATTAAATGTACTTCCTGCTTCTAGTTTATAATACTTGCCTCAGGTACTTCTGTGGTGGATTACATAAAGTAAAAATGACACAACTTTCCCATATTGCTAAATGTACCAATAATTACAGGGAAATAAAAGAAATTCCCTAGTACTGAGTAAAGAACAAAATCAGGATGGCAAGACTTATTAGTCAAATAGTATGGAAATAAGTTCCTTGTTCCCGTGGATGGTTATTGCCCAGTGGATATACAGCATCCTGGGTTTGTGGGGTTTTTTTTTGTTTTGTTTTTTTAGATCCTAAGAGATATTTAGAAGATGAGAGTAAAATATATAAAACAAATTTAACTAATTGAATGGTATACACTAGAGAGGATCTGCACTTTTTGAAGCAACGAGAATTCTAGAAATTAAAGAAAAATAGAAAAATAAAGGTTAGTATCATATTACATTGTAGATTAAGAAACACAATAATAATTACAGTTTATTAAGAGTAAGAAACTCCGGTAACTATTTTCGGAAGATATATATATCTATATATATATATATATATATATATATATATATATATATATACGCATTAGACATGCATTTTTAACTACATAATATGTACTTATCACTTTGAAGTAAAGGCCTTCATTGAAATTTGATTTCAAAATAACAGCTCAACTGGCAGTTTTCTTTCTTTAATATATATATATAAATATTAGACCCTGCTGCCAATACATTTTCTATTGAAGAAAGTGGACCCTAGGAAAGCATTTCCTGGGGCCCCGCTCAACGCTCCCTAGCATGCAATCACTCCCTCCACTGTGAGAGGTGCACTCTTCCCTCCTTCCTCCCAGACCGTGCCGTGACATTTAGAGGTCCTCTCCCCATAAACATCCCCAGAGTCCCATTGTCCCCTCATTCTCTTTTACTTACTCCCTGTAGTTCAGGTATAGATCAAATAAGCAACACATAAAACAGCACTTGCATGTATATATCAACTGAATAAGACATACAAAAACTATATTTGCAGGTATACATAAATAATGTCTGGAAACAGAGCATAACAGGTATAGATCAAGTGGAGATCAAATGTAAACTCAGCACTGAGGGTATAGATCAAATAAACAACACATGGAAACAACATTGCAAGTATTGATCAACTGAATAAGACATATAAACCCTGTATTTGCAGGTATACATAAATGATGTATGGAAACATAGCATGGCAACATGGATCAACAGAATAACATACAAACCCAGCTTTGCTGGTATAGATCAATTGGAATCCACATAAAAACTCAGCATTAAAGATATAGATAAATCCCCCTAAATTACAGGCATAGGTCACAGGTTGCACACCCCAAAGCCATTCTTCGTGTCCACAGAACCTGAGCAGCACCCAAATTACACGTAGGACTTGCCATCTTTGCCCCAAACGGCCCAACATGAGTCAATTTTGTCCCTAAACAGCCTGGCCTGTGCCATCTTTGTCCCATAAACACCCTGCTTGCGCCATCTTTCCCTTTTCACAAATTATACATCTATGATTGTAACGTTTCACCATGTGCTGGCTGGACTTGTTTATACTTTGCGTTATTCATTTCATGTTTCCAGCCACTAGTGGCCGCCCTTGCCACTCAGAACCACTCTGACTCATTATCAGGTCCAGCTGCAGTTGATTCCATGATCAAGACAGCCTTCATAAACCTGCCCAGCCCTGCAGTCTGGGCCTTGACATTAATGTTTGAGGACCACATGCTTTGCTTCCTGATTTGTTCCTGCTTTGCTTCCTGATTTGTTCCTGCTTTGCTTCCTGATTTGTTCCTGCTTTGTTTCCTGATTTATTCCTGAGTTGCGGCCAGCGCCCCACTAAGTGGACTCCCAAGTCGAGTGCCCTGCAAGTGGGCAACCTGCCGTGTGCCCTGCAAGTGGGCAACCTGCCGTGTGCCCTGCAGGTGGGCTTCCAGCCGTGTGCCCTGCAAGTGCGCTTCCAGACGTGTGCCCTGCAAGTGGGCTTCCTGCCGTGTGCCCTGCAAGTGGGCTTCCTGCCGTGTGTGCCCCAACCAGAGGGCTTCCTGTCGAGTGACTTTCTTTGTATATATTGTTGTACCACCATATACAATACAACTCTTAATCCTGATCTTCTGTCTGTGGTTTATTCCTGCGCCTGTCTGTAACAACCTCAGGCCATCATGCATCGTGGGGTACAGACAGAGCCCCTCGTATCCCCTGCACCTGGGCTCCTAATAGACCTGCTCCCCCGGTTCGTGACAATGATACACACAAACACTTTTACAGTCATTCACTAATTCACACAATCATTTATTCTCTCACTCATTTACAGAAATCATTTACATATTAACGCATCCTCACAAATTAATTCACGCTTTCACACAATTCATCCACACATTAATTCACACTCACTCATTCACACAATGCATCCACACAATGATTCATTCATTCTCTCACTCATTCATTCATTCTCTCATTCTTTATTTCAATATTCTTACTACCCCCATTTCTCGCTATCTACCCCCCCATTTCTCACTACCCCCCCATTTCTCGCCATCTATCTCCCCATTTCTCGCTATCTATCGCCCCATTTCTCGCTATCGCCCCATTTCTCGCTATCGCCCCATTTCTCGCTATCTACCCTCTTGCCCCCCCATTTCTCACTATCTACCCTCCCCCTTTGTAGTTCACTTACCTTGCAGAAGCCCTGCGGTGGGAGCGCAAGGCCTCTGTTAATTAATGTGGAATCCAGTTTTATGAGCTACTGTTTTAATTTATTTCATCTTGTACCTAAATGGTATATCTTTTTTGTAAAAAAAAAACAAAAAAAACCCTATTCATTAATAGAAATCTACCTGTGAAAATAACTTTAATAAAAAGAGTTAAAATTTAAACAGCTGTCCATAATCTGTGATCTGGCTATTATACCTCTTTCATGGGCTTTGTTTAAAGGCTAAACTAGAATAAATGTATAAGAGGTGGCCAGTGAATATATTCCCAATGGTAAAATAATAATAAACAATTTATGTGAAAATATATAAAATATATAATACATCTTGCAACAAGAGCAAATTAAGTGAAACACCAACTTCAAATAAATAAACTACAATGCATAACCTGTTCAATGATAATAACACCCAAACCAACAAAACAACCATAAAAAAGTAATAAACTTATTAATATAAAGAAAACATTAGACCAAGAAATGAAGACAAAAACGTATACAGTAAACACCTTCTCAATATTCTTCAAAGATTAACTAAAAAATAAAAATACAAACACACACAGTGTAAACTGATGGAAAATGGTTATTAAAAAATAAAGATGAAATGGCACTCACAAGAGATGCTCCAAAAACATGGAGCTACATATGCAGGTAGAATAAATGCACCTGTAACGCTGGCATTAGGTAAGGAACCCAGTATGCAGGGATCGGCAACGGGACGAGAATAACAGAACAGGTGCAACTGGAGATGCAGAGATCCACTTCAATGATCAAACTTTAATCAGCAGAGGGAATCCAATACAATAAGTAGAAACAACAGGATCGGAAATGCTGAGCTTCACTTAGTCAATCAGGCATTAATCAGAAACAAAGTCCAAATGAATAAATCAGGAACGCCAAAAAATCAGAAATGCTGAGCTTCACTTAGTTGATCAGACACTAAGCAGAAACAAAGTCCAAATGAAATTCAGGAATGTCAGAATCAGAAATGATGAGCTTCACTTAGTTGATCAGGCACTAATCAGAAGCAACTACTACAGGAGAAGTGAGCCTGACTGACACGACAACCAAGCACTGAATGAGAGTCAGTGCTTGGTTTTAAACTTGCCGCGCTCCCACGCCCCGCCCCCAACCTCTGACAACAATGGAGGTAAGTGTTGGGTAGCCGCTAGATGCGGGTACTCGGGCCAGGAGCTACGTTGGGGCCCGTAACAGCACCAAATAGGCAGCAAACGGGTGAACAAACAAAGAGCAAACTAAGAGCAAAAAACTTCTGTTGATAGATATAAACTTCTATATTAAAGCCAAAATACACCAGTCGGAAGCTCCAAAGACAGCGATGTAGGTGGAGGTAACGGATAGATGCTGCTCTACAGGCAAGAATGTAAGTCCAGAATCATTGGGGCGCACCAATTATGAAAATCGGCCACACCTCCCGAACACAATTACAAAGTCTATGGTAGCTCACAATGCTCAAACACCAAACTATTCGAGTTAGGCAGTGTGGGAGACTGAATGGGTGAATTAATAAATTAAGTAAGTGTGTTTGCACAGGCAGGCTGTTTCAGGGGCAGAGGTAGCACATGCAGGTGGCTTCAGGGGTAGAGGTGGCACAGGCAGGTTACTTCATGGGCAGAGGTGGCACAGATAAGCTGCTTCAGGGGAAGTGGTGGCACAGGCAGGCTTCTTTAGGGGCACAGGCGGCACAAGCAGTCTATTTTAGGGGCAGCAGTGGCACAGGCAGGCTGTTTTAGGGGCAGTGTCTGGCTTAGCGTATAGTGATAGGGGTTATTCTGCACTACCGTCAATGTCTGGCTCAGTTCATAGTGAAAGGAGTTATGCTGTTCCATATCTGTTTAGTAAATGTTATTTATTTAAACTTTTTCAATTAATGAATTTGTAAATTTTTTCAGATTATTTTTTTGCAGATCATATACAGTTTACAAATTTGTGAAATACCGTATTGGCTCGATTTTAGGCCGCACTTTTCCCCCCTAAGTTAAGTCTTTCAAGTGTGCGTGCAGCCTGTAATCGGGGTTTAGCGCAGGGATGCGCAATTCATATCGCCCAGGCGCTGCAGGGGACCTGGATCCTCCTCTCTGGCAGCTGGTGGACGTCTGCACGATCTGCACAGAAAACCTGCTCTGCTGGCACTTCCGCAGTGACATGATCTGCCGGCGCTCTGTCATAGAAGCCCCAACAGAGGTGCCGGGCAGCAGCAGTGGTTGTCCATGCGCATTGCGCAGACGTCCACCGGCTGCCCCTAGTAGACACCAAGTAGTATGGAGCATGGAGGTCAAGCCTCGGGATGCATTGTTAAGTCTGTGGAGGGCACAGTGGCATGTCTGGGGAGCAGAGTGGCATGTCTAGGGGCAGAATGACACATCTGTGTCATATTTGGGGGCAGAGTGGCATGTCTGGGGGCATAAAGCATACCAGGGGGCAGACAGAGGGGCATATCTAGAAGTCATTTACATTATGAATTAAAGGGGGCCTTAAAATGGCAATTGGTTCTCTAAATTTCTGTTTGTATAGAACATATCCTGTCCAAAGCAGTGTGACAGAGCAGGCCGCAGATGCTGGGACGGAGCCTGACTATTTGACACACACACACGCTCTATTACTCGATATAAATTATATACAAATAATAACTTTATTATGCAATACTTTACATAAAATAGACATCTCTGCACAGACACTGCCTTATACCGATATGTGCATAAATCCAAGCTGCTTCAAATAGTTTTAATAGTAATACATTGCTCTTATCATATATATACGACCAATTTCAGACGTGGTTTTCATTTCTTCTTTTATTTATATAACATCAACATTCATGCATTGCTTCTTATAGTATATTCAAGGGGTATGACAAAACAAGAACTGCTGCTTTCTGCTAATAGCCTTGTATTGTGACTCTGTCATTGGCCGACTGATCTGATGCTATTTGCAGTGCCCTGCCTAAAAGCTTTCAGTCAAGGGCCCTGTCCAAGGGCTATCCTGACAAGCACCCTGTCCAGGGGCCATCCTTCAATATGTCTTGTCCTTAGAACTATCCAGCTTCTGCCCATGAAGTTCATGAATTTTCACTCTTTTCTGTGAATATATATACTGGTATACTCACACTTCAAGCACCTCTTTCCCCCCGTCTTCCCTGTACAACTCACACCCAGGCACTTCCTCGTACATATTATGGCTGGAACTGCTGAATCTCTGAACGCCTTTCTACTTTTAGGTATCATGCATTGTGAGAAGAGAAGAGCTAGATGCCACACACCTACATTTTTCAGATCATCCAACTAACTGTAATATAAGACAAAGACAACACAAGTAAATACAAATGCAGCTTTTAAACGATCATTTACATTGAAGATTAAGAGTTAACCTATATCACCCATTTTAAAAAGTAATTGCCCTATAAACACAACTGGTTGTGCCCACCTTGGCAGCAACAGCTGCAATCCAACATGTGCGATAACTGGCAATTAGTCTTTTCCATGGCTGCGGAGGAATTTTGGACTGTTTATACTATGTTCTTATTGTGGAATGTTAGCTTTATGCCAGATGTAAAGAAACCCAGGTCCTTCAAAAACTTCCACTTTTGACTCTTAAGTCCACAGAATATTATTCCAAAAGTCTTGAGGGTCATCAAAACACAGTTTTTGGCAAATGTGAGACAATCCTTTGTGTTCTTTTTGGTCAGTGGTGTTTTTTTCCTTGCAACTCTCCAATGGATGCCATTTTTTGCATGGCCTTTTCTTTTTGTGGAATCATGAACACTGATCTTAACCGAGGCAAGCGAGGCCTGTAGTTCTTTACATGTTAATCTGGGTCGTTTGTGACCTCCTGGATGAGTCGTTTGTTGGCTCTCATAGTGGTTTTTTGAAGTCCTAGAGTCCTGCAAATGGCTTTATAACCCTTTCCAGACTGATTTTAATGACTTTGTTTCTTATCTGTTTTGAATACCATACATTGTGACATCATGTGCTGCTTTTTGAAACCATTTAGCCTACTACACTTTAAAAGACATGCTCTATTCAACTGATGTTTAGATTCAACAGGGCTGGCAGTAATCATGCCTGGGCGATTATCAATTAAATTATTTGTATTATTATTATTACTATATTTTTCATTTGGCGATGTTGTAGAGATAAGGTAGTTGTGTTGTAGGTTATTAAAGACATTTTACATAGTTTTTTCCTCCTTAAAAGTACAGTATCAAACGACCACAGCTGCACAGCATCATGAAGTTCAGCTAGATAATTTTCAATTGCATGATTGCAGTGATTTTAAGACGTCTGGTAGCAGTGGTGTAACAAACAGGGGAGGGCTAGAGTTGAATGACAGTGCTCTATCAAAAGTCTCTTATCAAAACTTTGCAGTTGTACAGAGATTAAGCCTAGTGTTAGTGGTCACTGCTTGTAGTATTTCTTATTATTTGCACCCCGCACACACACATACTATCATGCAAACCTGCCTTAACAACCACTCATTTTAACACCATACACTTACACATACATAACACAAAAGAATCCAACCACACTTTTCACAAATAACATAATGTTATAAATATTGTGGTATGTATAAGGATCTCATCCTCAAAACAGGGAAACTCCTGTAAACTTGTACACCTTGTAAGAAAAGAGTTCTACACAAGCCCTTATATAAAATATATTATTTTATTGTACAAAAACTTTTTAATAAAAAACATATAGAGTATTTCATCATATAGACAACAGAGGTTTTTTGGTGGAAGATAATCAGAGCATATAGAGGAAATATGGCTATGTATATATAAAGTGTCTCAAGTGCATGTAAACCATCAAAAGAATCATAAAGTGCTAGATCATTCAAGTGCTAGATTCATTCTCCTTGAAAAAGGAGAACCGAAACGGCGTAGGGGAAGTGGAGGACAATATGGGTAGGGAGCACATTGCTCTCAGGATACTGTTCTGATTATTGGAATTACCTGCATATTTATTATTGATGTCGATAGTGTTCTATATATTTGGTAAATTTAAAGGTGCACTCCACAGTGAGTAATATTAACCATGCACTTTTTGATGTTTATAAAATTGATAGGTGCACTCTATATAGAGTAAGATACAACTATACTTGAATGATCTAGCACTTTATGATTCTTTTGATGGTTTACATGCACTTTATATATACATAGCCATATTTCCTCTATATGCTCTGATTATCTTCCAAAAAACCTCTGTTGTCTATATGATGAAATACTCTATATGTTTTTTATTAAAAAGTTTTTGTACAATAAAATAATATATTTTATATAAGGGCTTGTGTAGAACTTACACATACATACTGTCTCCTACTACTAACCCTAGCCACTAACCCTGACACTCTACTACCAAACATTGACACCATAATAACATAACACACATACTCACACACCCCCTCATACCAACACCACACACTAACACAGTGACTTACTCTAATACCATATGCTCACACATACATACTCACACTAACACTTTCGACCACTGGGCTCCTTTGTTACAGGCACACCTCGTTGTCATGCACCCACCATAGCGTGCCACTGCCGTTTTAGGCAATATGGAGGACTGAGAAAAAGAAGTCAGATATGTTTTTGTTTCTCCCCTTTTTGTAAATGAGCACTTATCTCACGATGTTAAGATTGACCTTGGGTAAAACCGCACCTTTAATGTTAGCACCTTTCTAAGCATGCCCTATGTGTTTGAACCTTACGTATTAGCTTCTCAAAATGTGTATTTGCCACAGGTCTATCTGAAAGAATAAAGGGATGTAATTCATGTGGGCATAATACTATTATTCCCAAAATCATCTTTCTTGGCCATGGATAGAAGACACACAATGAACAGTATATTGATAAGTGACAGAAGCTTATCAGGGTGTTGTGACTCAATTCTATTGTGCACATCTTTTCCTGCAACACTGTGGTTGTATACCAAGCTTTTCTACCATATTAAAAAATACCACTTCAACATTTTAAATCCCTGAATAAGTAAAAATCTTAGCACATTAAGAGATAGGTGCATGGGCATATACATATCTTCACATAATACACACTGATTCCTACATACATGCAAACATTAATCCTAATGATACCGGCAGTATTTTTATGGGCAGGGGTGCCATAGGACCAACTGCTACCATATTCATGCCCCATTCATACTCATGAGCCATGCCCCATTCAGTGTCTATCACTGAGACTGGTGGTTTGGCATACTCACATCAGGCGTTTTCTGAGGGGACCTAGATTTAGGGGAGGGGGCTGGAGCTGCAACTGTGTATGACAAAGAGGAAGATGATGAGCCAGTGTGTGAGTCACTCCCTGTGTTGCACTGCTTCAGTTTGCGTCTTTTGGCAAGAGGAGCATTCTCCACGCTCTTTAAGAAAACACCTTCTCTTTTTCCACGGTTAAAAGCCTGCAAGAGTAATCAGAAAACATGTGAGTTTGTAGGTAAAAGAAAATCAAGTCTTTAACCAAACATGTCACATATGCTTAAGGGACCTAAGAGTTCTCTTCATTAGAGTCACATTTAGTTGGTCCCACCAGATTTCAGTTACAGTGTTATTCAACAGATTAATAAAATTAGCAGTGGAGAATTAAAACCTACAATTTGTCAGTTTATAAGAACATAGATCTCAAGCCATGGTAAATGTGGATGGGTCACAAATGTTTTTCTTTCAGACACAAACTAGATTTTTCAAAATGTATTTAGGTGGGGATCTGTATTTGCAGATTTTATCTATCTTTTGTGATGCCTTAAGACTGTGCAGTGGGTATAAAAGCTATAACCCATTCTACCACAGAACAAGTTTTCACAGACCAGATAAGGATGTAACAGTTTTCTGTTAGTTCAGAGACTATAAATCCATGGTGTAATCACCAGGCAACGTGTTTTTGTTTGCTTTATGTTTTACAGCATGGTTTTGTTTATACTGCCTCCTATGATCTAGGCCATTATTATTATTGTTACTGAATACACCACAATCTTGGGGCACCACTAGTGTATACCTTTTTTGCTTACACAACAGTGCTTTACACTGATAAACTATGTAACTACACTCACTGGCCACTTTAGTAGGTACACCTTGTTAGTAACGGGTTGGACACCCTTTTGCCTTCATTCTTCGTGGCATAATTTCTACAAGGTGCTGGAAACATTCCTCAGAGATTTTGATTAATATGGACGTGATGGCATCACGCAATTGCTGCAGATTTGTCAGCTGTACATCCATAATGCGAATCTCCCGTTCTACCACATCCTAAAGTTGCTCTATTGGATTAAGATCTTCTGGTGACTGTGAAGGCCTTTGGAGTACAGTGAACTCATTGTCATGTTCAGGAAACCAATTTGAGATGTGACATTTGTGACATGGTGCATTATCCTGCTGGAAGTAGCCATCAAAAGATGGGTATACTGTGGTCATAAAGGGATGGACATGGCCAGCAACAATACTCAGGTAAGTTGCCGAGTTTAAACAATGCTCAAGTGGTACTAAGTGCCCAAAGTGTGCCAAGGAAATGTGCCCCACATCTTAACACCACCAGCCTTAACCGTTGATATGAGGCAGGATGGATCCATGCTTTCATGTTGTTTATGCCAAAGTCTGACCCTGCCATCTGAATGTCGCAGCTGGAATCAAGACTCATCATCTTTCAGTCTTCCGTTGTTCAATTTTGGTGAGCCTGTTCGAATTGTAGTCTCAGTTTTCTGTTCTTTGCCGACAGGAGTCGTACCCAGTGTGGTGTTCTGCTGCTGTAGCCCGTCTGCTTTATGGTTTGACGTGTTGTGCATTCAGAGATGGTATTTTGCATACTTGAACCAGTCTGGCCATTCTCCTCTAACCTCTGACATTAACAAGGAATTTTTGCCGCACACTGGCTATTTTCGCTTTTTCAGACCATTCTCTGTAAACTAGATGGTTATGCATGAAAATCCCAGTAGATCAGCAGTTTCTGAAATACTCAGACCAGCCATGCCATATTCAAAGTCACTTAAATCTCCTTTCTTCCCCATTCTGATGCTGTGAGTCTATATTGTTGATACATGTATCACCATGGATGAATTGTATAACAGTTTTGTATGTTTTTTTCTTGTGAAAATGGATCGTCATGCGACTTTCCAAAACTAATTTTATTTTTTTTTCCTTTCTAAATATGAAGGTATTTTTTCTTGTATTTCTTCCACGCTTTTTCTTGGTTTTTCTTTTACTTGTTGGCAAAATATTGAAGCTCCATAGATCACTTGACACATAAGTGAAATCTTTCTTGTGACAATGTATATTTTTAGGGCTGCAACTAACGATTATTTTAATAATCGATTAGTTGGGCGATTATTTTTTTCGATTAATCGGATAAAAAATGCAATTTTTTTTAATTTAAAATAATGTAATAAAAAACGTACAATTTACACTTTCATCTCTTTATTGCAATGGCCTCTTGCTATTCACCTTCTTATTTTACTGACATAAAAGCTACAAGAACCCAAACACAGTGTTTCCCAAACTAGGTTTTAATACAAAGTTATTAGTAAATATTAATTCATATGTTAACTATTTTTCATATTTAATAAAAACTGAGAAAAAAGCCTTGTTTATATTTTCTTTTATTTACCAAACTGCCCCCAGTTATGCACATCTGACCCCCAGCTTGCCACTCTGCCCTATATATGCCTTATCTTATACCTCTTATATGCCAGTGATATCCAACTGAGCCCCCTGATATACCTTTTACCCCCAGATATGTCTTATGCCCCCCTGATATGCCTTATAACTTCCAATATGCCACTCGCCCCCATTTATGCCTTATATCTCCCTATATGCAACTGTGCACCCTGATATGCCACTCCGCTCCCCATAAATGCCCTGCACCACCCTGAAATTCATTATACTCCCGGATTCACCACTCTGCCTCCCCCAGATATGCCACTCTGAAATTCATTATACCCCCCATACACCACTCTACCTCCCCCTATACACCACTCTAACTCCCCCAGATTTGCCATTCTGCCTCCCTGAAATTCACTATACCCCCATACACCATTATAACTCACCCATACACCACTCTGCCCCCTCCCATACACCACTCTGCCTCCTCCCCATCCCATACTCCACTCTGCCTCCTCCCCCTCCCATACTCCACTCTGCCTCCTCCCCCTCCCATACTCCACTCTGCCTCCTCCTCCCTCCCATACTCCACCCTGCCTCCTCCCCCTCCCATAATCCACTCTGCCTCCTCCCCCCTCCCATACTCCACTCTGCCTCCTCCCCCTCCCATACTCCACTATGCCTCCTGTCAGCAACGGAGGTTCGCAAGACACAAGGGAACCGGGTAGAGAGTGTTATATTTATTATAATACATGCGATAAAGGTGTGAGGAGCATTTACTGAAGCCCATGTGACAGCTGCAGAAGTGTAGCAGACTGCCTAGGAAGCCAAGACTTTATATATGACTCTAACCTACTGAAAAATAATTATGTAATTAACCAATGACATTTAAAAGAAAAGGTATGTTCAAGAACATATTTTATTTTCACATTTTAATTTATAAACCAATTCCCTGCAGTTTCCATAAGTCCATGAGATAAATTACATTTAGGGTAAATCAATGTTTATTGAGCATTTTTTAGTAAAATCCAACAAAGGAAGGGGGGTACAGAAAAAGAAAAGGGAGGGAGGACCCGGAGGAGGGTACAGTCCAAAGCCATCACGACATATGCAGTAAGAATCAATATACAACACGAAGGGTGTACATTCGGGAACAACACATCTGGGTCAACAGCATGACAGCGGAAGCATCATGATGGACTTAGCAAAAATGGCACCCAGAGGAGTGACATCGACGTGGCCCGTGACACAACAGGATGTGGTATATGTGAAGGGCTCCGAGTGGAGCGGGGCCAACGAGCCCGGCAAATTATAGAGTCGGGGACATCCAGGAGCTAGTCCCATATGGGAGACGAAAAACGACAGACACCGGAAGGAAGTCGGGGCCTGGGTGCAACACAGCGAATGAGGCACCGCGAGCAACCAGCAAGTGGTATCGTGACGGACCGGGAAGAGGACAAGAAGACAAAGGAGCCAAGAAGGGGAAAGGAAGACAGAGGGCTGAGAATGGAAAAGGACAGGTGCGGGGAGAAGGAGGAAGAGAAAAAAAAAAAAAAATAAATAAAAAAAAATAAAAATAAATAAATAAATAAATAAAATAAATAAATAGAGAGGGGGGGTGGGGGAGGCAAGGTGGGGTTCTACGGAGCAGGAGTGGTCGCCAGGAGAGGGCGGACCTCGGGGCTCGAGAGGTACTGCACCCAATGATACCAGAGACGAAGATGTTTTTCAGACCTATCATCCGCCGAGCACATCAGTTCCTCAAGGACACGTCTCCGCTCCACCCGCAGGATCCACTCCCGAATCGAGGGCGGGGCAGGGTCACCCCAATGCAGGGGGATTATAGATTTGGCCGCCACCAGGAGATGACGGAGTATTGTAGATTTGTACCAAAAGACAGGATAGGGCATATGCAGCAATAGGAGGAACTCGGGGGTGAACGGCAGCTGTCTGTCAGAAAGGGCTTGGGCGATGGAATGGACCGTGGTCCAAAAAGAGAGCATCTGAGGGCAAGACCACCATAAGTGAAGGATCGAGCACGGGGAAGCTCCACATCTCCAGCATTCATCCCGTATGCCGGGATTGTATCGGGCTAACGTGGACGGAGGGCGGTACCAACCAGCCAAGAGCTTATAGGACATCTCCTGGTCCCGGTTATTGATGGAGCACTGGTGAGTGAGGATCGATATCTTATGCCATTGCCCCTCCGTAAGGGACAGACCCAGGGAACTCTCCCATCTCCCCACGTGGAGCGGAGCAGCGGGGTAAACAGCGGGCAGAAGAAGTCCATAGAGCAAAGACACACCATGAGCCGGGGTCTCGTCTCGCACACAAAGATTCTCGAAGACAGTAAGGTCCCGGAAGACCTCATGCTTACGGACCAGAGCCCGAAAGAAGTTGCCCAGCTGGGCATAGTGGAACCGGTCAAGAGGAGTCGGCGGATCAGCAGCCACCAGGTCCTCCAGCGGCTTCAAGCCACGGGAGGAGAGGAAGGCCCGAATCCCGGACACCCCCCCAGCCGTCACCGCAGGAAAAAGGTCTACTCCCAACCCCGGGGGAAAAGCAGGGTTGTCGCGAATCGGTGTAAGGGGGGAAGGAATGGTGGAGATGGTGGTAGCGCGGAGCAATGAGTGCCACACCCCGAGCGTTGCGGAAACAAAAGGGTGAGAAGCAGCGACGCGACGGGCACAGGCAGCGGAGAGCCAGGGCAAAGAACACGTCGGAACAGAAAGCGAAGCACTCTCAGCCCCCACCCACAGCTTTTGCCGCACCCCGCTTGACCATTCAAGGACACGCAGAAGATGACAGGCCCGATAGTATGTGCGGGGGCAGGGCAGCGCCAGACCACCCCTATCTTTCGGCAGGACGAGCACGCTATGTTTAATCCGTGGAGAGCCACGACCCCAAACGAAGCGGAGGAAGAGAGTGCGAAGTGAGGAGAAAAAAGAGGGTGGTACGCGGACGGGAAGGGTCTGAAACAGATAGAGAAGCCGGGGCATAGCATTCATTTTGATCGAGTTAATCCTACCCACCCAGGAGATAGTGAGGCGAGACCACCGAGCAAGGTCAGTGCGCAGCGCAGAAAGAATAGGCAGGAAGTTTATAGGGAACAGTTGGGAGAAATCCGCAGACAGCCAAACACCGAGATAGCGCAATTTCGCTTCGCACCAACGGAACGGGAACGCGGCCGCGAGCGAGATCCTTTCCGGCGCGGGGACATCTACCCCCAGAATTTCAGATTTTGCCATATTAATTTTGAAGTTAGAGAGGGAACCGTAGAGATCCAGTTCCTTCAAGAGGGATGGCAGAGACAACCGGGGTTTCGAGATGGAAAAAAGAAGGTCATCGGCATAGCCCAGGATCTTATGTTGGGTGGTGCCAACCGGTATACCGGAGATGTCAGGGTTCAGCCGGATAGCTTGTAGGAGAGGCTCGAGGGTGAGCACAAACAGCAACGGAGACAGGGGGCAGCCCTGTCTGGTGCCATTACGAATGGGGAAAGAGTCCGACAAGAGCCCATTGATACGAAGCCGTGCCGAAGGAGCGGAGTATAGCGAGCGGACCCAAGAGAGGTAGCCTGCGCCAAAGCCCATGTGCTCGAGAGTGGTCAACAAAAAGGTCCAGTCTACGCGATCGAACGCCTTCTCGGCGTCCGTGGAGAGGAAGGCAGAGGGTATGGAAGAGGACCTGGCCAAATGCATAAGGCTGAGGGCGCGGATAGTACAGTCCCTGGCCTCGCGGCCAGGGACAAAGCCCGACTGGTCCGGGTGTATCAAGGCAGGAAGAAAAGGCTTCAGTCTGTTCGCCAAGATTTTAGCGAACAGCTTAACATCCGCGTTAAGCAGGGAGATCGGGCGGTAGCTGCCGCAATGTTCCGGATCCTTGCCCTCCTTCGGGATAAGAGTGATGGACGCCAAAGTAGAGTGCGGGTGTATCCGGCCGCCATCCAAAATAGAATTAAAGGCGTCCACAAAATGCTGGCCAAGTTGTTCGTGGAAACGGGAATAATATTTCAAAGGGAATCCGTCAGGGCCGGGACATTTCCCAGGCCGAGAGGATTTGATGGCAAAGGAAAAGTCTGCGAGAGAGATAGGAGCATCTAGGCTCGCAGCCGCCTCAGTCGGTAGGCGCCGGGTCAGGGTGCGCGAGAGGTATTCGCGGATGCGTGGAACCCGAGAGGGTGAATTCCCCCTAGGAGTGGGGAGATTGTAGAGGTCAGTAAAATATTCGAGGAAGCCGGCCGAGATGTCGGAATGGAGGAGCCGCACTACTCCATCCGAGGAACGAATCTTGGGAATATAGGTGAGGCGGCGGGACTGCTGAAGAGCCCGCGCCAGAAATTTACCAGACTTATCCCCATGCTCATGAAAAAGCGCCCTATTCCGCAAATAGGATCTGTGGTGTCTGGCGTTCAAAAGAGAGGCCAGCTCCCTCCGAAGCAGCAATAAACGTTGCAGGTGCTCCCCAGACAGAGACTCCTTATGAGCGCGCTCCGCAGCAGCAATTTGGACACAGAGAGACGAGATCGACATGCCTGCCGCCTTTTTACGCTTTGAGCAGAGACTGATAAGGCGCCCCCTCAGAACACATTTATGGGCCTCCCATACAGTGAGGCGGGGGGTGTCCTCCGTGAGGTTATCACGGAAGTATTGGGAGATCGCGTCGGCCACGTCCGTACAGACGCTGGCGTCCGCCAGGAGGGACTCGTTGAAGCGCCAGGTGCGTTCGGATGAACGAAGGAGGGGAGAGCAAATGGAAACAGTCAGAGGGGCGTGGTCAGACCACGTAGTCAAGCCTATGCGGGCTCTGCGCAGCAGGGCAGCGTGTTGGTACGGGAGGAAAAAATAGTCGATTCGGGAGTAGGAGCCATGAGGCGCGGAGAAGAACGTGTAGTCCCGGTCGGTCGGGTGGAGGGCCCTCCAACAATCAACGAGACGATACCGGGAGAGGAGGGAGTGGATCTTGCGCAGCACATGTGTAGGGGAACGCGAGGTGCCAGTGGAGGTGTCAAAAGATGGGTGAAGGGCGATATTGAAATCGCCGCCCAGCACCAAGACACCGTCGCTAAAGTCGTGGAGGCGACCGAGGGCGGTCCGCAGGGCATCGTGTTGGCCCCGATTGGGCAGGTAGAGGTTAGCGAAGGTATAAGTCTGGGTAGCAATGAGGCACTTAAGAAACAGAAAGCGGCCACCGGGGTCCGCCAACACGGCCACCTCCCGGAAGGGGACAGTTTTCGATAGCAGGATGGCGGCACCTTTCGTTTTGGAGCCCGAGGTATTGCTAAAGTAGCCTGTAGGGTAATAATGGTTAGACAGGCGGGGCGCCGAACCCTCTCGAAAGTGTGTCTCCTGGATGAAGGCCACATCAACCCGCTCCCGTCGCAAGTCACAGAGCAAATGGGAACGCTTCTCTGGGATATTTAGGCCCCGGGCATTAAGAGAGAGAAACGTGAGCGGGCTCTCTCGGGCGGGGGAAGGCATAGCGGGCAGAGGAGACAAAGGGAGGGGGAGAAAAAAAAAAAAAAAAAAAAAAAAGGGGAGGGGGAGGCGAGGAGGAACAGACACAAAGGAAAAAGGAAGGGAGTAGAAGAGAGAAGGACAAGAGGGAAGGGGGAAGAAGGGGAGACAAGGAAGAACGAAGGGGGGGGGGAAGGGCACTAAGTGCGCCGGGAAGGGTGAAAGAAAAAAACAAACCTCACTGCGCCTTGGCGAGCAAGGGATCACCCAGCCCTTACAAAAGAGGGCGCAAAGTGACAGGGCCTGCACAGCCCCAGGGGAGAAACAACAGCGCAAGGAGTTAGCAAAACGTAACAATAACTACAGCGAAGGCATCCGCCATCGCCCAGCAGCTGTGAGAGCAATAGGGGAACACGTGAAGGTGCAACTGCGATAGCTAATAAAGGGTCCGGACATAGTACTAGAGGAGGTAGGGGCGTGCGTGGAGCGAAAAATCATGTTGTGTCAACGGTACACGGCCAATCGGTGCAGATAACCATAAAAAGGAGAACAGCCGGATAGGCAGTATAATACAGATCAAATACAATGAAATAACAACAGTCTCATAAGGCACAGTAAAGTGGTAAACAAGCCGCCACAGCGGGCGAAAGCACCGACGTAATCATGAGTGATGAACAGTGCAGCAAAACCGCAACACGGGGAGTACCCCAGAGCAAGTGGGCAACAACATAAGGCAAGGACGGCCCAATGGTATAACGAGAAAAAAAAAAAAAAAAAAAAAAGAAAAGAAAGGGGGGGGGTGCACGAGAAACCCGCCTAAGGAGGCAGGAAGGTGAGGTCAGCCGGACACGGGAGGCCTAGGGATGCTACATAATACAGAGCAAGGTATCGAAATAGCCGGACCGTAAGGCAGGTGGTAAAGAAGAAACTACAGTAGGTCAGGGCCCCGACAAAACGTGTTGCGTAAAGTAGTTATTCAACATTGCCATATTGCCATATGAAGACATCCAACACGCCAGTAAGTAAATAATAATGCCATACAAAAATTCAGGGACCAAATATTAGAAACTCGGCCATCAAGCAAGTACCCAGAGTACAGTAAATAGCACTAAAGCATGAGAAAGAAATGCCGAGTAATAGTACAGAGACGAATGACGCGAAAAACCCTGACTTCACGGACATGGAGGATAATATGTTTGTTGAAGGCACAGGTGTAATTGAGGGTGTCAGGCATGGCCGATGGGTCCACATGGCTAAAGAATGTTAGGTGTCGCAATAGACATCATTCTGGTGAGTGTCCGTGCACGTGTGTTGTAAAGACCACAGTGCCAAAAAAAAAAAAAAAAAAAAGAAATAAAATAAAAAAAAAAAAAAAAAAAAAAAAAAATAATAATAATAATTAAAATAAAATAAAGAACCATAAGGCAGGAACAGGCGGCATAAAAGCAACTACAGCAGGTCATGGCACCGACAAAACCTGCTTATGAAAGAAGTTATCCAATATTGCCATACGATGTCAGCCAGTGAGACTGGAAGTTATAATTCCATACAAAAAGTCGGGGACCATATGTGAGAGACAAGGGGGATAAGATGTTTGTTCAATCACCGGGTAACCTTGATTGTAAGTCATGGCCGAGGGAGTTATAAGGCAAAACAGTGTAAGTTAACACAGTAAAAATCGTGCTGGCGAGTCGGTGCCACCTTACTTCCCTCCCGTCCCTTAGAGACTACAGCGCTGATAAATAATAATAATAACTATAAAAAAAAAAAAAAAAAAAAAAAAAAAAAAAACCCAGGAGGGCGTGCGGAGCCGGATACATGAGTGCGAGATATCAGAGCATTGGGTGCGAACGGAAGCCGTAGAATGGCCATAACCCGCTCCATCGCCCGCCTGTCATGAGAAGTAGGTATGCGGCACACAGGGAAGACGGCCAATCGCCGCCAACCAAATCGCGGCGCCCCCCCCACTGAGGAGTAGCACGGGGCGCCCATAGTACAACAGAACCGTCACGGCACGGGGACGGCAACCATGTGTGATGAGCGGTAACATGTGCAATAACATACCGGAGAAAATAAAGATATATACAGAGTAATAATAAAAAAAAAAAAAAAAAAAAAAAAAAAAAGAGATAGAGTTCACGGCGCAGGTCCCACCAGTGTCGAAGCGGACAAAGGGCAGGACAAATAAATTAACAAAACAAAGAGGCCAACAGATCGAAATGCAGTAACCGGGCAACCCCTGGCACACACAGGCATACAGGGGGGGCACACAGTAATGAGGATACCAAAAGCTCCACGCAGCAGGAAAAACACGTCCTCTTATTCTTCGGCATCCCGAGGCAGCGGTGGTGGACGCTGAGAGGGAGCAGCCGCTGCGCGGTCAGGGAGCCGACGGGGGCGTTCAGAGCGCCTGGGCTGACGGGGTGGCATCGGTCTGGAGGGTTCCGCATCAGGGACGAGGCCCAGTAGGGACCAGTCCGGTATGGTGAGGTCCGAAAGTCCCAGGGCGGCTAAGACCGCAGGGAGGTCACGGTAGAAGCGCACATGGTGGGAGGTAGCTCCATGTCGGATAGTGAGCATAAAGGGGTGACCCCAGTGATACGGGATGCGCAGCCTGCTCAGCTCCGACGTAAGAGGGCGTAGAATCCGCCGCGCCTGGAGAGTGAGATCCGAGAGATCTTGATAGAAGGTGACAGTACAGCCCTGGTAGGGCCAGGAGCCAACCTCACGCGCCCTCGCCATAATGGCTTCTTTCATGGAGAAATCCACGAAGTGGCAAATAATATCCCGGGGCGGGCTGGTCGTGTTACCTCGGGGCCGGAGGGCCCGATGCGCCCTGTCCACCTCCCGCGATGAATCCACTCGGCGGCCCATGAGGTCGGTGAAGAGGGACGTGAGCAGGTCGGGTAAGCCCTCCGCAGATTCGCCCTCAGGCACTCCGCGTATGCGGATGTTGTGGCGGCGACCCCTGTTCTCGAGGTCCTCGAGGCGGCGTCGGAGGGAGATCAAGAGCCGGTGATGGTGGTCAGCAGTACGCTGGGTAAGTAGAGCGGCCTGATGTTGCGAGGTCGTAGTATCCTCCAGGGTCGTCACCCGGCGCTCCAGCACGGAGAGGTCGGTGCGTAAGGCCGCCACTTCATCGCGGACGACCTGTCTCAGCTCCACGATGAGATTCGAGAAGTCCGTCCGCCACGGAGCAGAGGAGAAAATTTGCAGCGCCTCAGACGTGGGAGGAGGGCGAGGCAGTGGAGGAGCAGGCTGAGAATCGTCGGCGGAAGACATACTGGCAGGGGAACCTGCCTCGTGGTCCTCAGAGGCCTGAGAGGCCAAGTCCGCCGGGGTGTGGAAATAGTCTCGCAAGGAGGCAGAGACCGGCCGAGACCGACCACCCGGGGTGGAAGGGTCCGAGGTAGGTTTCTTATTTCGACCCATAGCAGCACGTGGAGTCGGATTCTGCAAAAAACTGGCGAGCGACGGCGGAGCCAGTCAGTTAAGCAGCCATCTTCCCTGAAGGTCGGGCACGCCCCTCCGAGATAAATTACATTTAAACAAGATGTTAAAGAAGTATATTTATCAAAACAAATACCAAATAGCACAATACATCTGACATGTATCATGAATAAATAGAAATAAAATAATAATGCCACATCTAAAACTTTGCCCAAATGTTTTATTTTCACATTTTGTGAAAGTTTTTGAATTACTGAAAAAAGGTGAAAATATAACACAAAAAGTAGCATATACATGTATAAACCAAAAATGAATGACATTTTCTATTTAAAGGAGATTCATAAAAATAATGTCTACCAGAGGTACAGAAACTTGAAAATATATACACACATTGATACATACAGAACAGCTTAATCTTCTTAAGAAAGGGAAAAGACATAACATAACCACTAAAGAAAAATGCATTATTAAAAAACAGCAGAAAGGAGGTACACTTGAATATACGCATAAAATACACACCAAAATTTGTAGTATCAGGGCAGGAGTATATTTATGCCAAAGCCTTAAAAATAAAATACCGTATTTTCTCAATTATAAGACTAGTTTTTTCAGAAAAAAATCATCTTGGAAAAAACCCAACATTGTTTTATAATCCAGGTCTTCTTTTAGTCAGATCTCAGATCCACTGAATCAGCACTTCTGCTGACTACTGGATAGTTTGGGGAGTCATCTTATAATCAAGCAAATACGGTATATACCTGTTGTCTATAGCAGTCTCTCTGCTTTGGAACATTGTCATGCTACATTACAGTGGGAGGACCCTGAATCTGTTTCACAACAACAGATCCATCACACCATCAGTGGAAATTTCCACGCATCTGTTGTGTGTTGATGTTTAGATGTCAGCAGGCACCAGTGGACATGAAGCCAGCAAAGATTTTGGACAGGAAGTCGCTGTTCCATCCCCCCCTTTAACACAGCTCACTGTAACAGCAAAAATGCAAACATTTAGGCAAAGCTAATGATATACTGTTTCATCACACTATATATATATATATATATATATATATATATATATATATATATATATATATATATATATATAGTGTGATGAAACAGTATATCATTAGCTTTGCCTAAATGTTTTTGGACAGGAAGTCGCTGTTCCATCCCCCCCCCCCCTTTAACACAGCTCACTGTAACAGCAAAAATGCAAACTTTGCAAAATCAAGGCATTTTTCTAGCAAATACGATATATATATATATATATATATATATATATATATATCGTATTTGCTAGAAAAATGCTCTGAAAAAGACCCCTATAAAGTCTTATAATCGGGGTCGTCTTATAATCAGACCTCAAATAGGTCTGACTATGAGACTGCAGGGGACCTGGATCCTCCTGTCTTATGCCCCCCCCAGCAACTTACCGGTGCGGGAAATTCTCTCTGACAGCCGGGGAAGGTCTGCGCGATGGACGCAGAAACCCCCGCTGCTAACTGCACCTCCTTCCGGCTGCAGCAGAAGTTGCCTACGCGAATCTCGTAGACGTCTACACTATAATAATAATTGGTAGTTGCAGCCCTAACAGTGGGACACTGGTACATCTGGCCAGAAGTGGTCTTCACTGTGGCCAACCACCTCTGACGTGAAAACATGGCAAAATGACTCAACTATTCAGGAAAACACAGGAAATCGGGTGCAGAAAAATGACAGCAGAATGAATGGTTTCTTCAATGCTGAGAAGTACAGGCAGATACTTATTTACCATACATTACCATCAAGGAGGCACTCACAAATGTCTTCTGCAGCATGAGAACGACCCCAAACATGCAGAATTATCTTCAGGGTAAAGCATTACAAGGAGAACCCTGAGCTCATCATCATCAAGTCTGTCTGTGATTACATGAAGAGAGAGAAGCAACCGGGGCTGCCCAAATCCACAGAAGTATTGTGGTTAGTTCTCCAAGATGTTTGGAACAAGCTACCTACCAAACTGTGTGCAAGTGTGCCTAGAAGTGATGCTGTTTTGAAGGCAAATGGTAGTCACATGAAATACTGATTTCATTTAGATTTACCTTCTGTTCACTCAATTTGAATTTTGTTAAATGATAAAAATAATGTTTATAGTAATTTGACGAAATATAAAGTCATCACTTACCGGGCAACAAACACACATTTTCTTGAAAATAACTTTTGGCTTTGAAGATGCTAAACGTTAAAAAAAAAAAAAAAAAAAAAAAAAAAGAAATGGGATATTTTTTTCCTTTCATAAGTCATGTCTTACTGTATAAATAGCAGTGTATCCATATTTGCGACAATACTATGGGTTCCATTGCTTATGACCCCAGTTCCAACTAAGTACTGGCCCCAAGTGTCTATTGTCCAACTGGACTGCATTTGGACTGCATTTAAATCACACTGGAAACCAGAAAGTAGGGGATCCATTAGGAAATATATCCAGGTTTTCTTCAGTGTATTCCCCATGATCTGGCAACCTCCTGGAATTTGGAAGACAAAGTGATGACGGAAACTGCTCATTGATGAAAAGGGAGCAAATTGAGGCCTTATTTTCTGCAGTATGTGGCTTCACAGAAGGAAAGCCTGACAACTGAGTTCCATGGTCCAGCTGAAGGATATGGCATGGAGCCCTGTACCCATATTGGAAACAAGGAAATCTATGCTCACTAGCTAGGCCTGTGGGAGGCTGGGCCAATTTTTGTTTTTGTGCTATAGTTCCGTTGCAAGTTTTAATACTGATAGATACCTAATTCCAACCCAGAGTCAAAGTAACTAAAACTAAATAAGTGTCTGCTCTCCCATATGCAATATGGGAGAGCAGGCCTAATATATACTGCCTAACTCTCGTGGTGGTGATATTGATAAGAACAATCCAAACACAGGTAAGGTATAAACAGTTGCACGTATGTTTAAATAGAATATTACCAATTAATAAATAACCTATGTGTGATATGTCATCAGAAATTAACCTCATTGAACAAGCAGTGGTCTGTTTTTTGACCAAATTAGATTGGTCACTCTTTGCATAAACCACAGGAACTTTACTCGTCCCAACATGATGGTTGTAATGTAAATATGGTCATTAAATTATGTTAAAATAAAGAGCATGGAGATAAAAGCTAGAGTGTTATGGAACAATTACAATTCATTTTAAGGGAAATGAACTAATAACAAATATGATGCAACTTATCAAACTTGTTCGCATAAATTTGCAATCTTGATTAATGGCTGGGGTCCCTAGAGTACTGCTTGCCACTCACCAGGGACCCTCAAGGACCCTCTGCCAGAGCCAATATGCATGACACCTTGATCATCACTGACACCCCTACTAGCCCTGCCATTTCTAAGTTTGCCTGTAACGTGTAACTAATACCACTTTTTTAAAACGGCAATGCCTCTGTCAGTTAAAAAAAATGACTAAACAGAGATGCAGGATAGAGTGACAAAACAAAAGACCTGACATAAAAAATATTTAATATTTAATAAGAAACACAATGAGGAAAAATCTCAATATATGGACCCAAATACACTAGTGTGTTCCACTAGCCTGATCAAGATTATGAAGCAAAAAATGAGGATCACTCTCAAAATCAGGTATGAAATAATAGCACCTGGCATATATGACTGCCAAATAACACCCTATGTGTTCAGCAATATCTGCTGATACCACCCATACATAGGTTTTCTGGGTTTTTTTAGGTTAAAAGGCCACAGTTAGGAAGTATGCATTTTTCAACTTAGAATTTTGAAACCTTTCCTATTTAGGACATCTTTGAAGCTGGCAATTCAATTTACCCCCATCGAACTATATTTTTTCGAAAACTAGACACCCCGGGTATTTTATATGCTGGTGTTTAAACACTTTCCATGCGCTAATTCTACCACTAGCCTTTGAAACTTTGTGGTAGTAATTACAGCAATGTCTCACATACAGAGGTTTTGGAGAAGGTATGGGGCCAAAGATAAAACACTCCGCAGGTACTTCCCCCGGGGCTTCTATGGTGGAGCACCGGAAGGTCATGTTGGCAACGATTTTCATTATCGATTATTATCGATTTTATTGATTAGTTGTTGCAGCCCTACACTAATGTCTGCTAAATTTTGTAGGAAGTTTACTTTTCTCATTTTTTATTACTCATACATTTCAATGTTACTTTGAATTTCTTGCACAGCACATGTGCAATTGCAGAAAAACCTAACAATGTGTGTTCAGCATCATTTCCCAAGGCTCACATGCATAGTTCAGGCAAGTTGCTGGGAAGCTATGGGGCCAAAGCTGGAACATCCACATTAAAGTTTTCAAATGTGGAATTTTCCAAAATTGGTTTGCTGGGTAGACAACCCAAAAAATAGATTAATTTATAACATTAACCAAAAATGATAAAGAATCAGAAAGAAAATCAAAATGATAATACAATTAAATTAAATGGTTCAGAACGAATTATACATATATATCAGTATTCATGTATTCACAGTTCCATTACTGTTGTTACACGAGCTCAGGCACCTCTCAGTTAAGATAATATCATTCATCATCATTCTGTTGTGGAATTGTCAACACGTCTCGTGGTCTATACTTTTGCAATATGTATTACTATAATGAACTATGTAGTCCACTTACCATAAAAGTGGCTTGGACACATGTCTTGGTAGTCTGTCCACTTGATTCCAGAACATCAGGTGTCATGAGTGGAGTCGAGGAGAGTGGATGTCCCTTTCGCAACCAATCATTCTCATGGAGATCACTCAGATTCAGCCGGCTGCAGGGGTCTACAGTCAGTAAACCTATGAAAAGTATGAAAGATGGGACTCACGGTGTAAAAGAGAATTGGAAGCCAAGAATAAATACACTGATCAGCCATAACATTATGACCGCTAATAGGTAAAGTGAATAAGACTGATAATCTTGTTATTATGGCTCTTATTAGTGGGTGTGATATATTGGACAGCAATGTAACATTGTTTTCTCAAAGTTGATGTTTTAGAAGCAGGAAAAAGTGTAATGATCTGAGCGACTTTGACAAGGGGCAAATTGCGATGGCAAGGGGCAGAGCATCTCCAAAACTGCAGGAAAAAGTGTAATGATCTGAGCGACTTTGACAAGGGGCAAATTGCGATGGCAAGGGGCAGAGCATCTCCAAAACTGCAGCTCTTGTGGGGTGTCAGTACTTATCAAAAGTGGTCCAAGGAAGGAAAAGTGGTGAACCAGCGGCAAAGTCATGGGCGGCCAAGGCTCATTGATGTACATGGGGAGTGTGGCCCGTGTGGTCTAATCTGACGAGCTACTATAGCTCAAATTGCTGAAAAGGTTAATGCTTGTTCTGATAGAAAGGTGTCAAAACACACAGTGCATCACAGTTTGTTGTGTATGGGGCTGCATAGCTCCAGGGTGCCCATGCTGACCCCTATCCATTGCTGAAAGCGCCTACAATGGACACGCAAGCCTAAGAACTGGACCACAAAGAAATGGAAGAAGGTGGCTTGGTCTGATGAATTATGATTTCTTTTACATTACATGGATGGCCGGGTGCGTGCGCGTCACTTACCTAACACATGGCACCAGGATGCATCTATGGAGGCCACACCTCTCAACTTACAGGACTTAAAGGATATGCTGCTAACATCTTGGTGCCAGATGCCACAGCACACCTTCAGAGGTCTTGTGGAGTCCATGCCTTGACGTATCAGGGGTGTTCTGGTGGCAAAAGGGGGACCTACGCAATATTAAGCAGGTAGTCATAATGTTATGGCTGATCAGTGTATATAAAAATTTTCTGTATCCAACAGAAACCCATGAGTATTCTTTGAGAACACTATTTTCAAAATGATGGCAGCTATTTCAGTTTCTCAGTTAGGTAAGTGACGCGCACGCACCCGGCCATCCAGGTGGCAATAAATGGCAAAAAAAAGGCATTTAAGCTACTAAAACAGGAAGGCAGTGAGGAAGCACTAAGAAGCTATCGGGAAAAAAATAAAATATGTAAAAATCAGATAAAAGCAGCAAAAGTGGCGACAGAAAGACTCATTGCCAAAGAGAGTAAAACAAACCCCAAAATGTTCTTTAACTATATAAATAGTAAAAAGGTTAAAAATGAAAGCGTCGGCCCCTTAAAAAGTAATGAGGGAGACGTTATAGACGGGGATCAGGAAAAAGCGAATCTATTAAATATATTCTTCTCTGCTGTATTCACAGAGGAAAATGAAATGCCAGGTAATATACAGCAGGATGAGATAAATGCCCCAGTACATGTCGCCTGTCTAACCCAGGAAGAAGTGCAGTGCCGCCTAAAAAAAATCAAAATAGACAAATCACCAGGTCCAGATGGCATTCACCCCCGCGTTCTAAGGGAGTTAAGTAATGTAATAGACAGACCCCTATTTCTAATATTCAAGGACTCTATAGTGACCGGGTCTGTTCCCCAGGACTGGCGCATTGCAAATGTTGTGCCAATATTCAAAAAGGGGACAAAAAGTGACCCGGGGAATTATAGGCCTGTTAGTTTAACTTCTGTTGTATGTAAACTGTTTGAGGGTTTCCTAAGAGATGCTATTTTGGAGTATCTCAATGAAAATAAATGTATGACTCCATATCAGCATGGGTTTACAAGGGATCGGTCCTGTCAAACTAACCTGATCAGCTTTTATGAGGAGGTGAGCTCAAGACTGGATCGGGGAGAATCGCTGGATGTCGTATATCTTGATTTTTCCAAAGCATTTGATACGGTGCCACATAAAAGGCTGGTACATAAAATGAGAATGCTTGGGCTGGGGGAGAATGTGTGTATGTGGGTAAGTAACTGGCTCAGTGATAGGAAACAGAGGGTGGTTATTAATGGTACATACTCTGAGTGGGTGACTGTTACTAGTGGGGTACCACAGGGGTCAGTTTTGGGTCCTATTCTTTTTAATATATTTATTAATGACCTTGTAGAGGGATTGTATAGTAAAGTATCAATCTTTGCAGACGATACTAAGCTCTGTAGCGTGGTTAACACAATAGAGGACAGTGCACGATTACAAATGGATCTGCATAGGTTGGAGGCTTGGGCTGGGATGTGGCAGATGAGGTTCAACACGGATAAATGTAAGGTTATGCACATGGGGAAGAAAAATCCAGGCTGGGAATATGTATTAAATGGGAAAACACTGGGGACGACTGACATGGAAAAGGACTTAGGAGTCTTGGTTAACAGTAAATTTACCTGTAGCGACCAGTGTCGGGCAGCTGCTGCTAAGGCAAATAAAATCATGGGGTGCATCAAAAGGGGCATGGATGCCCATGACAAGGAAATAATTCTACCATTGTACAAGTCACTAGTCAGACCACACATGGAATACTGTGTACAGTACTGGGCACCAGTGTACAAGAAAGATATAGTGGAACTGGAGAGGGTTCAAAGACGGGCAACCAGAGTAATAAGGGGAATGGAAGGACTGCAGTACCCAGAAAGATTATCAGAATTAGGGTTATTTAGTTTGGAGAAAAGACGGCTTAGGGGGGACTTAATAACTATGTATAAATATATAAGGAGGCAGTACAGAGATCACTCCCAGGACCTATTTATACCCAGGACTGTATCTATAACAAGGGGACATCCTCTACGGCTGGAGGAAAGAAGGTTTCTACACCAGCACAGACGGGGGTTCTTTACAGTAAGAGCGGTGAGACTATGGAACTCTCTGCCAGAGGAAGTGGTAATGGTAAACTCAATAAAAGAGTTTAAAAGGAGCCTGGACGTGTTTCTTGAAAGCAATAATATCACAAGTTATGGATAGTAGATTAATAGGGACAGAACGTTGATCCAGGGATTTATTCTGATTGCCATATTTGGAGTCGGGAAGGAATTTTCCCCCTGGTATGGGGCAATTGGCATCTGCTTCATAAGGGTTTTTTGCCTTCCTCTGGATCAACACGGTAGGGACACAATATGTATATAGGTTGAACTTGATGGACTTTGGTCTTTTTTCAACCTTATGAACTATGAATATGTTTATGTCTTAACTTACAAGTTTGTACAGTGTGTCAATGGCTATTACCTTTCACAAGCTCCTTGGCATTGTTGCTTACATGTTCCCAATTCTCCCCTTCCATACTGAAGTCACCTTCCTTAATCTTACGGATGATGTCAGCAGCATGACTCTGTGGACACCCACCTTTTTCTGCCTGAAATGGTACTTGACCAGACAGCATGGTGTACTGCAAGACAGAAAGAGAGCTTAAAACATGGTGTACAACAAGACAGAACATTAAGCCACAGCATTTTCTATAAAAAGAACAAAATGGATACCTGTTCCTTATGCAAATAGACTAATTTATTCAGCAGAAAAAATAAAATGGTAACAACTCAGAGATTTATAACATTTTCTAAACTATGTTTATTACAAAAAAAACCCGGATTCCCAAATGAAAATCTTCCAAAATCTTTTTTTTTTTTTTTTAAAGATTTTATATATATTTTTTTAAATATTAAGGGCTTCATTGATCACCCTGGAAGAGCTCTTAAAAAGGTAAGTGATCCTTTTTTCTTAGTAACCGACTGGATGGATCTCAACCTCCCCCTACCAGGAGGACTCAGGGATAAGTAAGGTTTCTACTTTTTTCATTTAATGTCTGTCCCCTTCAAAGGGGGATTTTATTTATTCAGAATGGAGAAGGAGAATGATTAGAGAGACTGCATGGACTGCAATATAATTTCTAAATCGTAATAAAAATATAATTTAAAACATTCTATAAGCTTTTATAGTATAAACGACAATACCAGTGATAATGCCCTTACAAACACAGTCAGGCACAGTAACAGAGTGTACAGTAATACTACATTAACTCCTTCCTTACCATGGCTTTTAGTGCCATAAGTACCATTTTACCATATGTGGGTTTCCCAATTTCCATGTTTGAGGTATCCACACAAATTATACATCGATTTTTTTAAAAGAGACAATGGGCTTTCATTATAAACCATAGAAACATGCAAGTATGTAAAAAAAATCATACTTGTTTTGCAATTTTGCTTAGAATTTATTCTACGCAGTAGGTGCCACTGATGAACAAAGACCCAATTTATGTTTGACAGCATCCCCAAATACACCACACCTGTCACGACACAGCGTAGGAAGGAGACACCGAAGTCAGGTAGGACTGGTAAGGGATAGTCCAGGAAGCCGAGGTCAGGGAGCCAGAGATCAGGAACGTCGAAATACAAGCCAAGGTCAGGATACCGGAGAACAGGAACGTCGTGGGATACGGAAAGGACCGATGAAGCGAGGCGAAAGCTTCATAGAGGGTACCCTGAGCCGCAGGTATTTGGTCGATAACCACACCCTGTCGCCAGGAGTGTAAGCAGGATTACCAGAACGCCTCTTATTAGCTTGGAGTTCCTGTCTCCCACCAGCCAGCTCCAAGGCCCTTTGCACAGAAGTCCAGGTGAACCGGATAGTAGCCAGCCTCTCCTCCAGAGCCGGATCAGAAGAATTCGGAAAAGCACCAGGGAAGGTTTGCGGATGAAGACCGTAAACACAGTAGAATGAGGAAACTCCCGTAGACTCCTGCACAGCATTATTACGGGCGAATTCCGCTAAGGGTAACAAGTCAACCCAATCGTCCTGATGGTGGTTGCTAAAGATGCGCAGGTACTGTTCAAGATGTTGGTGGGCTCTCTCTGCTGCTCCGTTAGACTGTGGGTTATATGCAGAGGAGAACGCCAAGGAGACCCCCAAGGCCTTAGAAAACTCGCGCCAGAAGCGTGCTATGAATTGGGTACCACGATCAGAGCCAATCTCAGTAGGAACTCCATGAAGACTGACAAGTTCCCGCAGGAATATGTCTGCCAACACAGAAGCCGTAGGAAGTCTCTTCAGAGGAACCATGTGGGCCATTTTCGAGAAACAATAAATGATCATCAGGATTACGCTATGTCCTTTGGAGTTGGGTAAATCCACAATAAAATCCAGGGTGTCGAGGGACGAGGCAAAGGACGAAGCAACCCAGCGGGGGGTCTCCTGGAGGTTTTGTTGGCAGCACACTTGGCACAGGAGCGAACGAACAAGGCAGTGTCCTTAGTCCAGTCTGGCCACCAAAAAGTTCTGGACACGAGATCCTTAGTGCGAGCTAACCCCAGGTGTCCCGCCGTTCTGGAACCATGAGACAGACGGAGAACACGGGTTCTAAAGTGCGCGGGAACAAATAGCTTACCAGCCGGCAGGGAGGCTGGAGCTCGAGCTTGTAGTCCAGAAATGAGTTCCAATAAGGGGGTCTGGCAGTGGAGATGCAGAGCACCTAGGACCTTCGTAGCTGGCACAATAGGTTCAGGGGCACGAGTCTCCTCCTCTAGGCATGTATGCATTCGGGAGAGGGCATCCGCCTTGACGTTCTTGGAACCTGGACGATACGTTAAAATGAAGGGAAATCGGGAAAGAAATAAAGCCCATCTGGCCTGTCGAGGGTTAAGGCACTTGGCGGTTTCAATATACCGCAGGTTCTTGTGGTCTGTCAGAATCAATGTGGGAATCTGTACGCCCTCCAGAAGGTGACACCATTCCTCCAGTGCAAGGATGACAGCCAGAAGTTCCTTGTTCCCGATGTCATAGTTTCTTTTTCCGCCGGGGAGAATCTCCTGGAGAAATAGCCGCAGGGATGGAGTGGTCCACTGTAGGAAGCCCTTTGAGACAGAACAGCGCCAACCCCGGATTCAGAAGCGTCGACCTCTAGAACGTTTATCGTTTATAAATTCTTGGAAAACCGCTGGGGCACTGCACAGCCCGAACGGCATCACCGTATATTCATAATGACCGGGAAGGGGTGTTGAAGGCGGTCTTCCATTCTTCTTCGGCTCGGATGCGGACAAGGTTGCATGCTCCCCGGAGATCCAATTTGGTATAAATAGTGGCCCCGCGTAACCTGTCAAAAAGTTCAGAAATAAGTGGAATGGGGTACGTGTTGTGCCTCGTAATCTTGTTGAGACCTCTATAATCAATGCATGGACCCCGTTCTTCTTTTTAATGAAGAAGAATCCTGCACCAGCGGGCGATATCCACCGGCGAATAAATCCTCGGCGAAGGTTCTCCTCAATGTATGACTCCATAGCCTGGGTCTCCGGAATGGAGAGTGGATAAACCCGGCCTCTGGTTGGCATGGCCCCAGGCATCAATCGGACAGTCGTAAGGCCTGTGGGGCGATAGTTTCTCTGCCTCCTTCTTATCGAAGACATCAGAAAACTGTCGGTAAGGCTCAGGCAGAAGAGAGGTAATGTTCGAAGGTACAGTTACCGCGGCATTTCTCAAAGGAGTGAGACAATGACCCCTGCAGGAAGTACTCCAAGCGGTGATCTGAGTACTACTCGAGTCAATGGTAGGATTGTGGTCCCGTAGACAAGGAAATCCCGAAATGATGGGAATGGCGGGTGAGCGGATAACGAGCAGCTATAGGCGTTCGCTGTGGACGATGCCCACGGTGAGGTTGAGTAGAGCGGTGGAGAGGGTAATCCGATCCGGAAGAAGCGGTCTATCATCGATGGCCTCCACAGACAATGGGACGGACAAGGAAAGGGTGGGAATGCGTTGCTGGACACAGAAAACAGAGTCACTGAAGTTGCCGGCAGCGCCGGAATCCAGAAAGGCCTCCGTATCAATGAAACCAGTGGACCAAGCCAGACGAACCGGAACTGTCATACGGGTGGTGAAGAGGTTAGGGGAATGGTTCACTATACCTATGGTAGGTTCCCCTGGCCTACCTAGGTACTGGCGTTTCCCGGCCTGCTGGGACAGTGTCTGATGAGGTGACCAGAGAGACCACAGTAAAAACATAGTCCTTCCTGTCTCCTTCTGTTCCTCTCATGTTCAGACACTCGAGCTGCTCCCAACTGCATCAGATCCTCAGGAGGGTCAGAGGATGTAGCCGCAGGAGAAAAAAAAGTTGAGTGGAGCCTCCTCCCCTTTCGCGTAGTCTTAGACTCTCACGTTGTACTTGTCTTTTGCGGAGACGAAGATCAATTTGAGATATGTACGAAATCACAGAGTCCAGTTCAGTAGGTAAATCTCTGGCAGCAGTCTCATCCTTGAGGGTCTCGGATAGTCCATTAAGAAAGGACGGATGGTAAATAAGGAAGTTGACGCAGTGGTTCCTCTCCCAGGAACGTCAAATACGACTCGTAGACGTGACACAAATTCCGAATAGGAGCGGACCATAGAAGCGTCTCTCTCCCAGAGCGGCGAAGCCCATGTCAAGGCTTTATCAGTGAGGAGCGAAATTATGTACCCCATTGGTAACAGGACCTTACTCAGAGATAAACCCATGTTGTTTTTTTATCTTGAAACCCATGTGACTTTAGATGTTCAACAATCCTATCCTTTAACATTGTTTTCATTAATTTCCCCACTACTAATGTACGATTCACAGGCCTATTATGTTAATACAATAATACCGTATTTGCCCGAATATAGGCTGCACTCCCCCCCCCACTTTAAGTCTTCAAAATGGGGGTGTGGCCTATATTCAGGGTTTAGCGCAGGAATGCTCAATTCGTATCGCCCGATGCCCGGGACATGCAGTTTCAGGCGCCAGCAGGGTTAGGATACAGATCCCCCGCAGCGCTGCAGGAGACCTGCAGCATACTCTCTGATACGCTCAGACAGCCTCCCCTTTCCACGAGGGGAGTGCCGGCACGGGAGATTGTCTAAACGCATCGCGCAGACGTTCACCGGCTGCGGCGATGCGCGTAAACAACCTCCGCTGCCGGCACGTCTGCTCGATGTGCTTTAACAATCTCCCTTGCCGAGAATTCCCACGGGGGGAGTCCCGGCAAGGGAGATTGTTAAAGCACATGGTGCAGACGTGCCGGCAGCGGAGGTTGTTTACACCCGCATCGCCGCAGCCGGTGAACGTCTGCGCGATGCGCTTTAACAATCTTCCTTGCCGACGGAAGCGTCGGCACCAGAAGTTGTATACGCGTATTGCGTAGATGTCCCCCGTCGGGAGTCTGCACTGGTAAATCTAGGGGGGGCACATCTTGGGGGCAGAGTGGCAGCATATCTCGGGGGGGACAGAGTGGCAGCATATCTCGGGGGGGACAGAGTGGCAGCATATCTCGGGGACGGGACAGAGTGGCAGCATATCTCGGGGGAGGGCAGAGTGGCAGCATATCTATTACACTTAGAATTAAAATTTTTCTTTAAAAAAGCACCTAACTTTTAGGGTGCGGCCTATACTCTGGTGCGGCCTATAATTGAGCCAATACGGTAATAATGCATCATACTTATTTAATATATCAGCAGGTTAGAGTTATTTTAAGTATTATTTAAATATGGGTATATAAATAGCTTGAACTATGAAATGCAAGGGGGTTTTACTGTAGCAAAGTAGTTGGTTTCCAGCTAATGCGTGGAGCTCAGAACCACTGGTGCTAGGTGTAAGGACTTACCTGCCTCTCCGGTCCCGCTCCATGGCTGCTCCCGCAACGCTTCCTCCTCAGACGGCTTCCCGGGCTGCGAGTACCACCGCTACCTGGTCGGCGTCTTCACCGCATGGCCGACCACGCGGCAAACAGGTACCACGTTACATTTGTAACATGCCCTTTTAACCTCGGGTGACCTCTTCATGCAGGACACGCCTCTTCCTCTCCCTATTTAAACCCGAACTTCCTCTTCTGGATCACCCTTGGTTGGTGTATTTTTGCTACTTGCTTGCGCATTAGATTGTGACTGACTGCTCTGGGTTGACTTGGCTTGTTGACCTCGTTCCTGTCTCCTGATTCGGCTACTGATTCCTGCTCGTCTGGTATTGATTTGGCTTGTTGACCTCGTCTGTGGATTCTGATTTGGCTTATCCTGATTACCTGTCTGACCCGGTTGGTTCTCTGACTTTCTTTCTGGTTCCTGTTTGGCCTGGCCCACTCCGCCATCCGGTGTCCTACCTCACCATACCATTACACTAGGGTATTTACACGGATTTTAACATTTTAAATTGGATATACAACTCCCTGGACCACATCTACATTTAAATATTGTCAGTGTTTTTAAGGTGTTTTGGCAGTAATTAAAATGGAATGGAAAATTGTTTAGCTACAAATGGGTAACATCCTTTTCAAATCATGGCAAATATAAGATGTTATGCCTTCTGCTTACAACAAACAATCCAAAACCACCAAAATGCTACTTGCTCCAGGGCAAATCCCTCAACCGCTGCAACATCCAATTCATTTGCATCCCACAAAACATGAGTTAATGAAGCAATGCAAATGTACAGAACACTTACCAGAATAACACCAAGACTCCAGAGGTCACATGACTCATCATAACCTTGGTGAGAAAGTAACTCTGGGGCTGCATAGTGCAACGAAAAGCAGGGAGTGTGCAGAGGACGTATTCCTGGTGGACAAAGCCTTGCAAATCCAAAATCTATTACTTTCAGAACTGCATCATCCGCGGAAGACGAAAGGAGTAGATTCTAAGTGTGAGAGAAAAACTATAATTTTGTATTATTTTAACCCCCTCCTAAGCCTTTAAAATTACAATTGTCTTTGCTTACCTCTGGTTTGAGGTCTCTGTGCACCACTCCAGCCTCGTGCATGTGAGTAACAGCGCTCACCAGACTGCGCATAAGACTACTTGCCTCTACTTCACTAAAACATGACTGTTTTTTTATGCAATCCAGCAATTCACCGCCATCCAAAAGTTCCATAACAATATAAGAGTGGTACTGAAGTAGTAAGAACAGTAAAAATAAAAAGGTAAAAAGAAAAAAATAGTCAAATAGTAATAGTGATGGATACACAATAGAAAAAAGTTACACAATAGAAAAAAAAATATCATTTTATGACGCTCTATATATACCCACCATCTCCAAAAGTTGCCCTTGCACTGGTGAGCATCTTTGGAGGAAATCCAATTTACACAAGGTCTTCTTGCACATTTTAGGCTCCTTTCTGTTAACTCTGCTCTCAACTCACCTATTCAACCTCTTTTTACTGGCATTTTTTCATTCTTGTTTAAGCATGCCCTCATTTCTCCCATTTTTAAAAAACTTACAATATATCCTATATTAATATTTAAATATAGTCTCCCTTCTCCCCCTGGCCTCTATACTAATACAAAGTAACGTCTATACAGGGGCGTACCTAGAGTATTTGGCACCTGGGGCGGATCCTGCATGTGGCACCCCCCCACACACACACTTGCATAGCTTCTATCGTTAGGCAAACATTGACGGTGGTACAGCATAACACCTATCACTATATACTGTAGCACACATTGACTGGGGTGCAGCATAACACCTATTACTATATAGTGAGGCAGACATTGACGGTGTTACAGCATAACTGCTATCATTATATACTGAGGCAAACATTGACGGTGGTGCAGCATAACTGCTATCATTATATACTGAGGCAAACATTGACGGTGGTACAGCATAACTGCTATCATTATATACTGAGGAAAACATTGACGGTGGTAGAGCATAACTATGATTATATACCGAGGCAAACATTGACGGTGGTAGAGCATAACTATCATTATATACCGAGGCAAACATTGACGGTGGTAGAGTATAACTATCATTATATACCAAGGCAAACATTGACGGTGGTACAGCATAACACCTACCTATCACTATACATTAAGCCAAACATTGACAATAATCCAGCATAACCCCTATCACTATATACTAAGCCAAACATTGATGTATTGTAGGCCTACCACTTCAGTGTCTGGCTTAGTATATAGGGATGCACCAAAAGGAAAATTCTGGACCGAAACCTAAAATTCAGCATTCACTTGACCGAAACCGAAAATGATCCCCCCCACCTTTAAAAATAAAAACACTTTTATAAAAAGTAAGTTACACAACAAAATTAGCCAACAAAAACAATAACAATATCGATATATAAATATATATAGAGAGAGAGATTGTTAACAGCAATCACACTCCTATCAAGCCCAGGTTCTAGCATGTACTGGTTGCCTAGGCATGATAGGAGTGTGATTGCTGTTGGCAATTAATATTGTTATTTAATTTTTCTGTCCAATTTTGGAGTGTTACTTACCTTTAATAAAAGTGTGGTTAACACACCAAAATCGGACACAAAACATAAACAACAATATTTTATAAATACTCCTATCATGCCCAGGCAGCCAGTACATGCTGGAACCTGGGCATGATAGGAATGTGATTACACCCTCCCTATGCCATGCTATCCCCCCACTTACATTTCCATGCTATCACACATACTCATTCACAAACATTCAGCATAAACTACAGCATAACACCCACCACTCGCACACACTTACTGATCCCCTCTCACTGAATGTTTTCCTACCTTTCCTCTGTCACTGTCACTTTTCCTCCTCCTCTTCATTCTTCCTCTTGGCTCTTCTTCCTCCTCTTGGCTCTTCTTCCTCTGTGTCCCTCTCACCACCTGCGGCTTTCTTCTACTGTTGTTACCTCTTTCCACTCCCATATTCAGGATTTCACCCGCGCCGCTCCCCTCCTGTGGAATTCCCTTCCCCGTTCCGTCACACTTTCTGCCTCGTACGCGACTTTCAAAACCTCTCTGAAAACTCACTTGTTCAGGGAAGCGTACAACATTCCTTTACAGTGCTCCCAACCATCATCCTAATCAAAGCCATCAGAACAAACTACTTCAACACATCACCGCAACCAGATCAACTCATCCCCATCCAAGCAGTCCTCTCCTATTGTCTCCGACTGGATTGTAAGCTCGCAAGAGCAGGGCCCTCTTCTCCTTTGCACTAGTTTGTTATTGTATGTGTTTATAAAGTGTTCTAATGAATGTAACAGCGCTGCGGAATCAGCCGACGCTTTATAAATAAATAGAATCTAATGTAACGTTCTGTTCTTCCGGTGCAGTAAGTGCGGAAGGCGGTGGCGCGGCTTATGTGTTGTGCGCCAGGATGTGACATCAAATCCCGACGTACAGGATCAGTTGCGACGCGCATTGCAAGGTAGCAGGATCGGAGGTCCTGCATTAACAGACCTCCCGCTCCCTTGATTGTCTTTAAGCCGGTTAGAGGGAGATCCTTGATTTCCCCAACCAAGCCTGCTCCTCTAGCGGTGGACATTACTGTCCGTCTCTGGAGGGTGCCGGCGTGATGGCACCCCCTAATGAGCGGCACCAGGGGTGGACTGCCCCCCCTTGGTACGCTACTGTGTCTATAGTTATCTTACCCACTTTCTTGCCTCAAATTATCTTCTAGACACTCTACTATCTATCCCACAATTACTAATGACCTCCTTACCGCTAAAACAAATTTTTCTTACTCATCCTGTTGGACTCACTCATAAAAAAAACAAGAAGCATGCAACCTATTCTAGTTGTACCCTCAACCTACACTCACTTGCCACTTTATTAGGTACACCTTGCTAGTACCGGGTAGGACCCCCTTTTGCCTTCAGACCTGCCTTCATTCTTCATATTATACTTTCTACAAGGTGCTGGAAACATTCCTCAGAGATATTGGTCCATATGGACATGATGTCTTCACGCATTTGCTGCAGATTTGTCGGCAGCACATCCTTGATGCAAATTTCCCGTTCCACCACATCCCAAAGGATTGAGATCTGGTGACTGTGGAGGTCATTGGAGTACGGTGAATTTACCAGGAAACCAGTTTAGGATTATGTGAGCTTTGTGACATGGTGCATTATCCTGCTGGAAGTAGCCATGAGAAGATGGATCCATTGTGGTCATAAAGGGGTGGACATGGTTAGCAACAATACTCCGATAGGCGGTCACATTTAAGTAATGCTCAATTGGTACTAAGGGGCCCAAAGTGTGCCAATAAAATGTCCTTTACACCACCACCAGCCTGAACATGAAAGTCTGACCCTGCCACCTGAATATCACAGTCAGACCAGGCAATGTTCTTTCAGTCTTCCATTGTCCACTTTTGGCGAGCCTGTGCAAACTGTAGCCTCAGTTTCCTGTTCTTAGCTGACAGTAGTGGCACCCGGTGTGGTCTTTCTGCTTCAAGTATTGTGCGTGAGATGGTATTCTGCATACCTTGGTTGTAACGAGTTGTGCCTTTCTGTCATCTTGAACCAGTCTGCCATTCTCCTCTGACATCAACAAGGCATTTTCGTCCACACAACTGTCGCTCACTGGATATTTTCTCTTTTTTTGGACCATTCTCTATAAACCCTATAGAGATGGTTGTGCATGAAAATCCCAGTAGATTATTATTATTACTTTTATTTATATAGCGCCAACAGTTTATGCAGTGCTTAGTAGATCAGCAGTTTCTGAAATACTCAGACCAGCCTGTCTGGCACCAGCAACCATGCCATGCTCAAAGTCGCTTACATCCCCTTTCTTCCCCATTCCGATGCTCGGTTTGAACAGCAAGTTGTCTTGACCTAAATGCCTAAATGCATTGTGTTGCTGACATGTGGTTGGCTGATTTGTGTTAACAAGCAAGTGAACAGGTGTACCTAATAAAGTGATTGCATATTCTGACAGAAACCATCTATTCTCTGACCTTCGAGATCTCCAGACACCGACTTTTCCTCATACTTATTCATTCCTTACTACAATTAAATCATCTTCAACCACACAGTCCCTCACCTTTTGCCTCATTCCTATTCAACATCATAATAGACTGTCAGCTTGCAAGAGCAGGGTCCTCTTCTTCTCTTGTACCATTATGTTTTACTGTGTTGATGTAATTATTCATTTTGTATATTGTCAATTTGTATTCTCCCCATTGTAATAGTGATACAGACTCTACTGATAAATAATAGGGAACTTGCGTGTTTATATAAACATGAAGTTATTGGAAAAGAGACTTAAATGAGAGCAAAATGTATCTACTGCCGATCTACTAAACGATCCAAAGAGAAAAAGATTGGAGTTGCGGTGTTTTTTTTTTTGTTTAAGTAAAATGCTACTTTTATTAAATATGATCTAATAAAATAAAGCAAAATGAAAAAAGAACTCATATTTTTAAAAACATTGATCTTAGCTGCAAAGTATCAGCAATAATGTCTCTAGTAAATCATGTAAGAGACTGCTGCCGCCAAAGTAAGAAAGCACCTAACTCCCATTGATACATTTCTGAATGGCTATGCTCAATGTCAGAGAAACGCTAGTGATAGAACCATCCTAGTGATTATAATTGTCTAAAAGCTATGCATGACTGTGTGTTATCTCCCTATCCAACCCACCACAGACGGGTGGCTTTATCAGGGGTCATTCAGTTAACTTTAGTATTAAACCTACCCTGCCATGGATGTCTGTCTCATCTGTGCAGGGCTACTAATATTGCTCAATTGTTTTTCGAGGGCTGTCCTACAAAACATGGGTCATTACATGGGGGATTAAAGGAACAATCAAGCCATTTTTAGTGACTGTTCCTGTATGTTAGTGCTCGTTACATCATACATGGTAGTTTATTCAGTTTATTTAAAAAACAATGCTAACTTCACAGAGAATCAAAGCAAGGGAGTAGCTTGATCTTCCCCTTAATAATATTTTCCAATATTATACCATGGAGTAGTTAGCGAGCAGTCAGGTAGACAGAGAGGGTTCATACCTGATCGTGTAGAACTTCATGTAAAGTCACAATGTTGGGGTGTCCTTGACACAACTTCAGTGCTGTCACTTCCCGCTGAGTGTTAACTTCCATCCTGTCAGGAACAGAAATAAGATGGGGTAATTAAGTGAAAATGGAATAAAGCAATCAGTTATCAGCAACTGGAAGAAATTATTGAGGTGAGGGAATACGAAAAAAGACCTGAGAGAGGGAAGGCCCTTGGTGACAGAGGCATTCATATAAGATACTACCTAGGGAAGAGCTGGAAATACGAGTGAAAGACATATGAAGAATATTGTCACTCTTGGGGTTTCTCCTAGGCTCTTTTTGCGGGAGCATTGTATTTCTTGGCCTTGCATTATTGTGGATCCTGATTGTTTGGTTTATGTATTTTCTTTGGTTTTGACCACATGCCTCAAACTCAGGGTTCAATCCTGTTTTTGCCTTCTTGTACCCTAAATGTTTATTGTCATGGTAACCCCCTAAGGCTGAGGACACATGGGGGTATGTTTGAGTTTGGGAGGGGGGCACTGGTGGATTCCTGGGGATGCTTCTTACCTGCCTGTCTGCCCAGTCCCCTCTTATGTCTATGTAACCATGTGCTCATTGGGGACACAGGGTGAATGGGAAACCCTGTCTGGTGTGCCCTAACCAGACCCCCATGAACTAGCTGGCTATGGAGCCTCTACAAGCCAGGAAACACTTGATGTGCCTGACCATGACCTTGCCACAATTTCCGCCTGTCCTGAACCCATCAAACGATGTACGATAGAAACTGCGTCCTTGGCTGCACCCCACCCCCAAATTTCTATCTTTTTTAAAGATTGTCTTAAAAAGGGTAGAACTCCTGTCTTAGTGTATGTAAGAAGGCATTTTTTTGTCTACAGGTTTGTACCCTGCAAGATTATCAAGAAAAAACAGAGATGATTAAGAAAGGAAAACAAGGAAAGGGATGACAAGAAGCTGCTGATTTTTATGTCTGTTAAAACAATCGAACCATTAAAATAACATTAAATGAACAAGTAATTTGGTGGAGAGATATATATACACAATGCCAAAAAGCGTGGCATATGAATGTATGTATGGCTGAGCAAAACCAACTGAGGGAACAGGAATGGCAGACGTATAAACAAGTATATTAGAAAAAGAAAATTATGGACAAATACAATGCAGGCATTCAAGAAAAGACTGGATGTTTTTCTGAGGAAATTGAAGAAAATGATTTAAGGGAGAAGCTGTCCTATGCCATGTGTAGGATTGATACAAGCTGTGCTACATACTTTAGTGTAAGTGGTAGGGTCAACTTAGACAACCTTTTGCTCAGGATTTTCACAGCATACTCCTTCCTGGTCTGTCGATGTCGACATTTTCGGCAGACAGAAAAACTGCCAGAACCCAGGGCTAAGGCTTGCAGATCCATATCATACTGCTGGAAGAATGCAGAATCCTGAGGGCAAGTCCAATTAATTAGACAGAGGTTAATAGCCCAGCAGAAATGTAGAATTTAACTCTTTAAATGACACAGATCCAGACAAATATTTTCACCCTGGAAGGTCAGGAACATTTATTATGTAGTTTTATTTAGTTATATAACAACCCTATAAACTTAAAAAGGAAGTTCACCTATGAATGAAGCAAAACTATTTATTTTGCCCTGGTTTAAGGTAAACAGTGTGGAGGTAGCATTCAGACTATGCTAGGCACCTTAGGGAGCATGATAAAATATTTATGTTAAAAATATATCTTATGGTCATTATAGGTGTAAAAGGAGCTAAAGTGATCTGACCTAACAAAACAACATTTGGCCAGTTGATTTCACATGCTCACAAAAAACACAGGTGGAGACTTTTATTTAAGTACAAGGCAAATGTGCAAAGGTAAATAGTGTATTGCATTGTTTGTGAAAGCAGTTGTGTAAATAATACGTGAGGGGATCTGTAAAAAGAATGAAGCGTTTTGTTTTTTGTTAGGATGAGGTTTGTGGAGCTCTGTAAAGGTGATGTCATTGTCCCTATAAGAATTGTGTGTCTCCTCAATACTGCATTACATTATTTTTACATTCTTGTAGCAGTTAGTTATATCTATGCTAAAATAAATCTTTATTACCAATGTAATCCTGTGTGTGTTGGCCTTTCCACAATATTAAACCATCCATTTTCTTACCAATAAAGCATTTTTTTGTGATTATTCTCTCTACATGGAATTAAACTGTTTACCCCTAGATGGCTCCTATGTAAGCAGGAGATTGCAAAGAGGAGTTTATCCCAGTGACTAATGAGTTAACCCCTGGTCCCATTAACACAGGTGCCCCAGGTTTAAATCTGCACTGTGGGGTGGGGGAAACAGCCTCTCTCTCTGACTGAGAACATCCCACTGTATATTTTCCAACGTGCTAGAAGTTTACTCTCTGCTGTGGGGACCAACACCATTACTCTGTCTCCTTGTTGAAATCCCCTCATTGCAGCAGTCTGGTCATAAAGTAACTTCTGAGCCCCCTGCTTTTCCATGTATTGGCGAACAAGGGGAACAACGCTAGTGATACGCTTCTGTATCTGTTCTACATACTAGGGCTGCAACTAACGATTATTTTAATAATCGATTAGTTGGCCGATTATTTTTTCGATTAATCGGATAAAAAAATACATTTTAAATTGAAGAAAAATTGCAATAAAAAATGTACAATTTACACTTTCATCTCTTTATTGCAATGGCCTCTCTATTCACCTTCTTATTTTACTGACATAATAATAAAAGCTACAAGAACCCAAACACAGTGTTTCTCAAACTAGGTTTTAATACAAAGTTATTAGTAAATATTAATTCATATGTTAACTATTTTTCATATTTAATAAAAACTGAGAAAAAAGCCTTGTTTAAATTGTTTTTATTTACCAAACTGCCCCCAGTTATGCACATCTGACCCCCAGCTTGCCACTCTGCCCCCATATATGCCTTATACCTCTTATATGCCAGATTCCACTGTGCCCCCTGATATGCCACTGTGCCCCTAATATGCCACTGTGCCCCTGATATGCCTTGTACTCCTTATATGCCAGTGATATGCAACTGAGCCCCCTGATATACCTTTTACCCCCTGATATGCCTAATATCGATATGCCTTATACCCCCTATATGCCCTGAAATTCATAATACCCCCCATACACCAATATAACTCACCCATACACCACTCTGGCTCCTCCCTCTCCCATACACCACTCTGCCTCCTCCCCCTCCCATACACCACTCTGCCTCCCCCCTCCCATACAGCACTCTGGCTCCTCCCCCTCCCATACACCACTCTGGCTCCTCCCCCTCTCATACTCCACTCTGCCTCCTCCCCCTCCCATACACCACTCTGCCTCCTCCCATACATCACTTTGGCTCCTCCCCCTCCCATACATCACTTTGCCTCCTCCCCCTCCCATATACCACTCTGCCTCCTCCCCCTCCCATACTCCACTCTGCCTCCTCCCCCTCCCATACTCCACTCTGCCTCCTCCCCTCCCATACATCACTTTGGCCCCTCCCCCTCCCATACTCCACTCTGCCTCCTCCCATACACCACTCTGGCTCCTCCCCCCCACACACCACTCTGGCTCCTCCCATACTCCACTCTGCCTCCTCCCCCTCCCATACATCACTTTGGCTCCTCCCCCTCCCATACATCACTTTGCCTCCTGCCCCCTCCCATACTCCACTCTGCCTCCTCCCCCCTCCCATACACTGCTCTGCCTCTCTTCCTGGCTCCGTTACTGAGAGGCACTTTCACTGCAGCTTCATAGAAGCCTCAGTGTAAGTGAAGGGCAGTAACGGAGTCTGTCTGTGCGATGCAGACCCTCACCGGCTGACAGAGAGGATGATTCAATAATCAATAATCAATAATGAAAATCGATTAGTTGTTTCAGCCCTACTACATACTGTACAACACTAGTTTCTGGTACCCCATTGCCCTTCCCAATCATCTTTGAGTACATCCAACATCCATATCTACCATATAGGAGCTCAAACGGAAAAACATTTAAACTCTTGTATCGCAAATAATAGGTAAGTAGCATATCCCAGTGTTTTCCATCTCTACTAACCACTTTCCTTAACATCCCCTTGAGAGCACGATTAAACCTTGTTGGTTGAATTAATGGCCGAATTCTCCTCAGAAAAAGTTTTTTCTTTATTTAGATTATGCGCATAATCGAGACAAGGCACACAACACACAAAAGTCGAAGCGTTGTCTAATTACATATTTGGATTACATGGTTTATATAACTTCTTATACTTCTTATCTGCTTCTAATTGCATGCATCATTCTGATTGGTTACTTTTTAAGCAGGTTACGCCTCTTAGTAGATATGTTGGCGCAACTCGTGATATATCATAGACTAGACATTTTCTACTGTCTTTGTCAGCAATAATATTTATGATAACATAAGCATTTTTCTAACAAACCTTTCGACGAGTCTGTCCATCTGAGGGTGATACATGCCTTGAAAACCTTAGTGTATTTTAAACAGGTGACACAATTCCCTCATGAGTTGAGAAACAAAAGGGGTACCTTGATCAGCGAGTATCTCCTTTGGTATGACTACTCATGAAAATGCATGCACCAGTTCTTTAGCAATGTTTTTAGAGGTAGCCTGTCAGGACCGCGGACTGCCACCTACCTCGCGGGGACGATCGCCGTCGCGGCGGGACGGGTTCTGAGCGCCGCTTTCCTTGTGGCACGATCGCTTGTCCGCGGGGAAGGCCATATCCCTGGCCTCGATTTTGCCGCATGCCGCGCTTGGCAAAAGCGCGTGCTTTCCTCGTGGCAGGGGGCCGTGGCTTCATTCGAGAAGATGGAGGGAGGCAGGAGGGAACTGCCAGAATCCATTACCCCTATCCTTCTCATGCCAAGGAGAGGGCAAGAGGTGTGTGGAGAAGGGGAACAGGTGTGCAGAGGAGGTAATCAGGTATGAAGGGGAGGAGACCTCTAATCAATAATTATATTGGAACTGTGACTTCGGTTATGAACCTACGCTGCCTGCCTTTGACCTTGGAACTGTTTGATTAACTATGCTGCCGTTTTACCTTTTGTTGGGACTGTATGCTTATTATTTGTTGCTCATTAAAACCTTGCTTATTCAACCTGCACTACGCTAACCGGGAGTGAAATAAGGGGAGCCCTCAGCTAGGATCTCGGGGATGACAATTGGTATTCCAGGCAGGAAGCACAATATCTTTTTACTGCCTCTTGTACCCCTGGCCAAAAGAATCTCTGTAGGATCCTCTCCTGATTTTTCTCTACCCTTAGGTGTGTGTGGGCAAAATCTAGAACCTTTCTAGTATGATTAGAAGGAACCAATAACAGTTCAACCTCCTGCCTCTCTTTAATGGTTACTCTATACAGGAGATCTTTCTTAATAATAAAATATGGATATGTACTGGTTCGACTCTACAGGTACGCCATTTACTTCTATTACTCTACTGCATGCATTGGCCTGGTCTCGTCCAAAATTGCCACCAGAAAAGTCACAAGGAGCAGAACTGTTTTCTTAAGATTCACCCTCCTGGTTAAGATGTACCTATATAAAGCCACAACTAACTCACAGAGCTTGCTCACTTGAGTTGCTTCTGCACAGAGATAGTCTCTTTTGAAGTAGGCTATTTTAAGTAGGAGTTAAAAAGAAAACAGGAGTTTAAAAGACAAAATGAGATTAGACAAGCTACCGTTATATACCTATTTGGACTGTTGTTGTTTAACTTTTAGTTTTGTACTTTTTAACCGTTTTTGTTTTTCTTCTGGGTATATTTGTTTAACTGTTTATTTTTTAGATTGCCCGTTATTAATATATTTCTTCCTGTACTTGATAATTCTGTGTGTGGTTATGGGAGTTTGATGGTCTTATGCACATCTTGCTCCATGTATGCATGCCTGGATAAATCCGTCCAGGGTCCATACATCTGTGGCAGGTGTGAGCAAGTGGCTTCTCTGGAAGCTCATATTGGAGATCTGGAGAAGCAAATTGCAACTTTGAGACAGATTGACAATCTTGAAAGGAGTCTACTGCTTACTGAGTGTAGTGGGGGCAGGTAGTGAAGAGGGAGGAGACAAGTCAGCTGGGGAACAGGCACATAGCTGGGTGACCGTTACACATGATAGCAGAGGGGGAGGGAAGAGGAAAGGTTTAGCTAGCCCTGACCTTGTGCGGCCTAACAGATTTGCCCGCTTAAGTGAAGATGTTGGGTGTATCAGCTAAGGAGTAGCTGTACTGGAGGAAGTTCCTTCTTACAGCCGAGGGAACAGCCCCTCTAGTGCGGGTGGGGCTGAGTGTGTAAGAAAGGCTAGACAGGATGTGGTGGTAGGAGACTCTATTATTAAGAGAGTAGATAGGGTAATCTGCCTCTCTGATCGGCTCAACCGGACAGTTTGCTGTCTCCCGGGTGCTCAGGTCCGGCAGGTTTTGTCTTTTTAGAGCACTGGGCTGATTTTGTGCTTGGGTACAATCTTTATAGCCGCGATGGATTGCACCTAAATGGAAGAGGGTCTGCTGTGCTGGGGGACAGGATGGCTAGAAGGCTGGAGGGATTTTAAACTAGTTGAAGGGGAGGGGCAAAGAAATCTAGAAAAGGTAGATAGCACAGAAAGGAGAGGGGCTTTAGATTAGAACAAAGGGGGCAGGGGCAAGATCAGAACAGAGGAGGTATGTAATAATAAAAAAGCACATAAAACACAAGAGACTCGTGATAAATGTATGCTTACTAATGCAAGGAGTCTAAATAACAAAATGGTGGAACTAGAGGCAATAGCATACACTAAGCAATATGACATAATAGGCATTACGGAAACATGGTGGGATGAGACGCACGACTGGGCAGTTAACATAAATGGGTACACGTTATTTAGGAAAAATAGAAATAAACAGGAAGGGAGGTGGAGTATGTTTGTATGTTAGCAATGAGCTAAAATATAATATTAAGCAACTTGAATGTGACAAGGAAAATGTGGAAACTTTATGGGTAGATATCAGCTTGTGGCACAAAAAGGAAATCAACTACTGGTTGGGATATGTTATAAACCACCTAATGTTAATGCCAATGAGGAAGAACAGCTGTTAGAGCAATTTGAGAAAGCTGCACATTTGGGATAGAGGGACTAGTAGTTCTGCAATGGGAGTCAGGTTTTTGAGCCTGTTAAATGACACCTTCATGTCACAACTGGTACAAGCTCCAACTAGAAAGGATTCTTGTCTGGATCTTGTTATAGCAAACAATGTTGATCTACTGTCAAACATTCAAGTGGGGGAGCACTTGGGTAATAGTGATGACAATATGGTGTCTTTTGAAATAAACTCAAAAAAGGAATTGCACATGGGGAATACTAAAACATACAATTTTAAAAAGGACAATTTTAATAAGATAAGGGCAGCTTTACAACATATTGACTGGCATAAACACCGAGGGACAAATGGTAAAGAGGAAAATATTAGAAAGGTACACTTCTCAGTATGTACCATTGGATAATATATATAAAAGAAACAGATTGAAACTAATGTGGCTGAGTGGGAAAGTAAACCAAGAAATTAAAAGTAAGAAAAGGGCTTTTAAAGCATTTAAATCAGACAAATCAGAGGCATCCTATATAACATATAAATAAGCCAATATTACATGAAAAAAATTATATGATTAGATGGGCTAAACTAGAAAATGAGAGAGGGATAGCCAAAGAGAGCAAAACCAACCCCAAAAAGTTATTTAAGTACATAAATTCTTAAAAAAACAAAAAAGGAAAGTGTACACTAGAAACAGAGATGAGAGTGTTAGACTTGCTTTTGGGACTTGTACGACCCCATGAAGAGAACTTAGAGTGAACTGGGGTGTATTTCGACAAATCTTTAGCGGACTGGTATCTTTCCACTTGTGCCACCATGGAGTCATACGTGGTGGGATTCCCTTGGCCAACCCATTTTCTTAGGCCACGCCAGAATTCCCGTAGTAATCTATCAAGTACCAGAGTCTCCACAATCTGTGCAGGGGTTTGAGCCTCTAGTCTGAGCCACTTCCTTGCTAGATTAATAAAATCAAACAACTGTGATCTAGGTGCTTTTTCCTCATGGAACCGCCAAGCCCAGAGGCGCTGGGCTCTTACTGTTACCGTCACCCCCATCCTTGCCAGAATTTCTGCTTTAACCGAGTGTAATCAGCACCCTCTTCTTTCAGGTCCAGGTCTCCCAGCAAAAAGGGAGCAACAATTCCTGCCCACTGATCATGGGGCCAGGCATCCCAGGTCGCTATGCCTCCACATCATCCTCAGAAGTCATTTTCTGGAGACAACTGCTTGCCCTTATCTGAGAAACACTGCTACCTTGTGCAGGTATTCCCCGGACGGCAAGATGTTGTTATACCTCTAAGTATAGCATGGTCCGCGTTTTGCGCTTCAACCAGGATCCCAATTTGTGCTGCCAAAACACTGTTGTGTTGCTACCGAGGCCACAGCTTGGCGATTAGTCTCTTGTTGCACTGTTGTAGCCTGAAGCAGGGCCCGTACAACATCCTTTTAGCCTTTAACTGTAGTAAGGTTAGGAACATGGCATCCCACATGTAGTAAGGTACCTGCTAGGACACTTCTAGTGCAGCCCACCTTGTAGCACACTGGAACTTAACCCTGGGGCACCTGTGTTAATGGGACCAGCAGTTAACCCATTAGTCACTGGGAAACTGCTTTTTCCAATCTGCTGCTTACATAGAAGCCATCTTTCATCCCGTCACAACACATTTCACATGAAGACCATGCAGTTAACAGTCCGCAATATATTTCAGGGTAAACATTCCTAAGATAAGGTAAAATGGCATAGTAGTAAAGAAACACAACATGTGGACAAACTATACATTTCTATAAGTCTAACATGCCTTTTGAACCTCTGGTATACTTTAGTGTAATAAAACTCCCATAACCCTTATCATAATTCTGGCGGTTACAAAAGTTATATTTCACAAACCATACCTGCATCTTTAAATTAACAAAATTATAAAATATTATTGGATTATTGGAATATATTTGCGTACTTTTTAAAGAGAATATTTACGGGGGTTGACAGGTTTTGGGTGCCTCCTTTATACATTGATTCCCGATTTTAAGCCGGGACCATATACCAAACAAAAGGCTATTAATTGCTCAGTAACTGATTGGAAGCCTTCTGTGCAACATTTTGTATATTTATATCCAGTGTCCACATGGTTAGCCATGTATCTCATGTAGTTGCTACTAATAGGGCTAAACATAACAATCGGGAAACCAGGGCATATAACCAATGGAGTTCACTAAGGAGGGCAACAAGGAATACCATAGGAACTTGGAAGTGCTACTATACTGGTCTATTGTGTTCTCCAAGTACCATCTCCACAATTCAATTGTTCTTTTTCTCAATTTTCTCTATTGTCAATAGAATTTTTATCTCCTTCCAGTCACCCGCACCACCATACTATATCTGTATCTTGCTCATTATTTTCTTTCCCCCTTCTATCATCAAAGGTACTTTTTACTGTCACCAGCTCCCTCTCCCCCTCCTAACATTTTCTTTGTTCCCAAGTCCTATTTCCACCTTCTCTCACTCTCTCTTCTTCTACTTTTAGCAGCTGGGCATATCTCCCCAAATCCCGGTTCTCTCTTATTGCTTCCTTTCCTTTTCACTGCCACTCAAGGTTCCAGAAACCTCTATAATCTCATCCATACTCCTTGCCCCTTTTACTATTGCTCTATTGAATGCACGTTCTGTGTATAACAAACTAACAGCAATACATGACTACTTTTAGTTCCCTGCACCTCCTCGTTTTAACTGAAACCTGGCTAACCACTTGAAACACGATCTATCCTGCGGCTCTCTCCTATGGAGGCCTCCAACTCACTCACACTTCCAGAACTGACAAGAAGGGTGGTGATGTAGGCTTCTCACTCTTCCCAACTTGCACTTTTCAACCTATCCCTTATGTTTCATCACTATATTTCTCCTCATTTGAGGTCCAGCTATTTAATTCCATCTCTTTACACATTGCTATTGTGTACTGTTCCCCTGGCCCTGCTAATATCTTGCTTGACCACTTCTATCCCGCTTCCTCTCCTTTGATGTCTCTTTTGTTATCCTTGGAGACTTCAGCATCACAGTAGACTCCCATTTAAGTCCAGTGGCTTCAAAATTTCTTTCCATTATCATCTCCTTTGATCTCATACAGCATGCTAACTCCCCTACTCAAGATGATAGTCGCACCCTGTCCGTGATTTTTTCTAGCATGTGCTCTCTCACTAACTTCTAATTCCCCTTTGCTCCCAGTCCTTCGATTTTCTTCCAACAATCTTGTCTAACCAGAGACATTAGCTCTCAATCTTCAGAAATCCCCATCCAATTTACTCCCTGCTACCTCTTTTTCTTAACTCCACTCCATCTGCTCATGAGAATATAGCCCAAACTATTATTCACTCTTCACAATGCTCAGGTTTCCAACCCTGGCACACAACAGTAACCCAACACCTTCGATATTGCTCCAGCACTGCTGAACATAGCTGGTGGAAGTCTCATTCTATGTATTACTTCCTACACAATAAATTCATGTTTCGTTCCTACTACTCTGCTCATACTCTTGCTAAGGAAACCTACTTTACCTTCCTTATCTTCCTTATCTCACAACCCTAAACAGTGGCGTCGCTACAGGGGGGCAAGGGGGGGCAATTGCCCCCCCAGGTTATTCCTTGCCCCCCCTGTTGCCCCCCCGCCGAATTTGTAACCCCTTGACTGCTAACGACGGCATGGTGGCGCCGCTAGCAGTCCCAGTCAGGTGCTAACGATGGCACCATGCCGTCACTAGCACTACCTTACCTTGATGGAAGTCTGTGGACCTCCATCACCACCTACCCCGGCGATCTGCCCCTCAAACTGAAGGGCATCACCAGGGCCACCCGATCTGCCCGGTGACTTCTCGCGCAATGACGCGATGACGTCACCGCGCAACTTTATTAACAACTGACAATTGTCAGTTAAAGAGGTATGGGGGCATGCTGCTTAGATGCCTGTTTCTCAGGCATCTAAGCAGCTACATACCCCCAACATATACCGTTGGAAAGGTAATCACCTCGCCTTTCCAACGGTATATAGATTGTAAAAAAATAATAAAAAATATTAAGTTAAAATAAAAATGTGAAAAAAATGATTTGGGGGTCAGATAAAAAAGATCAAAATTGCCTAGAGACCCCCAAATTAAATTATTTAAACAAAGTAGTTTAACTTTAAAAAAAAAAAAAAAAAGTTTAAGTATTCTAGCTAAATGATCACTGTGGTAGCCAATGTTACCACAGCGATCATATAGCTATAAAAAGTCGCATTCCCTTTTAAAAAATGGCCGATACTAATTTTTAATCCTATGATCCCTTTGATCATGGGGTTAAATTTAGCCAACGGTAGAGGGAGGCAATTTTTGAAATCCTGATGAACTGCAAATATTATTAAAATCAGCCATTTAGCCTGTGCGGTACGTGAGTAACCATCTCATCCCTGGAGCGCCTTGCATTTTTACTGCAAAACTTATTTTTGCTGTAAAAGTGATTTTTTTTCTCCCTTTACCATCATTTCTTTGGGATTGTAAGGGGAAAGAATGGTGTGTGCTTCTGTGAGTGAATGTATTTAAAGTATGGTGTGTGTGCTTCTGCGATTGAATGGAGATATGAAAGGCATGTGAATGGTCAGTAATTAGGGTTGAAGCCTTGACGTGGCATTACTGCTCACGTAGGAAGTTAAATTATGGCACAAAAAGTACACATTTGCAAAGAAGACATCCCTTGGCGCATCAAATGAGGGGCTGTATGTGTTTCTAGTACAAACCTGGAGTGCGCAAGACACAAATGAACATGTCGCTATGGTTAGAAAAAACATATTTTCTAGCCAAAGCGACATATTCCATCATTATTTGTGCACTCAACTTTTGTCCTAGAAATACATGTAGCCCCTCATTTGAAGCTCCAAGGGGTGTAGTTTCTTAAAATGGATGAATTGTCTGAGTGAGGGAGAGCATGAGTTAATATGTGGATGAATTGTCTGAATGAGGGAGAGCATGAGTTAATATGTGGATGAATTGTCTGAATAAGGGAGAGCATGAGTTAATATGTGGATGAATTGTCTGAATGAGGAAGAGCATGCGTTCATATGTGGATGATTTGTCTGAATGAGGGAGAGCATGAGTTAATGTGATTGTGCGTATCATAGATGTATAATTGTGGAAGGGCAAAGATGGCACTAGCAGGACGTTTGAGCCTTGGGGACCAAGATGGCACAGGCAGGGTGTATATGGGACAAAGATGGCAAATTGTATGTGTGTTATCTGGGTGTGCAACCTGTGATCTATCCCTGTAATTTAGGGGGTTTTAAATATACCATTAATGCCGTGTTTTTATGTGAATTCCAATTGATCTATACCTGCAAAGCTGGGTTTGTGTGTTCTTCTGTAGATCCATATCTGCTATGCTATGTTTCCATACATTATTTATGTATACCTGCAAATACAGGGTTTGTATGTCTTGTTCAGTTGATTAATACCTGCAATGCTGTTTCCAAGTATTAATTTGATCTATACCTGCGATGCTACGTTTCATATATTATTATTGTATACCTGCAAATACAGGATTTGTATGTCTCATTCTGTTTATTTGATATATACCTTCAGTGCTGAGATCATGCAAAGCTGATACATGCAAAGCTGGGTTTGTGTGTTAATGTGTTGATCTATACCTGCTATCGGCAGCAGGGTCTAATATTTATATATATATTTATATATATATCGGCAGCAGGGACTAATATTAATATATATATCGGCAACTGGGGCTAATAGTAATATATTTGGGCAGCAGGGGCTAATATATATATATCAGCAGCAGGATCTAATATTAGGCCCTGAAATCATTTAGTGCAAAAGTTAAGGTATTGTGTTGTTTAAAGGATTTCAAGGATTAGTCGTACTAAATTGTGGCTTCAGGCTTCCCATGTTGAATGATCAAGTATTGTATTGTCCAATAAGAAAAGTATCATTCCATAGCACATTACTTTTGGCAATATATATATATATATATATATATATATATATATATATATATATATATATATATATGTGTGTGTTTTTTCAGTGGTATGATTTAATGGTGGAAATTATTAATGCCCCCCCAGTTTGACTGTGGTATCTTGTGTGCCACCCCTATATATTGTTTCTAGAGTCGCCACTGACCCTAAACACCTCTTCAGTTCTTCCAATTCCCTTCTTCACATTATCATAACTACCCCCTTTGACTAACCTTACTTTGGCACATACTTTAATAGTAAAACTGAAACTGTCAGATGTGATACATCTGAACAGTCCCCCTCTAGCCCTTGCCCTCTCTTTGACTCTGCTTCCTCATCTACATTAAACTGTCTATCTCTTGTCACTGAAGATGAGGTTCATGCTCTCCTTCTTCCCTCTTGTCCAACCACATGCCCCTTTGATTCAGTCCCTTCTCATCTTACCAAATCTCTCTCATGTAGCTTATAGCTTCAACTTCTCTCTCTTTACTGGATCCACCCCATCCTTCTTCAATCATTATACCATAACTCCTATCTTGAAAAACCCCTCCCTGGACACAACTGATCTGTCCAACTAATGTCCCCTCTTCCCAACTTCCTCTCACCTCCAAACTTCTTGAAAGAATTGTTTACACTTAACGAAGTTTCTTGACTCGAACTCCTTACTTGACCCTTTTCAATCTGGATTCTGCTCTCAACTCTACTAAGACTGCCTTTACTAAAGGTTACTAATGATCTCCTCACTGCTAAATTCAAGAACAACTCAGTGCTAATCCTACTTGACCTTTCTGCTGCTTTTAACACAGGACCACCCTCTTCTCCTAAAAACTCTTTGAAATCTTGGTCTCCATAACACTGCTCTCTTCTGGTTTACATCCTACCTTCCTGGACATACCTTTGCCTCTCCCGCTCCAGAAACACTTCCCCCCTCTCCATTAGGGTACCCCAAGGCTCAGTTCTAGGACCCCTTCTATCCTCACTTTCCATTACCTCACTTGGAAAACAAATCTCAACCCTTGGCTTTCAATACCACCAACAGTGGCAGTTTCACCTCTTGCGTAATACACCATAACTCCCTCTAGATTGCAAACTGGTTTGAGCGGGGCCTCTCTCACCTGCTGTTTCTGTAACTCAAATTGTTATGTTATATATTACTTATGTTCTGTTTACCCATTGTACATTGCTGTGTAATAATGTAAAAATCTATAATAATAATATGCCTAATGTTAAAATTTGTTTAAATTACCTTCATAGCAGCACTTAGAGCCAATGTAAGGCTACCAGGTTTGTCATCTGATGGAGCAGGTGTATCTGTCATTATTGCATTCAAGCTGAACAGAACCGAAGGTGCAACAAAGGAGTAACCCTGGGCCACAGGAGACAAAAATACATTGGTTAAGAAGTTTGAGAAAGCAGAAAGATTAGTATAGCCAAATAAAATATCAGCCATTTGTAGACACAGAAGGGAAACAACGTAGTACGGACCAGAAGGTCTAGGATAAAAAATATAAAAGGTAACAGAGACCTGGAACACATGAGCACCAGATGGTGGAGTGTCAGCTGGGGAGTATACAGGATCAAGGCTGGTAAATTCATCAGAGAAATTGCTGACATCTGTCTCACTTCGAAGAGTGGGTCGAAAGGGGGGAGAGACCTTGCGTTGGGCTAGTGCATCCCAATCTAGTCCCTACAATGAAGAAACAAAACAGCCGATCCATAATTGGGCCAAAAAGCGCTGTGGTAGAGGAGACCATGCCATTTTGGCAAACATGGCACAATTATTAAGATTAATTAAAGGGAAGTAACACAAGAAAGTAAGAACAGTACACACCATCAAGATTTTCAATAAACAGACACTAATTATACAGAAGAACAAAATCCTCACTTTGAAAAAGGGATGATCCTTAATTGGGCAGGCACCTGTGGCTCCAAGGCGTTTTTTAGGGTCCTTCAACAGCAACTTTTGCAAAAGGTCCCGAGCTTCTGCACTCAACGTTGATGGATATGATGGATCCATCTTTAGGATCCGCCTGTTGGCAAAACCAGTACTCATTACACACCTCCACTCCCATTTTTTTGTTTTAAAGTAAGATAAACTTTACCTTTCTGTTAATTTTGGCTCTTTGTTCTAACTTGACAAACTCTTACCTTGAAACATCGCTTTGTGTGTTCTTTTCTCCTTCCAGAGTGAAGGGAGATGCTCCTGTTAGAAGTTCATATATTAGGATTCCCAAACTCCACCAGTCCACGGACTGTTTAATGAGACAACACCCCCAAAATCATCATAAAGTTCTTCGCGCCTCACAAAAAATCTATTGTTTGATCTCAGTCTCTTCTCTTTTGTATCAAAGCACTTACCTTGCCATGACCACCCTGTCCACATATAATTTCTGGTGCCATATACTCTGTAGTCCCACAAAATGAATAGGTGCGATCAATCTTTAGAAGACATGTCCAAAGAAAGAGAAAGCAAAAGAGAAAAAGTGTGAAGTGTACAAAAAAATCGGTAGGTAAAGTCGGTACAGAGTAGGTAATTAGAAAGTAGAAATTATTACACCCCCACCAAGTCTCACCAGTGATATATACACTTAGGAGTTAAAGGAAAACAATCACCTGAAAGTCAAGGTCCTACCTCACATGAAGGAAGGTGTCTGAAAGCACTGGATTTGTTTTCAAGTGGATTTGGCAGCTGCCTGGAGGATCATTTTACAGGGATACTATGGGAGGCATTTGGGTATGACTAAATGGTAGCCCCTTTCAGATTCTAACAGGGACAGAGGGAACATATTATGTATGGAAATAAAGTCTGAATTCTTAATGAGAGTATGCTTTCTGTGTAGTTCATTATTTTTTCAATTACTCGATTAATCGGATAAAAAAATAAATGTACATTTTTCATTTAATTAAAATAATTTAATAAACAAACAGGATGTTTAAAAACAAACAGCAGAATAAAAAAAAGTTTGAGAAAAATGTATTTCTTGTTTTTATTTCTTAGTCTGCTCCCCCAGGTATGCACATTTGAGCCCAGGCTTGCCACACTGCCTCCCAGATATGCCTCTCTGCCCCCCAGATATGCCACTCTGTCCCACCAGATATGCCTTATACCTCCTATATACCACTGTGCCCTTGAAATGAGGATGTGCGTAGACAACCTCTGCTTCTGACTGGCACTTTCGATGGAGGTTCTATGACTGAGCACTGGAAGGTCATGTGACACCGGTGCTCCATCATAGAAGCCCCAGTGGAAGTGCGGCAGTAGCAGAGGATGTCCGAGGGTCTTCCGAGGGTCAGCTGGAGTGATGTAAAGCAAACAGCCACTGGACTCTGAAGTAAAATGTGTGGAAACTTGTTCTCTAGAGCGGTGAATCACAATTCACTGTTAAGGAAAGCTTGATGGATAAATCTGGGTTTGGCAGATGCCAAGAAAAACGCATAATGCCTAGTGTAAAGTTCCAGCATGACTGTGTGTCTGTGCACAAAAGGAGGTCAATAAAAACATGGTTTAGTGTGGGCGGAACCCACACAATCTGCACACGGCCCTAACCCTTAACCTCACTGAATTCCCTTGGTATAAATTGTATGCCCATATTCGTTTGGTCATATAGTGCACGTTATAACTTAAAAATGGCTCCCTTTAAGCCAGGGCATCTCTTTCAAGTAACTAATCAGCTGTGCTCAAGAAAAAAAAAATGTTCTCTTAGGTAGCAATCAGATTTATATGTTGTTACATCCAACGCTTTACTACCATAAGAAGAACATCTCAATAAGATGATCACTCATTGATGTACTGCAGTTCTGCAGAGAAAGCCTGCCTTTTTTCCACCTCTGGGATACGGACGAATGCTAAGGCTAACAAACCCTTTTTGCCAAAATCACATTTCCAAGATATGGTCAAGCTTGCTTTGAGTATCGTCTGCCTGTTTTTGAAGGCAACTCATAAAGAACCTTAGCAGCGCCAAATTATTTTATGGCATATTATCTTCTTTTAAAAACGCTGAAAATCTCTTTCCCATCACAGTGTAGCTAAAACATAACCTTTATTATTTAAATTTGGAAATAAAAGTAAAAACACCTTGATGAAAACGGCCTGTCAAAGCGCACAGGCCTTTCTTTCTGTGATACTTTTTTTGTATGGTTAATGCAGATTAGCTCAGTAGCTCAGGGTTATGATACACTGCTCTTAGAATTTCATCTTAGACCTCATAGAAGATGATAACATCTCTCAGAAGATTTTGCTGTAGTCATTTGAGTTTTAGTACCTAATAAACCTTGTTCAGGAAGATTTCTAAAGTACCCATATATATAACTGAAATTACAAGCCTTTTTTTACTAGTAGTAACCTAGAACTCTCACCTCTTGAGACAAGAATTCCTTGCTCAGGCCAAAGTCTGTCAGCACCACATGACCATCACTGTCTAGTAAGATGTTCTCCAGCTTGATGTCCCGATATACGATGCCCAACTGGAGACAAGAGTTTTACAATCAGTAGAGCCCCTATTCCCATGCCTAATTCGTTGAACAATGAAGAGGAGGAGTCACATGATCTGTGGGTAGGGATTCCTTTGTATAAAATGAGGTGTGTAGTTCTCACCTTGTGCAGGTGCTCCAGTGCCAGAATAATTTCTCCAGAATAAAACCGCACAGCATCTTCAGAGAAGTTGTCCCGCTGAAAGAGGTGCGTGAAAAGCTCCCCACCGCTAACATAGTCTAATGGATGCAGAGTCAGCCATATAAAATGTAAACTAAATGGACTGTAAAAAAGTAATCTACACTTCAAGTGACACACATTAAAGAGTTAACTATTTTTGCTGCATGAGGGACAAAATGTGTTTTGGTATCTGTCCAAGCAGAAGATCAAAAGATAAAGGCAGACAAGTGCTATAAGTCTGTCCCCTTGTGCCAAAATTACACAATGCCATGTGTACAAAAATGTTTGTAACTACAGCGTCCTAGAAAAAATAAGTATGAGCCTGTTCCTAATACTAACCAATACACAGAGCACACTCACCTAATATAAGGTGGAGTTTGGCTTCTGTCTGGAAAGCATAATGAAGGGTCACGAGGAAAGGGCTTTGTCTTACATGTTCCAACACAGTTCGCTCTGTCCGTGTGTGCTCAGCAGTTTTCTCCTTCTGAACAAGAGATGCTTTGCGCAATACCTTCATAGCATAAAGATTCTTAGCATCTGGGCCAGTCACTTTACGTACAAGAAAGACTTTTCCATATGCTGCAGTAGTATAAGCAGAAAAAATGGTATCGAGGGAGTAAAAGCAAACATCCTTAGTGAAAGAATAAACTAAGAAGGAAGGTTGGATTGAGGAGATGTCTTACCCCCAGTTCCCAGGATTTTCAACAGCTCAAAGTCTTCCATTCCAACTTTATCTTCATGTCCAGTTTCATTTACTGATGGATGAGAGATGTTAACAGGATTAAAAACAAAACACAGGTCTACGTGCATCACACTAATTTCATGAAAAAACTCCATTAAAGCAAATATGACAAAATAAACAAAACACCTTAAGCAAAATATTTATCTTTTTCAGTTTTTTCTTGCATTACTCTATCCACAATTCCTTAATTATTCAACCTCCCTTTTCTTACTCATTGGTCTCTTCTTTAACCTTTTTCTCACTAATATTCCATTCTCTTTGTCCTCGTCATCATTGTCTCCATACACTTCCTTTATTGTCCCATTTAAGGCTACAACCAAATCTTCTGGAGTCTCTGCAAAAAGGTCAGTAAACTCCCATGGTACATTTTATTTTCAATGCATTGCTTGCAAATGTACGTAATGTAACACATTGGTTCTCTAACAGTTTATGTTTGAGAGAACATCTAAAGACAGATGTTTGCCTGATTTCTAAAACTGAACTTATTTTCTTCACTGTTGCCATTACTTTGACAGCCTCTCTCAATTTCAGTTGCAACTAATGTTTTCGTTTCCAAAAATGAAAACATTGTTCAGTCACCCTCTTTCTAAAATAAGACAACTAAAAAACTTGTTCATGCAGTTGCCTTTTTTCCAGATTGACTATTGCAACTCTTTGCTGGTCTCCCTTGTATCTGACATTACCCTCTTAAAGTTGACTATGAATTCTGCTGCCAGGTGTATCTTTCCTAACCATCACTCTACTAATAAACATTCACAAAACAAAAACTTTTTTAAAAAAATGAACCAACTAACTGATTAACTCCAATCCTCTCACCTAAACTACTACACTTTTTCTTGTCTCAGTCTTACTCTTTAGTCAGTAGGGTATTAATGTAATTTATTAAAACAACGTTTACCCTGGGAGGGAAGAGTAAACTGGTATGTGTTCCAAAATAATAAAATAAACAGTTTAGTAGTCTCACCAAAATTGAATTTAAAAGAAAAAACCTGTGACAGGTTTAGGCTACTGACATTGATCAGTGAGACTGATCAATAATCAGTGAACTAAAGCGTCCCTAAAAATTGATCAGCTACCGGAGCAGATTTCAGGAGGGCAGCATGTTAATGTCCAGCAAGCCGCATTTGGTACATGGGCTGCATGTTGCACTCCCACGCAATAACAAATATCAATCTTAACTAAAATCTATAAAGGTCTAGTTAGATATTAGACTAGGTATCTAACATTGTAATATGTGTAGCATATTGTGTGTATAACAGAAGGCATCCCTTCCTCTTCCAAATTGATGATATCATCATTGGCACCTACAAGATATGATAGCCCCAAGAGCAAAATCAAAACTTGCCCCAGTACCATTTTCCCCACCATAAGAGGTAGACTTATTAAATTATTGCGCCAAATAAAACATATAGTACTACAGGACATTATTACTGTAATCAGGGAAAGTTACCAAAAATAAATTTGGTTATTGTTCAGCAATGGTACTTACTATGGAATATCATTAAAAATGTTTTTATTAGATAAAAGCACTAACAATTATATTTTGTGTGTTTTCATGGCTTCAAAAGAGGGCCCAATGGATGGGTACATCAAACATGGAAAAGGGGAATTATGGTAAAAATAGCAAAAATGCTCCAGTATTTAGGGTATGTAAAAAAAAACCAAAAAAAACCCATACACACAAATTAATTAAAAAAATGTAAGACATAATTATAACCTAATAATTTTAGGTCACTAATTATTGATCGGCCTCCCTGATCAATGTCACTGGCCTAAATTTGTCACTTAGAAGTGATCTTATAGTGATCTATTCTTATGTTTGCTTTTGCAATACATATTTAACCTAATAAAATCCATATCACTAACACTACACAGTACTGTAACCTAACCCTAAAATCTAGCCTTACCTATAACTATCCACTAGCAGGACCCTGGTGTTACCCCTTATGCTGTTTGCCAACCCCTAACACCTAGGGTATTTTCAGCTGTTATGTTATTTGCGTGGTAGTTGGTTCTGAGACACATTTGGAAAAATTAAGAAAAACACAAAATCTTTAGGAGAGAAACAAAAAAGCCATTCCAAAAAAAAGTCCCAAAACCCATGGAACAAGGAGACACCAATAAACCCTGCCATGTGGAAATCCTGATATTCATCTACATACGTGCAACAAATATTATTAAAAGGTAGAAGAAAAAACCTCAATCAGTTCCTGTTAGATTTGAGGTAGTGTCTCCCCGCATAGAAAGTTAAGGGGGAGACTTTGAGGTCATTGGGCTTTGTGCTTTCAGGGAACATATAGTCTATGAGATTATTTTTGTTCTTAGTAGCTGTGCATGAGGTTTAGCGGTTTAAACCTGGTTAAGCTGTTTAAACCTCTTTGCAATCATGATTTGGTGGTCTCTTGTGACAGTGTACTGTAAGGGCCGCTCTAAGGCAGGCCCCATTCAGGCTGCGGTGCTGCTCATCTCTGGTTTCCACGTCTTACTTTATTTCAGGTTACCCAATGTGAAGCATCTATCCCAAAATGTGCATGGCATATGAAAAGGTAGAACAAAAACCTCACCCCCCCCGTTCAATTTGTGGTTGCTGTGGGCCACCTAGAAATCTAAGTACAGTGTCTTTGAAATCTTTAAAGGGTGTGCTTCGAGGAAATATTTATATTCCCTCAAAGGGTTTAATTGATATTTGGGACCTCTAATGTGTCTCAAATGAGACATGGGCCAAGTAAAGTGAGCTGTCAAAATTCCAGACCCCACAATGTCTGAGAAACATGACTTATCCATGCTTGTGGGGTATTGCTGTACTTGAGGCTTGTTATTGAATACAAATCAACAACCGTTTTTGTTCTCACATATCCACATTGCAAAGTAGATGTGACAATGCTTTTTTTTGGTTTCACCAACTTGGAAAGGTGCTGGTATGCAATAGGATAGGCCAATATGCCCAGAGAAAAAGCGAGGTGCAACTGCAAAGTGGATGTCAAAAATATTCCAACTTTGGTAGGTGCTGGTATGGAATCAGCCACGTTGGACTAGTCAACATGCACCTAATCAGATTACCTGCACTGTCTAGTTTTTGAAAATATATAGATTTATTGGGTGACATTGAAATATGGGACCGCTACTGTGTCTCAAGTGAGACATGGACCTAGCAAACCAATCTGTCAAAAATCCATTTTTTAAAACTATGTTTCAATTTTGAATATTTAGAGAACAAAAGTGACTTAACTGGAAGATTGTTCTAGGCACAAAAATATCCGCCTTAGAGGCATTACAGAATCAATTCAACACAACCAGATGGAAATATATATGAAGAGGGATCACAATACATTGAAAGTTTTCATAGATTACAAAGACCAACGGGGGTGGATAAAAATTATTATTGTCCAAACCTCTAGGAAAAGAATAACTCTTAGAAGAAATGAAATTAGATACAGATGGACATTTTCAACTGCAATCCTAAAAGGAAAAGATTACATCATGGGATCTATTTTTTTTGCACTTTATTCATTATAGTTACATCTTATCATATATTGTTAATAATGCACTTAATTTACATATTAGCTATTTATGCATTTAATATTAAAACAACACATGATTAGCATAATTTCATGAAATTACACGATTAATATATGAATTGTAATTTATATTAGATTTTACTAATTAGTAAAACTACTGACTTAAGCATTTTATATTATATGGGTTAAATTATCATATTTTATATAATCAGATATTGAATAAAATGTATTATGTAAATTTAGGTTTGCGAAACTAAATGATTGGAGCACCAGAGTTTATTAGTGGAAATTCACTAAATATTCTGAAATATGTTTTTGGGTCAAAAGAAAAGAGGAGCTGCATTACTATTTTTGAGTAAACTAAAATTGCAACTAATACATGCGTTAGCTCACTCAAATGTAAGATACCAAATTGTAACTATAAAACTGAATGATGTACAGTACACATTTTTAAATATATATGCTCCAAATCAGTCACCTAATAGATTTATAAAAGAAATATTTACTAAATTGGAGAATTTCTCAATTAGTATTCTCATTTGTGGAGGTGACTTCAATTGTGTGACTGACCCCAAAATCAATAAAAAGTTATAGGCAGTAAAGGGAACCAGATTCACATCTTCAAGACACTTCCTCTGCCCTACAAAAAATATCACAATATGTACTATATGACTGCTGGAGGGTCTTTCACCCAACTGAAAGAGACTATTCATTTTATTCAAATGTACACCAAACATATTCCCCATAGATACACTACTAATGAGACCACCGATATTAAATAAAGTTATTAAGATAAATATAGGCCTGATTACTTGGTCTGATCATGCTTCTGTTATCCTTGAATTAAAAAATAACGATGAATATAAATGACGGACAAATTGGAGGCTCAATGAAAGTAGCTTGAATATTCAAACTTACTTAGATTATTTTCTTACTGAGGCAGAACATGGGATGTTGTGGTATACTTTTAAATGCTATCTGAGAGGTTTCATAATAAAGTTAGGGGCTGAACAAAAGAAAAAGAATAACCCAACTATAAATGAACTCCACATTATGTTTTCTAAACTAGAGAGGATAAACAAAGTACAATTTTATAAAAAAATGTCCAGAGAACATTCTTAAAATTAGAGCAGAAATACAGATTTAAACCTATGAGAAAATCAATATAGCGATTACTAAACTGAAACAATGAAGGGTACTATGGAAATAGGACTGGTAAATTGTCAAACATAAAATTAAAATAAAAAAACAAACAAACAAACAAAAAAAAAAAGTCGTCGACAAACAATATCTAGATCCAAAGAGCATTGCAAAAGCCTTTGGTGAATTCTATAGTGCATTATACAAGTGCAGATACTAAATGTGATAGTTCAAAGGATATTGTGGAATTCTTAGATGGCCTATTACTGCCTAAATTATCTGAATTTGATAAGACAATATATATATATATCAAATCTCGGCATACTGATCAGGCCAGTATTGTTCCTGGAAGAAATACGGTGGATAATACTCGTAGAATGTTAAATATAATTCATAAAAGTAAGATACATCAAATTGGATCAGTACTGATGGCGATCGATGCTGAAAGAGCATTTGACCGCGTCAGATGGGCCTTTCTTGATAAAAGTACTAGATAAATATGGAATAGTGGGTAATGTTAAAAATAATATCATGAACCTCTCTACTAATCCAAATACCAGGGCTCTCGGCTCGTTATTTCAATCTGAATATTTTCAAATAAATATCATTATTTATTTGAAAATATTCAGATTGAAATAACGAGCCGAGAGCCCTGGTATTTGGATTAGTATCATTAGTATCATTACTTGCCAGGGATGTCCTTTGGCTACATTATTGTACATATTGACAATCGAACGATTAGCTATCATGATTAGACAAAATAATGATATTATGGGTATATCAATATCACATTATACACTGATGACATTCTCCTGTCATTAACAAAGCCGTCCTCTTCGATTCCAGCTTTATTACATACAATTGAAATCTATAGTAGATATACCAAAATATATCGACTAACTGGTGACAAAAACCCCTATGGGAATCCCATCGCCACTGACTAGACCTAAGCCCCTGGGAAACAAATGAAGAATTAATGTGGTAATTTAGTAAATGAATACTATACGATATGATTTTCTCTTTTGGTAGAATTATCCAATTCATGAAATTATACGTATGATATGATATGCAACAATGAAACATCATTGGTATTTTATGGTACGATAAACAATATATTTATGGAAATATGTATATTTTGATGGATATAAATGAAATGAAGACGTTAATCATAACAATTTATAATAAAATATATCTGTTAAAATTAGGCAATTGGAGAAGATAGCAAATATGAAGATTATTAGATAATCAACGTAATCATAAGAGTAAAAATCTGGTCCACAATGTCAAAAGCCTTAAATCAATTTTTTTGTTTAAGCATAAATTTTTAACCCCTTAAGGACCGGGCTCGTTTTTTCTTTTAGTACCCTGTGGGACCGAGGCTGTATTATCACTTTTTTGGTGCATGTGTTCAGCTGTAATTTTCTCCTCACCCATTTAGTGTACCCACATAAGTTATATATTGTTTTTTCAGGGCAAGATGGGCTTTCTTCAGATACCATTATTTTGATCGTATCATCTTATTTACTATAAAAAAAATTAAAATTGAAAAAAAAACATTTTTTATTTGAAAAATCTTTAACTCACCTAAAAAAGCAAGTAAAAAAACTAGCTAAATAGATTCTACTACTTGTCCTGAGTTTAGAAATACCCAATGTTTTTATGTTTTTTTTGCTGTTTTTTGTAAGTTATAGGGCAATAAGCACAAGCAGCGTTTTATGATTTCCAAACCTTTTTTAACAAATCTGGTCAGTCTGCCTCCATCTCCTCTTTTGAACATCTTTGAAGCCGGTTAACTCAATTTAACGCATTCAAACCATATATTTTTGAAAACTAGACACCCCAGGGTATTTCAAATGCTGTTATTTTAACCCTTTCCATGCAACAGTTATACAACCACACTTTGTCAAAATTTGTAATAGTAATTTTTTAAATTTTTTTCCCACACAAATTGTACTTTAGTTATAGATATACAGGTTCTGGTATATGTCACTGTCAAACAACACCCCAATGTGTGTTCAGGAACATCTCCTGAGTACAGCGATGCCCCACATGCATGGGTTTGTCAGATTGTTTGGCTGGTAAAAGGCTACTTTTGGGGCATGCGTAATTTAGGTGGTCATTTGGTCATTCTGCCTCCATCTCCTCTTTGGAAGATCTTTGAAGCCAGTTAACTCAATTTAACCCCGTCAAACCATATATTTTTGAAAACTAGACACCCCAGGGTATTCCAAATGCTGTTATTTTAACCCTTTCCATGCACCAATTATACAACTACACTTTGTCAAACTTTGTAATAGTAATTCTTTTTATTTTTTTTTTCACACAAATTGTACTTTAGTTATAGATATACAGGTTCTGGTATATGTCACTGTCAAACAACACCCCAATGTGTGTTCAGGAACATCTCCTGAGTGCAGTGATACCCGACATGCATGGGTTTGTCATGTTGTTTGAGATTTAAAATGCCACATTTGGGAAGTGAGCTTTTTTTCTCCATTTTGGCCAGTCTGTACCTATGCCCTATCTTTGAGCTCAGGCACTCAAATTTACCCCATCAGCCATTTTTTTTTATATATTAGACACCCCTTGGGTATTTGAAGTGCTTTTATTTTAACTCTCTGTTGAGATTTTTGAAAAATTTTAGCACTTGCTCAAAATAATAAACTTTAATTTAATTTTATTTTTTTAATATTTTTTTTATATTTTTTTCACACATTTTGCTGGTACTGGATGGTTTATCTAGTCACATCACTGCATAATTATTTTTAAATGTTAGCACATTTTTTTTTATTATTATTATTATTTGAATATTTTACTAATCACATTGTGATTAGAAAGCTGGGCTCCATTGACTTGCATGGTTGAATGCAGTACCTGTATTCAACCTGCAAGTGGAGCCAGAGTTCTCTAGAGCAAACTCTTTCATCTTTATTGTTTTTTTTCCCGGACCGCCACCATCTTGCTGATGGCGAAGATCACCGGCAGTCCATCCTCAGGTAAGTGTTTGGTGTCGCTGGATGCCTCCTGATTGAGGCATTCCAGCGACACCATTTAAGTTTAGGAGGCGATCGTTGATCGCCTCCTAAACGCTTTTAAAACGGGCGTCCGCCGCCATACAATGTATGGCGGCTGTTGACGCCCCGGGGAGGGGCCAGACATGGCCCCCGATGCCGATCTCGGCCTTGCTGTAATGCCTCGACATCGAGGCATTACAGCAACGCCGTTTAAGCGAAGAAAGTGATCGTTGATCACTTTCTAAGCTTATTTAATATTTTGACGGTTCAGGACCGTCAAAGGTCATTAAGTGACCATTTTTCCATGACGGTCCTGAACCGGCAAAAGTCGTTAAGGGGTTAAAGACCATAATCTCCACCTATTGATTAAAAACTCCAATCAGAATTATGGATATCACTTATTGTAATTAGAAACTTTATAGCATATTTACACAATTTTATTTCCATTATTCACTGCTGAGAGACACTCCAATCTAAGGAATAATTTTAAGAAACCACCTGCTGTTTATCCTTGACCAGATACCTGCTTACCTGTAGTAGAGAATACAAGGGGAGGGAGGAGAGAGAAATATTTATATGGATTAAAAGCAAATAAGATGGCTCTGACTCCATTTTGTGTTTGTGTGGGTGTAATATGATAAAATATAATACACTTACTTTCCAGCCTAAAATATCTGACAGAACTGAGTTTATTGGGAACAGCACAGATATTTAAACACACAGCAATGCCCACACAGAGTCACTTTTTCGGTGCAATACAGAGGGTGTGGCGTAAATCCCTGGGTCCCAATGGATAGCTCAGGGCCCAATGTTATGTTTCAATATGTGACTTGATCCGTTGTCGGGAACCTGAGCCACAGCGCTGGAAGCGTCCCCGGGAATAGTCTGCACAATAGCCGGGCCAGAGTTCCAAAGCCATGACTAGGTAAACCTCAGTTCCGAACATAGGTAATAAAAACAGGTTTCCCAAATAAGCTTCCTCTTCGTAACCACCTGCAATTGTGGCCCACCAGGAACACAGGAGTTTTTCTGCTCAACATTTTTGTATATCAGGCATTCTTTGGTATATATGCTACACGCTGGGCTGCCTGGAAAAAGAAAACACAAATTTAATCTTCCGCTTCTATTTAACACACAGATAACACATATGTGTGGTATGTCAGTGTTACGCAGTCAGAGGAAGCCCTCAAATCATGAGAAATTTGCACAATGAACATAAGATGTGTACCTCATGATTTTGATAACTACCCCAATACACCAAAATAAACCAAACTAATTATTCCTTAAATCAACCCACCAGGATTTCAAAGACACCTCACATACTTCTGTTGGTGGCTCACTGCAACCATAAATCTAACAGGAATTTTACTTTTTTACTCTACTTTTCCACATGCCAGGCATGTTTTGGTATGGATGCAACAAGCTTGGCTACCTGAAACAAGAAAAAAAACAATTAAACGCCCATTTCTCCTGAACGGTTGAACCAGCAAGGTGCACTACATGGTTTGGAGGAGGAGGTAAAAACTACCTTTACACACCAAAATAACCCTCACAAATTATACTTTCTGAAACTACAATCTATGAAGATTCCAAAGACATCCTACTTACCTTTCTAGGAGGTCCACAGGAAATTTTAATACATAATAGTTACTCCAGAATCAATTTTTATTTTTGTGAATAAGTTTACATTGTGGGATGTGCAGAATTCTGCAATTGGCCATATCACGTGGTTAGATCACAAGCCAATTTCCATCACCCTCTATGAGATTATGGCAGTTAGAGGGTATGGTGTTTGGAGACTAAATGAGGCACTGCTAAATAACTCTTAACCCCTTAAGGACCGGGCTCATTTTTCGTTTTCTACCCTGTGGGACCGAGGCTGTTTTGACACTTTTGTGGTGCTTGTGTTCAGGTGTAATTTTCTCCTCACCCATTTAGTGTACCCACATAAGTTATATATTGTTTTTTTCAGGACAAGATGGGCTTTCTTCAGATACCATTATTTTGATCGTATCATCTTATTTACTATAAAAAAAAATAAAAAAAACATGGTGAAAAATTGAAAAAAAAAGACATTTTATGACTTTTATTTGAAAAATCTTTTACTCACCTAAAAAAGCAAGTAAAAAAACTAGCTAAATAGATTCTACTACTTGTCCTGAGTTTAGAGATACCCAATGTTTTTATGTTTTTTTGCTGTTTTTTGTACGTTATAGGGCAATAAGTACAAGCAGCGTTTTATGATTTCCAAATCTTTTTTAACAAATCTGGTCAGTCTGCCTACATCTCCTCTTTGGAACATCTTTGAAGCCGGTTAACTCAATTTAACCCATTCAAACCATATATTTTTGAAAACTAGACACCCCAGGGTATTCCAAATGCTGTTATTTTAACCCTTTCCATACACCAATTATACAACTACACTTTGTCAAACTTTGTAATAGTAATTTTTTTTATTTTTTTTTCCACACAAATTGCACTTTAGTTATAGATATACAGGTTCTGGTATATGTCACTATCAAACAACACCCCAATGTGTGTTCAGGAACATCTCCTGAGTACAGCGATACCCCACATGCATGGGTTTGTCAGATTGTTTGGCTGGTAAAAGGCTACTTTTGGGGCATGCGTAATTCAGGTGGTCATTTGGTCATTCTGCCTCCATCTCCTCTTTGGAATATCTTTGAAGCCGGTTAACTCAATTTAACCCATTCAAACCATATATTTTGGAAAACTAGACACCCCAGGGTATTCCGAATGCTGTTATTTTAACCCTTTCCATGCACCAATTATAGAACTACACTTTGTCAAACTTTGTAATAGTAATTTTTTTCACACAAATTGTACTTTAGTTATAGATATACAGGTTCTGGTATATGTCACTGTCAAACAACCCCCCAATATGTGTTCAGGAACATCTCCTGAGTGCAGTGATACCCGACATGCATGGGTTTGTCGGGTTGTTTCAGATTTAAAATGCCACATTTGGGAAGTGCGCTTTTTTTCTCCATTTTGGTCAGTCTGTACCTATGCCCTATCTGTGAGCTAGGCCACTCCAATTTACCCCATCAGCCATTTTTTTTATATATTAGACACTCCTTGGGTATTTGAAGTGCTTTTATTTTAACTCTTTGAGATTTTTGAGAAATTTTAGCACTTGCTCAAAATAATAAACTTTATTTTTTTATTTTTTTTTATTTTTTTAATACTTTTTTTATATTTTTTTTACACATTTTGCTGGTACTGGATGGTTCATCTAGTGACATCACTGCATAATTATTTTTAAATGTTAGCACATTTTTTTTAAAAAAATTTTTCCATTTTTTTTTTTTATTTTTTTTTGAATATTTTACTAATCACATAGTGATTAGAAAGCTGGGCTCCATTGACTTGCATGGTTGAATGCAGTACCTGTATTCAACCAGCAAGTGGAGCCAGTTCTCTAGAGGGTCTGGAGACCATCTAGCAAACTTTTTCTTGTTTGTTTTTTTACAGAGCGGCGGCCATCTTACTTGATGGCGAAGATCACCGGCAGCTGCGGCTGTGACCGCTCTCCGGAGCGGTCACAGCCCACCTAAAGGTAAGTGTTTGGTGTCGCTGGATGCCTCCTGATCGAGGCATTCCAGCGACACCATTTAAGTTTAGGAGGCGATCGTTGATCGCCTCCTAAACGCTTTTAAAACGGGCGTCCGCCGCCATACAATGTATGGCGGCTGTTGACGCCCCGGGGAGGGGCCAGACATGGCCCCCGATGCCGATCTCGGCCTTGCTGAATGCCTCGACATCGAGGCATTGCAGCAAGGCCATTTAAGCGAAGAAAGTGATCCTTGATCACTTTCTAAGCTTATTTAACTTTTTGACGGTTCAGGACCGTCAAAGGTCATTTAGTGACCTTCTTGTCATGACGGTCCTGAACCGGCAAAGGTCGCGAAGGGGTTAAGAAAGCAAAGCAGAATGCATATTTTAACTTTTAGGCTGAATGGGTAAGTAAAATATTGCCATCACTAATACCCCCAGATCAAGTGGTGTTTGTACCAGGATGTTAAGTTAATAGCTAATTCATGAAGATGTGTCAGTCTTTTTTCAAGTGCACAGTAAAGAGAGACAACACTGTTACTATTATCACCTAAAAAGACTTTCTATTTTTAGCCTCTAGTGTAGACACCCACGCGGGACTGTTTTCTTAATCCCTCTCCGGCTGAATTTTTGACCATTACCACCCGCTCCCGCAACATGCATCCAATCCCGTCCGCTCCGACAATGGGTGTCCAATCCCACCCACTTCTGCAAACATTCTGTCACAGATAGTTAAGAGTTCACACAAATGTTAGGGCTATGCTAAACGTTCAAAATAACAGACATAAAACATTGCATTCCATTAAACGGACCATAAGATAAATGAGGCTGAATATTAAAGTGAGGTTAGGACTAGAGGACTGCATTGGGATCTGTGAGACGCTGTGAGGGAGCAACTCGAAGGCAGCCTTGCGGGACTGCACGGGAAATCTAAAGTTCAGGTAAGGAGGTGGACGTGATTGGCCACATTTGTGGCGGGAGCAGAACACACACATTGCTGGAGCGGATGGGACTGGACAAAAAAAAAAAAATCAGCGGGATTAAAAAAGCAGTCCCAAGCAAGTTTTTTTTACAGGTTTTTTAGAGGACTGATGTAGTCCTCTACTCTAGTGTGTCAGTTATGTATATCATAGATGGTTGGTAAAGTGTGCATCCACAACTAGCTATCAATGTCTGACAGTGTCAATTCTTCTCCTTTCCAGCACAATTAGTCTCTTAGCCACTTCAAAACACTGCCCTTCACACAGCAGGAAAGGGTGAGAGCAATCAAGCAGTGTTAACCTCTACAATGCCATGATTGCATCAATGCTGCGTTATGCAGTTCAGAGGCTGCGACCGTGGGTGTCTTTGGTCGCAGCAGCATTTAAATAGTTAAGAAAAACAATTAAATCTTCCTCAACCCACATACATACATATATATATATATACCGTATTGGCTCGGATATAGGCCGCACCCGAATATAGGCCGCAGCCTAAAAGTTAGGTGCTTTTCTAAGGAAAAAAATTTCTTAGTTAAAAAAAAACGTAGAATAGATCTGCTGCCATTCTGCCCTCCACCCGATATATACTGCCACTCTGACCGACCCCCCCGAGTTACGCTGCCACTCTGCCCCCAACCCCTCCCCCCCGACTTACCAAAGAAGACTCCCATGTGTCTTGCGTGGCCGGCAGGGGACTCCTACGCAATACGCGTAGACAACTTCCGGTGCCGGCACTTCCGCCGGCATGGGAGATTGTCTCAGCGCATCGTGTAGACGTTCACCGGCTGCGGCGATGCGCGTAAACGACCTCCGCTGCCGGCACGTCTGCACGATGTGCTTTAACAATCTCCCTTGCCGTGACTCCCCCCCGTGGGAATTCCTGGCAAGGGAGATTGTTAAAGCACACCGAGCAGATGTGCCAGCAGCGGAGGTCGTTCACGCGCATTACCGCTGCCGGTGAACGTCTACACGATGCGCTTAGACAGCCTCCCCTGCCGGCACTTTCCACGGGGGGAGTGCCGGCAGGGGAGGCTGTCAGAGCAGAGAGTAGGATGCAGGTCCCCTGCACCACTACGGGAATCTGTATCCTAACCCTGCTGCCTGCCCGGCGCCCGGAACTGCAGGTCCCGGGCGTCGGGCGCTAGACCCCGAATATAGGCTGCACCCCCACTTTAAAGATTTAAAGTGAGGGAAAAAAGTGCGGCCTATATACGGGCCAATAAGGTATATATATATCCAGTAGAACTTAATAACAACATGGTAACGTGTTTTCCTCTCTTAGGGTTTGTGGATATCAATACTAGAGCCCAAAGACAGATTTAGATTCTGAATATTTTAACAAAAAGACAAAGATTACACAGTGCCACAATTACAAAAAAACAAGACATACAGAAGAAAAATAAAACAGCAAACCGTTCTTAAAACCAATGGGACCCTCACTCACGAGTTTCTCCAATAAGTAGGCCTGTGGGAACTCCTTAAGTCGAGACGGTTTCTTATTATGTTGTTCCGATCAGAGTATATTATGGAGTTCTGCTTTGAGGTGGCTGCATTGCCCCTAAATCAGACTATTTTGCAAGAAAACACCCCTCTGACCACATGGCCAATTATATGACACCTTCCCCAAGAATTGGTTCCCATCTTTGATCTGCCAATAGGTTATGGTGGGGTAAAGGTGATGGAAAACCCCTCCACTTAAGATAGGAATGGAATTCCTATAACTAAGGGTCCTTATCAGTTAGGCCATGAATCACCACAGGGGTCCTGGGAAGGTGACACCTCTTGCCAGAACAGATACAGAGGGCATGCACAAAGAAATACATTTAAATTAACCTCAGGTTAACTCATTGAATGCTTAAACAAAGAAACTAACCTCTGCTGGGTTACCCTTCCATGCATCCACTACATTATATGAGTTAATCATGACACCTTCCACTAGTGACAGCTGTCAGAGAGGATCATCCAGGTCATAAAGGTAAAACAATAAGAAATACACATTTTAATATTTTTTATGTATTATTAATCTTATCACTGATTAGTAACGTTTAAGGTCACTGATTATCGATTGAACTCACTGATGAATAGCCAGTGACCTAATCTAATTATCACCAGTATAATTAACACTATACACCAACTCTAACATCTACCACTACTAGAGTGGCAATGGACAAATAGCCCAGACACTGAGGCTGCACATGCGTGACTGTAAGCTACTTTTTTCTGCTCCTATAGCTTGCGGCCGGGAATATCCAGTGCATGTAGTGATGTCAGCCAAGCAACCAATCAGGCATGCCAGATGGCAAATCAGGGCCTAGTATCCATTAAAAGCACCTCAATACTACCCATTATACTATTCACTAGAGCAATAGCTTAATATAAATCACTAAATGCTTTCTTAATGGTTTGTATTCTAGTTAGAACACCAAAAAGGGCATTTAAAAATGGCATTTAGACCCATGTATGCCAGAAAACGTAGGGGCTCCAGCATGAAACACTGATCCTGAAATATACATAAAATGTGAAAAGGAGAAGGGGAAAAAAAAATCAAAATCCTGTGTTAGATTTGTGGTTGCCGAGGTCCACTTAGAGAGGGAAGTTGGGTGTCCCTGAAGACATAGATTGTGGGGGTTAAGCGGTAGTTCCTTCCTCTCCAAAAATATGAAGTGTGTAGTCCAGGCTTAACTGTAAAAAGCTGAAACTTTGCATACATATGATCATGAGGGTCCCTTGTGACTGAGTTACATTGACATACCACATATATGTGGTATCCATGTTCTCAGGACTAGCAGGAGATTTATTTGTAATTTCTTTTTTGTAGCTAAATAAGGATCATCATCACAAAATGTACGACCCGTTTTGGAAGTTTTATCAAATAAAAAGTACAAAAATGAAAAGATGAATTTCTGAAAATGTCCCAAAGGGAAAAATCTGTCCATACATATGGCACGCAAAGGGTTAAATATGGTCAAGACCTTAAACATATATACAAAAATTCCAGATCATTTCCTTAAGGTAACCCTTACGTTAGAGTCCAAGTTGCATGCTATTCCAATGGGACATGACAAGGCTCCTTGTCCTACTAAATTTTTGTATCGGCTCTTAAACCTTTAGCCAAGGTCCAAGGATACTATTATTCAACCACTTACACACAGCAAAAGTATAGAGCCTAAAACTGTCCTTTTTTAACATGGATGGTCTTTTGGCGTTTTATTGCCACTATAAATACAGCTGCAGGAATATGAGGAAAATATATATGTATACATTATAAAAATAACCAAACTAAATCCGCACAGCTTCCAGTACAGATGTAGTTCCGTGTAAACACAACTATCTAGATTAATATATTCTAATAAGTAAAAATTGCAAGGCATAATTCAGTACCATGCCTAGGCACTCAACAGAATAAAGGACCACATTAGGAAGAGTAAGAAATGCACAGATTAGTTCAATTTTTGCCTAGGGGTAGCAAACAATTCACTCACCAGCTGATTTGCTTAACCAGTACAAAGCAAGCAAGTGGGAGGCAAACAAGCATTGGACAGCCTTCACTTGCTCTCAGTGGTTCGCACTTTTTATGGATTTTGGAGAAAAAGGTTTCTCATGTGTTGCTATAGTGGCCACATGCAACAACGTTTAATAAAATGAGCTTGGTATATTTAGCCTAGGGTTACTAGGCCTATGTCAGAAAATCAGGTAGCAGCATCCTGCTGCAACCAGTATCCCCAGTGCTGTATAACTACAACAACAAGGTAAATGCAAGGGGATGCTTATCATTTGTATATAAAAAAAAAATTAGATTCTTAGTATTTAATAGTGGTAAGTGTTGCTGCATGACAAGCATTATATATAATTTCAAATATTTAGTAATGTGATTACATATACTGACTGTTCCCTATATAGTATATTTATATATCTTAAGTTTGTATATCATCTCTATATGCTTTACGGAAATGGAGACAATATATTTGTATACCTAGGTACACATACACTGTGTAAATATAATTCTAAACCGTATATAATGGGCGTGCTAGATAAAATTATACATAATTCCTTATAGCACACACCACACATTTACAAGATACCTTAACAGATGGCAGTTACGCAATCCTAGGCACAGGGCAGACAGACTCGCATAAAAGAAACAAATCATAGCATTAACACAAACCCTGCACATTGACACACAGACTCCGGGATTCATAACGCTGATGTGCGAGCCGCTGAGCATTTTTACAGCAGTACGTTTCTTTTTTGCTACTGTGTACTGAGCGTATATGTGGTTTTCGTGGACCTGGGTGGTTTATTCAGGGCGCCCTGACTATATCGCTGTATCTACTACCTTGGATCGATTTGTCGGTGTCGGTCCTATCCGGATTCCCCATGTCCGGCGCAGATCCCTGTTAGAATTGGCCGCTTCCTCGGATTTATAATATGATTTATATGGTACAAAGCAAAGAAAGAGGAACTTCCTGTGTGTGAGCGCGCTCTGTCAGCTATTAATGCGATACAGAGGCTCTCCCCTGTCGTTGGGTGTGTCAGAATGCATGCCAGTGCTACAGAAAGGGTGCAGTCGTGTTTCTAGGTGTACTCTGCATACACACGGGTTAAACTGAGTATGCGTTAAATGATAGAACGCATTATGCGCCCCGCACAATATCCATATGTCAAAAAGAGAAAAGAAGTCCAATATGCCGGAGGAATGACGGAATTTAAATTTGGATGTATGCCTCATTATGTAAAGAGAAATTCCCAGCAAAATGCATTATTAGTTTTTGGCAAAGACAAACGTTTTTGCTTACTGTTACATTTTTTTTCCAATCATTTTTAGTCATTTCTATGTGCTACTAATACAAAGCTTTTTCAATGGCCGATGTTATTTTTTGTACCCTTTGTTTTAACATTTCTCCGGTGCTTGTGTTTAGCTGTAATTTTCTTCTTTCCCATTTACTGAACCCACGCAAGTTATGTATTGTTTTTTCAGGACAAAAGGGGGTTTCTTTAGATGCCATTATTTTGATGGTATCATCTAATTTACTATTAAAAAAAGTATAAAATATGGAGAAATATTGAGAAAAAAGTTGACTTTTTCCTGCTAAATTTATTCTAATATTGGTCCTGAATTTAGAAATACTCAATGTTTTTGTTTTTTCCCATGTTATAGGGCAATTAGTACAAGTAGCATATTGCTATTTCAAAGCTTTTTTTTCTCTTCAAATATGGTCATACTACCCATGTTCTATTTGGGACACCTTTGAAGCTGGCCACTTCAATTTACCCCATCAAACCATATATGTTTGAAAACTAGACACCCCAGGGTATTTCAAATTCTAGTATTTTAATGCTTTCCATGCACTAATTCTACCACCAGCATTTTGTGGTAGTAAAATGTTATAGGGTTCTTTCCCACACACATTTTACTTCTGGTATGAATTTACACCACCTGGTATATGTCACTGCCAAGCAACACTAATATGTGTTCAACAAAATCGCCTCAGTACTAGTGATGTCCGGATCATGAACGAATCGTTCATTTGATCCGAATCTTTTCAGTGATCCGGTAGACTCAGTTCAGTTCAATCATGCAGTTGTAACCTGATCCTAGAGCGAGTCATCTGCAGAGCACTCAGACACAGACTCTGGGTTCAGGTTACAGCTTATTAATTCACAGAGGAACGATGACTCATAGAGTCAGAGAGTCGTTCAATGATTCATGTGATTCATATGATTCAAATGAGTCATATGATTCAATGATTCGAATCTTACAAGGATCCGGATCTTACAGGGATCCGAATCTTACAGGGATTCGAATCATTCAGAGAATATCACCATACTTTTATAAATAAATACATGAATAATTACTGCCCCCAGGATTTACATTCCCCTTTACCTCTAACTGCATCTTAAGTTAACTTTATTAAATTAAATTAACCCATAACACCCCATCAACCATGACTGCCCCTAAAATTAACCCTTAACACCCCATTAAGTATAACTGCCCCTAAATTAACCCTAAACACCCCGTTAAGCATAACTGCCCCTAAATTAACCCTAAACACCCCATCAACCATAACTGCCCCTAAATTAACCCTAAACACCCCATTAACCATAACTGCCCCCAAATTTACACTAAAGACCCCATCAACCATACCAATGTATTAGGTAATTTATTATTATTATTATTATTATCCTTTATTTATATAGCGCCAACAGTTTACGCAGCGCTTAATACAATACATAAATTCAAGGGATATGACAAGACAAGAATTGACAGACTAAGACAAACCGATACATTTGGTGGAGAGAGCCCTGCTCGCAAGCTTACAATCTAGAGGGAAATGGGGTGACAAACATAAGGCATAGAGAAAGGGTGAGAGGTATTGTGGTGGTTGTATCGATGACAAGGAAGTTCTAGCAGCTAAGATGGTATGCTTCTCTGAAGAAGTGGGTTTTTAGATGTTTCTTGAATGTTGGGAGGGAGGGTGAATGCTGAAGGTTCCTTGGGAGTAGATTCCAGAGATATGGGGCAGCTCGAGTGAAATCTTGTAGACGGGAAAAGGAAGAGGTGATGAGTGAGGAGGAGAGCCTTAGCCCATGGGAGGAACGTAGGGATCGAGTAGGAGAGTATTTGCTAATGAGGTCAGAAATGTACGGAGGAGCAGTATTATGGATGGCCTTATACGTCAGTACCAGGATCTTAAATTTAATTCTAAAGGTAATTGGGAGCCAGTGGAGGGTTTCACAGAGGGGGGAAGCAGAAGAGGAGCGACGTGCAAGGAAGATGAGCCTAGCAGCGGCATTTAGGATAGACTGTAGAGGAGAGAGTCGAGACAGTGGAGTGCCAACCAGAAGAGTATTGCAGTAGTCAAGACGGGAAATGATAAGGGAATGAACCAGGGTTTTTGTTCTTGGGTGAGGAATGGGCGGATACGAGAGATGTTTTTTAGGTGCAAGCGGCAGGATCTGGCGAGAGACTGAATGTGAGGGATGAAGGAGAGGTTTGAGTCAAGGATGACCCCAAGGCATCGGGCCTGGTTAGTAGGAGAGATAGTCGTGTTGTTAATGGTGATAGAGAATTCAGGTAGTGGAGTGGAGATGGAGGGAGGGAAGATAATGAGTTCAGTTTTAGAAAGATTAAGTTTCAGGTAGTGTTGTGACATCCATGAAGAAATAGCAGACAAGCAATTGGTAATACAGGACAGGAGAGATGGAGAGAGATCAGGAGAAGACAGGTAGATTTGGGTATCATCTGCATATAGGTGATACTGGAAGCCAAATGAGTTGATTAGTTTGCCAAGAGAGGAAGTATAAAGAGAGAACAGCAGATGGCCAAGGACTGAACCTTGGGGGACACCAACGGAAAGTGGAAGGGGTGATGATGTCTTGCCAGAGAAGTTGACAGAGAAGGAACGGTTAGACAGATATGAGGAGATCCAGGAGAGAGCTGTATCTCGAATGCCTATAGAAGCAAGTGAGTCTAGAAGAAGGTGGTGATCAACAGTATCGAAAGCAGCAGAGAGATCCAGTAGAATTAGAATAGAGTAGTGACCTTTTGCTTTGGCAGAGAGCAAGTCATTGGAGACTTTTGTTAGAGCTGTTTCAGTAGAGTGAAGGGGTTTGAAACCAGACTGTAGAGGGTCAAGGAGGGAATTAGAGGAGAGGAAGTTAGTGAGGCGATTGTACACAATCCGTTCAAGGAGCTTAGAGGTAAAAGGAAGCAGAGAGATAGGACGGTAGTTAGTCAAACAGACGGGATCTGAGGAAGGATTCTTTAGAATGGGTGTGATTAGCCCATGCTTGAAGGCAGATGGTACAGTTCCAGATGATAGAGAAAGATTAAATAGGTGGGATAATAAGTGATGGACCAAGGGATGGACATAGAGACTTTGTGAGGTGTATCTGGAGTACATGCAATTAGTTTAGGGGCAGTTGTGGTTAATGGGGTATTTAGGGTTAATTTAGGGGCAGTTATGGTTGATGGGGTGTTTAGGGTTAATTTAGGGGCAGTTATGCTTAACGGGGTGTTTAGGGTTAATTTAGGGGCAGTTATGCTTAATGGGGTGTTAAGGGTTAATTTTAGGGGCAGTCATGGTTGATGGGGTGTTAAGGGTTAATTTAATGCTAAGGGCTAATTTAATTAATTTAATAAAGTTAACTTAAGGTGCAGTTCGAGGTAAAGGGGAATGTAAATCCTGGGGGCAGTGATTATTAATGTATTTATTTATAAAAGTATGGTGATATTCTCTGAATGTTTCAAATCCCAATGAAGGCAGAGAGTCGTTCAAAGATTCGGATCTTATAGTGATCCGGATCTTACAGTGATCCAGATCACTGTAAGATTCAGATCCCTGTAAGATCCGAATCTTTGAACGACTCTCTGCCTTCATTGACATCACTCGAGTAGGCAGGCAGAAGGGTTCATTGACTAATGAAAGGGGCGGGGCCAATCGTTAGTGTGCCTGCACGGAGGGACTGGGAAACAGTAACTTTGTGAGTCACACTGAGTGTGAGATTTGGATCATGAATCAGATCATTTCAGTGAACGAGGCGAAATGATCCGATTCACTTTAACGATCCGAACTTCCCATCACTACTCACTACAGTGATACCACCCATGCATGGATTTGTCAGGTTGCTTGGATGGTAAACTGCCACATTTGGGAAGTGTGCATTTTTCAATTTGGAATTTTGACAGGTGGTTATCCCCCCCATGTGTTATTTGGGACATCTGTGAAGCCAGCCAATTCAAATTACCCCATTAAATCATATATTTATGAAAACAAGACACCCCAGGGTATTTCATATGCTGCTATTTTAACTCTTTCCATGCAATACTTTTTGTGAAGATAGAGTGCTAATTTTAGGACATACTAAAAAAAACGTATGTACTGTATATATATACATATACTCAATGGCCACTTTATGAGGTACACCTTGCTAGTACCAGGTACACTGTGCTCATAAAGGGATAGACATTGTCAGCAACAATACTCAGGTAGGCTGCTGCATTTAAATGATGCTCAGTTGGTACTAAGGGGCCCAAAGTGTGTCCCCCACACCATTACACCACTACCCCCAGCCTGAACTGTTGACACAAGGCAGGATGGATTCATGCTTTCATGTTGTTTACACCAAAGTCTGACCCTGTCATCTTAATGTTGTGCGTTCAGAGATGGTATTCTGTATAACTAGGTTGTGCCATTCCTGTCAGCTAAGAGGAAACTGAGGCTACAATTCCCATGTATGTTACTGTATGTGCCTGTATGTTACTGTGTGTGCGAATATATGAGTAAGTATGTTGCTGTGTGTGTGTCTTTGCTACGCGTGTATTTTACAGTGTGAGTATGTCCAACAGGGGCGTAACTAGACGCCTCAGGGCCCGGGTGCGAGAATCTGTTAACTTACACATCCATCCAGTAAATGCTGGAACCTAGGCATTATGGGACTGTGATTGCTGTTAGCAATCACACTCCTATCATGCCAAGTCAGCCAGTACATGCTGGTACAGGGTGGCTGTAAGTGCAGACCCCATACTGCTGGCAGCATCACTACACAAGGGGGGCAGCTGGCCAGGTTTCAGCATGTACTGGCTGACTTGGCATGATAGGAGTGTGATTGCTAACAGCAATCACAGTCCCATCATGCCTAGGTTCCAGCACTTACACATCCATGCTATCACACACACACACACACTCATTTATTCATATAATCATTCACTCACAGATTCATTCCCTCAATCACACACACTCATTCAAACACCCTCCCCACCCCCTTACCTGCACTGCAGCTCCTCGATGCCGCTCACAGACTTCAGCAGGGGGCGCGGCCTCCCTCTGCCTTCTCTGCTAAAGCACAGAGGAAGTAGGATGTCACGTGAACTCCACTTCCTCTGTGCAGTCCAGAAGACCCTCCCACAAGTAAGTAGCAGGGCTTGAGGTGCACCTCGAGGTCTCGCGGGCCGCATTTGGCCCGCGGGCCGCATGTTGGACGCCCCTGCCCGATTTCGGGGCGGCCCCTTGGCTTGGGCCCCCCTGCCCCCCTGCGACCCCGGTAGTTCCGCCACTGATGTCCAAGTATGTTACTGTGTGTGTACGTTACTATGTGTATGACAGTATGTGTACATACGTACATTATGTGTGTGTGCATGTGTGTAAGTAAAGTTAGTAAGTGTTTACATATGTCACTAGACTTCCACCGCCTGTGCCAACAAAGATAGAGGTGTGTGTGTTTCTGTGGTTTTACTTTTTTGTTTGTTATAGTTATTACGGATGATTGTGATGAATGTAGTAAATTTCTCATTATAGTTGGGTATCATTATGAGGAAAACAAATCATTATGTTTATATTAATTTTTATTGTATACTTAAGTATTCAATTCTGGGATTTATTGAGTTAATATACAATTACTTTCATCTGTGTGGCTATTAGCTCTGCCGCTATACTGGATTGGCTGACATGAAGGTAGTACCTCTGCCTCTGTGACAACCGCCTCTGTTTGGGGCCTGTAGGTTGTTAGTATGTGGCTATTTAATACTTTGTGTGGGAGTTAACCATACTCATTTAAAACCCCTGCTTAAGCAATGTTTACAGCAACACTGTTCAAACCAATTCTGAGAGACTCTGTCAAGTTTGTGTGCCCACCATTTGGTTTCTTGGAACTGCCCCTGGTAGGTGTCTGGGGAGATAGCATACTAGACAAGCAACTGTCCCCTGTATAGTCACTGCTCCATTTACCAGAATGCCTCTGTACGTCTCTCCTCCTCACTCAAATAGTTTCCTGGCTACAATGGTGAACCACACCTGGCTATCAATTCTGTATAACCTACACATCATTTCAAAGTCTTGTCATGAGTGATGGGCCAACTTTATGAATCTGACTTAAGATTGACTTCCTACAAATAAACCTCTATCAACAGAATATGCAAATGATAACCTCAGGCTCAACTCAGCCATCTTATCCTTGGACACCACCTTGTTCACCTCAGTGACTATTTCAGATGTAGGATTGGCTCCCTGTAGTTGCCTTCTGGAGATCCTAGTAACATAATCATCAAATTTAGGGCTTTCTTGTTTTGCTAGGAGGACTCGGGTCCCCAAATGACTCAGGGTATCATATGGGTCCTCACTGCTATTATCTTGACTGGAGCCATACCTCTCAAAAGACACAATTATCAGATATTGTCCCAGGGATCTGATGCAGTGTAGGATGTTCTAAAGCTCACATTTCAGCCATCCTCAAATAAAGAGAACTGTCTAGGATCCCACATTTACTTCTTTATGTGGCTGTTTATGCTGGGCTGATGACTTATGTTAGTCTACTGTTTATTCTGCAGAAAAAAGACAGAGTGACACTGGGCAACCAAAATATTCTTTTTTTTTTTTTTTTTGTGTAAATATATGTTTATTGTTTTATCATAACAACAGAACAGGAGATAAGTGGGAAGGGAAGACAAAAAAAAAAGGGGGGGGGAGAGGGGTCCATAAGTCCACAGAATACAGGCAGATGTAAAGCCCAACGCAGTGGGCCATCGTCGAACACAGGGCACATACAGCGGCAAGAATAATGCAGGAAATATAACACATTGACATACCAAAAGTAAGGCAACAAAAATCGTGTCAGCATATATCCGCCCAGGCATAAACAGTAGGCCGAATAGGGGGCCTCAGGGGCCGATCAAAATAGGACAAGATGGGGGTAAGTGTGGAGGCGCAGAGATGTAACATCCCTGACATAACAAGGGAAGGACACGGGGAAGGATGGCACACAAGAGGGAGACGAGAAGACAAACAGGAAGGAGAGAGAGAAGAAAGAAAGAGAGAGAAAAAAAAACAGCACAGCGCCCCACCCCGGAAACGACCCCTCACACCTGCAACAGGGCCCGAACGTCGGAGCTCCCAACATATTCCATCCAATAATACCACGTCTTCCGATACCTCTCACTTTGATCATCAGAGGACATGGCCAACTCCTCCAGAGACCTGATATGTTCCACTTTCAGGATCCACTCCCGAAACGAAGGTGGCAGAGGATCCTTCTAGTGAAGCGGGATTAAGGCTTTCGCTGCGTTTAGAAGGTGAGGCACTATCGACTTCCTATAGCTAGAGACCAATTGGTCAGTATGATGCAAAAGGAAAAAAGCAGGCGAAAACGGTACCTGACGGTCCGTGAACCGGGGCAAGAACGAATGGATCTGACGCCAGAATGGAACAATCCTCGGGCACTCCCACCATAAATTAAAAATTGTCCCTACCGCGGAGCCACACCTCCAACACGTATCTGGCACATCCGGGAAGGCAGCATGGAGAACATCAGGGGACCTATACCAGCGGGTCAGGAGTTTGTACGAGGTTTCTTGCAACTTAGTACTACGTGAGCTTTTATGGGTGAGGAGAAAAATTTTGTCCCAGTCTTTCGAGCTTAGAGAGACTTGCAGTAGCTGCTCCCAGAAGCCTTGAAAGCGCAACGGGACAGTGAGTTGCGTCCGTAAAAGAAGTTGATATAATAGCGAAACACCATGCGGAGGGAGGGATGGGCCAGTGCATAAGAGCTCAAAATTAGTAAGAGCACGCGTCATGGTATGTTTGCGAGCCGATTTAGTGAAGAAACTCAGCAATTGACAGTAGTGAAATTTATCGAGAATGGTGGGCAACCTGCCCGGTATAATCTTATCTAATGGTCTCAACCTGCCATCAAGTAAGAAGTCGGAAATAGGAGCCCTGTCCGTCAACGTGGTAGACAAAAAAGGGCCAGCAGCCTGTCCCTGCGGGAAGTCAGGATTATTTCTAATGGGCGTCAGGGATGAGGGATACGTCGTCAGAGAGTGCGATAAATGCAGCGAGTGCAGCGTGAGAAGCGTAGCCTTCACAAACGGGTGGGTGCGGGCGAAAGCTCGGGAGTGGTGGCGCGGCAACCACAAGAGATGGTGCAGGGGCACAGAATTCGCCTGGGCCTCAATGCCAACCCACAATTTGTGTACAGGACGGTGGAACCACTCCAGGGCTCGCAAGAGGTGGCAAGCCTGAAAGTACAGGCGGGGGTCCGGCAGACCCGCGCCTCCACATTATTTAGGCCTGCATAAGGTCGCAAACTGGATTCGGGGGCGCCCGCGAGACCATATGAAACGCAAAAACATGGAACGTACCGAAGTGAAAAAGGCCCGGGGGATCTCTATCGGGAGAGACTGGAACAAAAATAAAACCTTGGGCAGGATAGTCATTTTGAGCGTGTTAATTTTCCCAAACCATGAAATATGTTGAGGGGACCACGCGTTGAGGTCCTTCTGAATAGTAGACAACAAGGGAGGGAAATTACGGCGGTAAAGCTCCGACAGGTCTCGCGTAAGCCAGACCCCTAAATACCTCAGCTTCTCCCCACACCATTTGAAGGGGAAGCTAGAACGCAAATGCAGAGCGTCAAGCGTAGCCACATTAAGGTTCAGGATCTCAGATTTTGAAGTATTAATTTTGAGATTAGCCAAGTCCCCGTATTCTCTGAACTCACGGAGGATGACCGGGAGCGTCAGCCGGGGTTGCGTGATAACAAATAGTAAGTCGTCGGCATAACCCAGGACCTTGTGCATGACGTTACCAACTAATAGGCCCCGAATGTCCCCGTTCTGCCGGATGGACTCCATGAAAGGCTCCAAAGAAAGAATAAACAGTAAGGGGGAGAGCGGACAGCCCTGTCTGGTCCCATTCGTGATAGAGAAGGAGTCAGTTAACACTCCATTAACGCGCACCCGGGCCGAGGGGCGGGAATAAAGGGAGGAGACCCAGCGCTGCATATTGGGACCAAAACCCATATGATCCAAGACCGCAAACATAAAGGACCAATCCAACCTGTCAAAGGCTTTTTCAGCTGTTGACAGGAGGATGGTTTCAGTCTTGGAGGAGATCGCGTAATGCATTAAATTCACCGCCCTAAGTGTACTATCTCGGGATTCGCGTCCCGGCGTGAAACCTGTCTGATCAGGATGTACCAGGCACGGGATAAACCGTTGCATACGCGTGGCTAAAATTTTGGAAAACAATTTGAGGTCTGCGTTAAGCAGGGAAATGGGGCGGAAACTACTCCATTGCTCCAAATCCTTGCCCTCTTTGGGGATCAGGGAGATGTTAGCCATCAAGGTGTGTGGGTGAATATCCCTCCCCTCCAAAATAGAATTAAATGAGCACACCATCTGTGGCCCCAGGAGATATAACAGCTTCCGGTAATAAAGCAAAGGGAGCCCGCCTGGGCCAGGACACTTCCCAAGCTTGGACGCCTTAACCGCCACCCCCAGTTCAGCTATAGTGATAGGGGCCTCTATACTATCCGCCTGCTCCACCGACAACTTCCTCCTCAGCGTTCTAGAAAGATAAGCACGTATCGTAGCAGACCGGGCAGCCTGATCAGTGGACGAATGGGCACCCGACAGATTATAGAGATTAGAATAATAGTCCTTAAAGGCAGACATAATCTCATTGGGAAGCCTGCGGTGGGAACATAACATGGCCGGCAGCGAGTTTTCAGGGCTCTAGCCAAATATTTACCTGGTTTATCCCAGTGTTCATAATAAAGGGCCCTCAGCTTCAGAAAAGAGCGGCGTGCTTTAGAGACCAACAACGAAGAGAGGTCCCTACGCAAAAGAACCAATTGCTGGAAGGCCTCATCAGTAAGAGAATCTTTATGGGCCTGCTCTAACGTCGCAATGTCGTGATAGAGCTTCCCCAGGGGCGACGCAGCAACTTTCTTGCGCTCAGATCCGACCTTTATGAAATGACCGCGAACCACGCATTTATGAGCCTCCCACACAGTAAGAGGGGATACGTCCGGGGTAGCGTTATCTGCGAAATAGTCAGTCAGGAGGGAATGTGTGTCAGTCTGAACTATCGGGTCCGTAAAAAGTGATTTGTTAAGACGCCACGTCGTCGCCGCAGGTCGGGTCAGCGTTGAGGACAGAGACAATATCAACGGTGCATGATCAGACCAGGTAATCAGACCATAACGGGCAGACAGTAATTTGGGGAGATGGTAGTACGGCAGGAAGAGATAATCAAGTCTAGTATAAAGTCTCCTGGCCGTGGAAAAAAAACTGTAGTCCCTATCGCAGGGGTGAAGCGCTCTCCAGCAATCTACTAGCTGAAGATCATGAAGTAGAGCTTTCATTTTTTGGGAGACATGCGGGGGAGTTCAGGAGTGCCCTTCGGAAGTATCCAATCTGGGTTCAAGAGCCACATTGAAATCGCCGCCTAGGATCAAGAGACCCTCTTGGAAGGAGCGTAAAAATAGCAGAATCCTGGAAAGGCAACGGTGTTGCTGCCTATTAAGGAGATACACATTAGCAAAAGTATAAACAGAAACCGCGATAGTGCCCTTGACAAAAAGAAACCGACCATTAGGGTCAGACATATGAGCCTTCTCGAGAAATGGCGTATGTTTATCAAAAAGAACCGCCACGCCTCTTTTGACCTCTCGTTATTACTGAAAAACCCCATCGGATAATGGGCATTAAGTAAGGTAGGTGCATTGGGCGACCAAAAGTGAGTCTCCTGAAGATAGACAACAGAAGCCCTATGGTATTTCAGATCCCGCAACAAATGCGAGCGTTTTTCTGGAACGTTAAGGCCCTTCACGTTATAGGAGACAACAGTAAGGGCACGACGTACACAAGGGGGGCGCTGCGCCTGCACAGGAGCCATAAAAAAGCCAAGAGGAGGGAAATATAAAATAGAGAGAGAGTAGCGGGAAGAAGAGAGAGAGAAAGAAAGAAAAGGGGGAAAAAAAGGGGGGGGAGGACGAAGATTACAAGGAGAGGGGAGGGGAGAAACGGGGAAAAGGAATAGACAACACTTGGAGTGAGTACCGGGAAGGAAACGGGCCACCCCACAGAATGGAGGACAGCAACCGCGACCACCCCAATAGTATGGGACACTCCCGATGCAGGGGGGAAGTACCAACCGTCCAAAGGTCTATCCGAAGGAGTCAAAGGAACAATGAGCAGGGGGATCCCGCCGCCACCCATAACCTGCAGAGCGATAAGCAGATCCCGCATAGGGAGATTAAGAAACAAAAAGGAACACAATGTGAACATAACATGACACAGTAGTATTTACTGGCAAGAGATAGGACACAACACAGGTAACAAGGTAAATGAGCACGGCAACATAGAAACAGGAGGCGAGGCCTCTTGGCAAATCACATAACCGACCAAACGGATGACCAGAGAATTGCAACCCAGGAGCAGAGAGAGAGGGAGGAGAGGAAGCTAAGGGGAGAGGAAAAAAAAAAAAAGGGAAGAAAAAGGGGGGGGCAATAATCACATAATGCACTCTCCCCTGTCCCTCTCATCGCCACAGGAGGAAAGAGGCAACCACACATGTGGTGTATAAGTAGGAGCACATGGCCCCTATCAAGCAAAGGCGACCAAAGGTCCCATATACATGAAGAAAGAAAAGAAACCTCCCCCCCAAACAACCCCCCCAACCCACCAATAAAATGTGTAAACATGAGTGCGTGAACGTAGGGCCAGCAAGGCAGAACAGGCCATCGTGGGGCAGAAGAAAATAATAAAAATGTGTGTAGGCGTTTGACAAAATGTATGTGTGCTGGCAGGGGTGTAAGGTAATGATCAAATGATCAGTAAGACCAAACGCAGCCTAATATCAAGCCGGCCCCACAACCAGCAGAAAATGTATAGCGCGACAGTGGTACCCCGGCCAGAGGGGGTCGCGATAGCAAACGAGGAAGACAAATGTAGTGTTAAACCCCCCAACCACCCCAAAACAAACCCCCCCGCCCCAAAACCACCCGTACCCCCCGCCCCCTCCCGGACTGCCCACAACACTTGTGTACATATCAGGCAGTAATGAGTGTGAAGTGCAAAAAGCCCTAAAGCGGGCCGTGACAATGAGCCAAAACGGCAAGAGCCGTGGCGTACGTAAGGCGACCACAGCAGGGACATGGCGCGAAATGCAGCACCACCACGAGGCCCACAGCGGGTCCCACCGTGGGGAGACCCAGGAACGCATAGGAACATGTGTACATAAAAATAAATTAAAATCAAAAAACATATATCGCAACATGTATCGTGGGATGCCTAAAAAAAAAAAAAAAGTAAAAGAAAAAAGGCGATTATTGTCCCGAAATGTCAAACTTCATGGCGACTGACCACAACCGCAGAATGTGAAGCAAAAATATAAAACCGTAGGGCCCAAAAAAGAAAAAAACAATAAACGGGGCCAAAGTCACTGTCACAAGGGTGTACTCACGGCACCGGAGGGGCAGAGGACAGGTCTCGTTGTCCCGGAGGGCCTCGAAGTCTGGAAGACTCACGGCGACGTCGACGAGGCAGACGCTCCGAGGGACGGCCAGGTAAGTACAGGTCCCGCAGCCCCCAATCGTCGACATGGAGATCCTCCAGGCCAAGCTCCTCCAAGAACTCGGGGAGCTCATGGTGGTAATGCAGCGTCGCAACTCCATTGTTGGTCCGGACATTCAGGCTGAAAGGGTAGCCCCAGCTGTAACGGATCCCGCGTCGTTGGAGCTCACTCGTAAGTGGGCGAAGGATACGCCGAGTGCGCAGGGTTAGGTCGGAGAGATCGTGATAGAAGGATACGGTATGGCCTTCGAACTGCCAGGTGCCCACCTCCCGCGCCTTCCGCATGATGGCCTCCTTCAGCCTGTAGTCCACCACGTGGCAAATAACATCTCGCGGCGGGGCCGATGCCGGGCCACGAGGGCGCAAAGCCCTGTGAGCCCTATCCATAAGGATCGCGGTGTCGTGGGGCCGATCAAGCAGCGAATTGAAGAGGGTAGTGAGCACATGAAACACATCTTCCTCCATCTGGGGGCCTACCTCAGGGAGGCCCGCGAACTCTGATGTCGCCGGCCTCTGTTATCCAGGTCCTCCAGGCGCCTCTGATAATCCGCCAGATAGAGGGTGTGTTGCGTCGCTATCCTCGCCACTTGGGAAAGGTTGGTAGATAAGCGGGTGGTCTCACGTTCCTGGAATCGATCCTCTTCTCCAGGCCAAGTAGGTCAGCCTTGAGCGATGCAACCTCCTCCTTCACCGTAAGCTTCAGCTCCGTAATGAGAGTGGCAAAATCCGCCTTCCAGGGGGCCGATGAAAATAAACGGAGAATCGTCTCCTGACCCGTAGGGTCCACTGGAGTGTCGTCACCACCGCTCAGCCTGTTGTCCTCCGTGCCCGCCGTGCTTTCAGGTGACGGTGCGTCAAGGCCTTCAGAGGGCCGCGTGGCGAGGTCGCGTGGCGTTTGGAAATATTCCCGTAATGAGGCAGAGGTCGACTTGGTTTTACCCCGTGTGGTCTCTGCATCTTCCGGCATCTTTTTATTGCGTCCCATGGTGCGGGATGGCTATAGATTGCTAGGGCAAGTCAGAGCCGCGGCGGAGCTCTCCACTTAAGCGGCCATCTTCTCTGACGGTCGGCCACGCTTCCCCCAAAATATTCTATCCAAATATGTATACCGTATTTGCTCGATTATAAGACGACCCTGATTATAAGACGACCCCCCAAAATCTGAATATTAATTAATGAAAAAAAAGAAAAAGCCTGATAAAAGCTATGATTGAGAAAAATATATTTCCTTTTTTAGGATTTTTAGGATTTAAGTTATGCACATCTACCCCCACATCTACCCCCAGGCTTGCCACTCTGCCCCAGAAATGCCTTATACCCTCTAAATGCCACTGTGCCCCATGATACGCCTTTTAACCCTCTATATGCCACTGTGCCCCATGATATGCCTTTTGACCCCCTATGTGCCACTCTGCCTCCAGAATTGCCTTATACCCCTAACACTCTGGCATTTAGGGGGTTAAAAGGCATATTATGGGGCACAGTGGCATATAGGGAGGTATAAGGCATTTCAGGCGGCAGAGTGGCACATAGAGGGTTAAAAGGCATTTCTGGAGGCAGAGTGGCATTAAGGGGGTTAAAAGGCATTTCACAGAGCACTCTGCCTCCAGAAATGCCTTATACCCCCCCCCTATTTAACACTCTCTCCCTCTCCCTCCTCCAAACTTACCGATGCTTCTGAGTCCCTGGTGCTTAGTCCGGGCAGCATGTAGAGCTCTACGCGCTTGAGCGGAAGTTGTCTACATGAATCGCGTAGAGCTCTACGCGCTGCCCGGACTAAGCACCGGTGACTCAGAAGCACCGGTGACTCAGAAGGATCTGGTATCTTAGTCTCATAGTCAGACCTATTTGAGGTCTGATTATAAGACGAGGGGTATTTTTCAGAGCATTTGCTCTGGAAAAAACCTCGTCTTATAATCGGGCAAATACGGTATTTTCTATTTTTTTTGATGCAGCTGCTGCGGGACCAAATGTTATTACTCTAACTCAGTTAAATGGTTTTCCTTTTTCTCTCCTCTTTTCTCATTTTGCTCTTAGCGATTCTCCTTCTGATCTTCTTTCCCCTTTATTCTCTCTTTTTTCTCCTCTGTCACTTATCTCACTTTTATCTTCCCTTTTCTTTCTTGTCATTTCTGTTTTCTCATGTTTCTCCCTCACTTTCCCCTTTTGTTCTCTTCCACAATTTCCCATCCTTTCTCTCTTTTCTCCCTCTTCTTCTTTAGCAATCGTGTCTGATCTTTCCCTCTTTTTTTCCCTCTCTTTATTTATTCTACTCTCTCGTGTCTTCTTTCTATCATTTATTTCTTCTCTCTAGCCTCTAGCCTTGGGGACTAGGCGTGCAAGTGGCAGATGAGGTTCAATATAGAGAAATGCAAAGTTATGCATTATGGTAAAAATAATAAAAATGCAACCTAGTCTTTAAATGGAATATCCTTGGGGGAAACTACCAATGAGAATGATTTAGGAATAACGGTTGACAACAGACTTGACAGCAGTGCACAATGTCAGCAAGCAGCTGCGAGGGCCAATAAGGTTTTGGCATGCATAAAAAGAGGTATTGATTCAAGAGAGGAGGATATAATCTTGCCTCTTTACAGGTCATTGGTAAGACCCCACCTTTTGAATATGCGGTACAATTCTGGGCACCGGTCCTTAAAAAGGACATTATGGTATTAGAAAAAGTGCAAAGGAGGGCTACAAAATTAATAAGAGGATTGGGAGATACTAGTTATGAAGAGAGACTAAAAAAGTTAAAATTATATACACTGGAAAAACGGCGTCTCAGAGGGGATATGATAACATTATACAAATATATGCAGGGCCAATATAAAGAGCTCCTCGGTGACCTGTTCATTAACAGAAATATACAAAGAACAAGAGGTCACCCTCTGAGACTGGTTTCATAGACGACAAAGGAAGGGATTCTTCACAGTGAGGACAATTAAGGTATGGAATTCACTTCCAAGGGAGGCAGTGTTATCCAATACATTAGATTTTTTTTCCCTGATGGCAGAATTCGAAGTAGCTTAATTAGGGTTTTTTTTGCCTTCTTTTGGATCAAGAATAGGAAGGTTAGGTAGAAGGGTTGAACTTGATGGACTTAGGCCTTTTTTCAACCTTATGAACCATGTAACTATGTAACTCTACTCTCTTTCTACTAAACCAAAGATTTTAACTGTCACAGCTAAACCCTCTCAGAGTGCCCTGTAAACAGCTGCCACTTGTGCACAAGTTGCCATCATTTACATGTAAGGTGCATCATTTTAATGCATATACGTCTACACCAAATTCACCTGTGCATCAAATGTGAGCATGCAACATATACACCATTGTGATAAATTGTGGCATCAATGTTTAGGGACCTCTTTTTAATGTTAGGATGTGCATCTGCGATGCATTAGTTACAGGGCAGAAGTATTAATTGTTCTAGTGGGTGTTTTTACGGGAATTCTGCGATGAAAGAGGGCAAAGCAAATTCAGTTTTTGCCCTGTCATCAAATATTAGCTAGCTTACATTATGAACTTTTCCTTTACATTTAACATTATAAAAGTGGTAGTAGTTTATTAAAGTGGTCCTATATTCACAAAGTGGTAGTAGTGTTGCCCGCTGACGTCGGGGGAGTTCCCGGGAGGGGAACTCGCGACTGAGAGGATTCGGGTCTTGACCCGGAGAACCAGAGGAGCATCGCTCACCCGGCAATCTACAGGTCAAACCCGGAGAGTTCCCAGGTATGCCGATCATCAAAGATGGTGGCAAAGAAGGCAATCTTCTGTGCCTCGCTCAACAGCAGAAAGGCAGCGGGAGAATAGGGAGGTTAATGCATGGCTAAAGTCATGGTGTAGGAAGGAGGGTTGTGGCTTTTCAGAGCACTGGGCTGATTTTGTGCTTGGATACAATCTTTATAGCCGTGATGGATTGCAAGAGGGTCTGCTGTGCTGGGGGACAGGATGGCTAGAAGGTTGGAGGGGATTTTAAACTAGTTGTAGGGGGGGAGGGACACAGACATCTAGAAAAGGTAGATAGCACAGAAAGGAGATGGGCTTTAGATCGGAACAAGGGGGTGGAGATGGGGAGGGGCAAGATCAGAACAGAGGCGGTATGTCATAATAAAAATTCACATAAAATAATAAAAGGAGTCTAAATAACAAAATGGGGGAACTAGAGGCAATTGCATACACTAAGCAATATGACATAATAGGCATAACGGAAACATGGTGGGATGAGACGCATGACTGGGCAGTTAACTTAAATGGTTACACGTTATTTAGGAAGGATTGGAAAAGCAGGAAGGGTGGTGGAGTATGCCTGTACGTTAACAATGAGCTAAAGTCTAATATTAAGCAACTTGAATGTGACAAGGAAAATGTGGAAGCTTTATGGGTAGATATCAGCTTGGGGCAAAAAAAGGAAATCAACTACTGGTTGGTGTATGTTATAAACCACCTAATGTTAATACTGATGAGGAAGAAAAGGTGTTAGAGCAAATTGAGAAAGCTGCACATCTGGGTAACACGTTAATTATTGGAGATTTTAATTACCCAGACATAAACTGGGATAGAGAAACTAGTAGTTCTACTAGTAGTAGATAAGGACAGCTTTACAACATATTGACTGGCTCTAACGTTTCACCCTTCGCTGTCTGGACTTGTTTAAACTTTGTGCTGCTCATTTTCATTACCAACCACTAGTGGCCACCCTTGTCACTCTGAACCACTCTGAGTGATTATCATGTCCAGCTGCACTCAGACCTGATTGCCATGTCCAGGTGCACCTTGTTTCCTGGTTATCACAGCCTTTATAAACCTGCCCAGCCCTTCAGTCTGGGCCTTGACATTGATGTTAGAGGACTACCTGGTTTGATTCCTGATCTGTTCCTGTTTTGGTTCCTGTATTGTTCCTGAGTGGACTCCCAAGACGAGTGCCCTGCATCCGGGCTCCCAAGACGAGTGCCCTGCATCCGGGCTCCCAAGACGAGGGCCCTGCATCCGGGCTCCCAAGACGAGTGCCCTGCATCCGGGCTCCCAAGACGAGTGCCCTGCATCCGGGCTCCCAAGACGAGTGCCCTGCATCCGGGCTCCCAAGACGAGTGCCCTGCATCCGGGCTCCCAAGACGAGTGCCCTGCATCCGGACTCCCAAGACGAGTGCCCTGCATCCGGACTCCCAAGACGAGTGCCCTGCATCCGGACTCCCAAGACGAGTGCCCTGCATCCGGACTCCCAAGACGAGTGCCCGGCATCCGGACTCCCAAGACGAGTGCCCTGCATCCGGACTCCCTGTTGTGTGTGTGTGTGGGTGCCCCATGCAGAGGGCTTCGTGCCGTGGGTGCCCCATGCAGAGGGCTTCGTGCCGTGGGTGCCCCATGCAGAGGGCTTCCAGCCAGAGATCATGTTATGTTGTTGTACCATCATTTGCAATACAACTCATATCAGCGTCTTTTGTCTGTGGTTTATTTCCTGTGCCTGTCTGTACCAACCCCAAACCATCATGCATTGTGGGGTACAGACTCCTATCAGACTTCTTAACCCGGTCCGTGACACTGGCCTAAACTCTTTAGTGATAAAAACACTGAGGAAAATGGAGTATATGCAAACAAATATTAGAAATGTACACTTCTCAGTATGTACCATTGGGTAATAAATATAAAAGAAATAGACTGAACCCAATGTGACTTTTAAAGCATTTAAATCAGACAAATCAGAGGCATCTTATATAAAATATAAGGAAGCCAATAATGCATGCAAAAAGGTGATTAGATGGACTAAACTAGAAAATGAGAGAGGGATAGCCAAAAAGAGCAAAACCAACCCCCCAAAGTTCTTTAAGTACATAAATGCTAAAAAAAAATGAAAGAGAGATGGGAGTGTTAGTTAACGAGGACCAGGAAAAAGCAGAAACTTTAAATAACTATTTTTCCTCACTATATATTAAGGAGGAACCTATGGCAAAGGATATTGAAATGACTACTGCAAAAAAATTACAAACAAATCGCGATTGGATGACTCAGGACAAGGTGCTGCAGCAACTAAAGAAAGTTAATGTTAACAAAGCTCCGGGGCCTGATGGTATTCACCCACGAGTATTTAAGGAGCTAAGTCTAGAAAGAAGTGAACCTCTGTTTCTAATCTTCCGGGATTCTTTTCTTTCAGGAATCGTATCAGAGGATTGGAGAAAGTCAGATGTGGTTCCTATATTCAAAAAGGGTTCAAACTCTTTGCCTAGAAATTATAGACCTGTGAGCTTAACTTCTGTGGTTGGGAAAGTATTTGAAGGGCTATTAAGGGATAATATTCAGGAATTCATTGGGAAGAACAGTGTTATTAGCAAAAATCAGCATGGTTTTATGAAACATAAGTCATGTCAAACTAACTTAATTGCATTCTACGAAGAAGTAGATCAGGGTGTTGCAGTGGATGTAATCTACTTGAATTTTGCAAAGGCGTTTCACACGGTTCCATACAATAGGTTAGTACCATATTTGCTCGATTATAAGACGAGGTTTTTTCAGAGCAAATGCTCTGAAAAAGACCCCTCGTCTTCTAATCGGGGCCGTCTTATAATCAGACCTCAAACGGGTCTGACTATGAGACTAAGAGCCAGATCCCCTGCAGCGCTACAGGGGACCTGGATCTTCCTGTCTTATGCCCCCCCCCCAACTTACCGGCACTTCGCACTCCTCGGTGTGTAGCCGGGGCAGCGTGTAGACGTCTACGCAATTTGCGTAGGCAACTTCCGCTGCAGCCGGAAGGAGGTTCGGTTCGCAGCAGGGGTTGTCTGCGTCCATCGCGCAGACCTTCCTCCGGCTGTCAGTGAGAAGAGTTCCCTAGGGAACCTACGGACCGGTACGTTTGGGGGGAAGTGTTAAATGGGAGGCATAAGGCATTTCTGTAGGCAGAGTGCTCTATGAAATGCCTTTTAACCCCTATATGCCACTCTGGCATTTAGGGGGTTAAAAGGCATATTATGGGGCAGAGTGGCATATAGGGAGGTATAAGGCATTTCAGGAGGCAGAGTGGTGTATAGAGGGTTAAAAGGCATTTCTGGAGGCAGAGTGGCACATAGGGGGTTAAAATGCATATCATGGGGCACAGTGGCATATAGAGGGTTAAAAGGCATATCATGGGGCACAGTGGCATATAGAGGGTTAAAAGGCATATCATGGGGCACAGTGGCATATAGAGGGTTAAAAGGCATCTCATGGGGCACAGTGGCATATAGAGGGTTATAAGGCATATCATGGGGCACAGTGATATTTAGAGGGTTAAAAGGCATATCATGGGGCACAGGGGCATATAGGGGGTATAAGGCATGTCTGGGGCAGAGTGGCAAGCCTGGGGGCAGATTGGAAAATAAAAGGAAATAAAAACAAAATATCTTTCTCAATCATAGCTTTTATTTAAAAAAAAAATAGTTTACATAGTTTACATGAATTAACATTTACTGGTAAAACTTTTTTCCTATAGGGTCGTCTTATATTCAGGCTTTTTCTTTTTTCCTAAATTAGTATTCAGATATGGGGAGTCATCTTATAATCAGGGTCATCTTGGTATTCACACTGAAAGAAATTGGTCTAGATGCAAATTTTTGTTCCTGGGTTGAACATTGGCTGAATAGATAAGGAAATACATGAGAACAAAATGGTGAAGGACCTCTATTTAGGGTGCCTGGCCAGCATCATAAGATGGAGGGCTAGCCTGTGTCACAGAAAAGAAGCCACCTAGAGGTAATACCATGACATAAAGACACTCGTCCCTGGAAGATTCTGTAAAGTCCCCACGACAGCTATAAAAACCTAAGGCTGCAACTACCAACTTTGAAGTCTCACCTGCGGTGTTTCCAAGAACATGCACGGGCAGCCCAGGATGGATCCAGGGATCCTTGCGTCCGAGACACGTGGCTCTTCGAAAAGACTGTTCTGAGGGGTTTCCCAGTCCTTGCTGAGTTGCCAGTTAATCAGCTAAAGGAGTGATAACTACTTGACTCGGTGATCTATTACTGTATGGACATTTGACACTATAGCATTGATTGCTGTGATATTGATTTATTGATGGCTTAACTCGTTTCACACACACACATATATATATACATACATATAAGTTTACACACATACCAGAAACTACTTTCTATCTGCTGTAGTATATTACAGTTCTATATTAAAGTTTTGCTTGATCAAATTGCTGTGTGTTGGGCTGTCATTCCATATACTTATTTATTGGGCAAAACAGGGACATTCAGTACATTTCAAGTAAAATGTTCCCCATATTAAGGCACCAAAGTCTCTTTCGTTGAACCCATGCCTTTACAATCCTTCAAAAAGTGTGTGTACATGTCCCTTAACCCCTTCAAATCCCTCAAGTCCCAGTGCAATTTTGCCATTTTTGCGGTATGTCGGTTTAGCGATTATTCTCCTTTCCTGTGAATAGTGTACCCATGTAAACTATATATTGTTTTTTTCAAGGAGAGATAGAGCTTTCTTTTGATACCATAGTTGGATGATTAGCTGAAAATTTAGAATGAGAAATTTAGTAAAAACTAGCGACAATTAGAAAAGAAACCTAATATTTTTTAAATTTTCCCTCTGAATCCTCACAAAATTAGGTAAAGTGATGGAAAATCCCCTCCAAGTTTATCAATTCAGGTGTCGTGATTTCAGAAATACCTAATTTATATAGATTTTCCATACTTTCCCAGCACCAGGGAGCATACTATAAGGTGTACATTTTTTGTATAATTTTGGGTTTGGGGGTTGTGAACAGGGGCAGGATGGTTATACTGGCTAGATGTTATGCTGGGGCAATGGGATGTAAGGTTTTTTAATTTTTTTTAATTATCTTTTTTATGTATATTTTTTAATTTTTTTTTACTTATTTATTTTTATATATATATTTTTTTACACAGAAATGGTTAGAGGTCCTCTTAGGGACCTCCTGAACATGCCAGTAATGTCACAATGACATCACAGCTCACATTATTATTTTTTATTATTATTTATATTATTATTTTAATGATTTTTTAATTATTTTTTTAAATAGTTTCTCACTCCCCTCCCCGCGATCCTCACAGACGTGCATAGAGATCGCAGCGTCTGTACCTCATCGGAGGACAGGATATCCCCTGCAGGGGATATCCTGTCCTCCGATGAACTTCCGGGTTACGTCTGCAGTGACGCAACCCGGAAGGGAATGCCCGATCACGCGATCGGGCAGTTAGAAATGTAACAGCTTTCCGGCTTTCATGCCGGGAACTGTTACATCAGATCGGACAGCAGAAAGCCGGCGAATGCGGCTTCTGCTGTCATCGGGGAGTCCATATATATATATATATATATATATATATATATATATATATATATTCTTGCTTAAGCAATAAAATATTACCTTCCAAATTGCTTCTTTTATACAATTTATCAGGGCTGCAACTAACGATTATTTTCATATTTTAAAATAATTTAATAAACAAACAGGATGTTAAAAACAAACGGCAGAATAAAAAAAAACTTTGCTAAAAATGCATTTCTTGTTTTTATTTCCCAACCTGCCCCCCCCAGTTATGCACATTTGAGCCCAGGCTTCCAACACTGCCTCCCAGATATGCCACACTGCCTCCCACATATACCACTCCATCTTCCCAACATATGCCACTCCACCTTCCCCACATATGCCTTATATACCCCGATATGCCTTATACCCCAGTATGCCTTATACCCCCAGATATGCCATAGTGCCTGCATATATTCACAGACTCGTTCACAGCACACTGACACAATACTTTTATAAATAAGTACTGGGTTAATAATAACTGCCCCTAAATTAACCCTAAGACCCCATCAACCATAACTGTCCTTAAATTAACCCTGAAGACCCCATCAACCATAGCGGGCCCCTAAATTAACCCTAAACACGCCATTTACCATAATTGCCCCTAAATTAACCCTAAGCACCCCATCAACCATAACTGCCCCTAAATTAACCCTAAAAACCCTAATTTTATAATCGATAAAAATCGATTCAACTAATCGATAATGAAATTCTTTGGCAACGATTTTCATTATCGATTAGGGCTGCAACTAACGATTATTTTCATAATCGATTAGTTGGCGGATTATTTTTTCGATTAATCAGATAAAAAATGTAAATGTTTCATTTATTTAAAATAATTTTATAAAGTAACGTAGGATGTTAAAAACAAATGGCAGAATAAAAAAACTGATAAAAATGCATTTCTTGTTTTTATTTCCCAACCTGTCCCCCAGTTATGCACATTTGAGCCCAGGCTTGCCACACTGCCTCCCACATATGCCACACTGCCTCCCAGACATGCCACTCCACCCTCCCCACATATGCCTTATATACCCTATGTGCCTTATACCCCCAAGGTATGCCGTATACCCCCCTGATATGCCATAGTACACTCACAGATTTGCAGACTCGTTCACAGACACAATACTTTTATAAATAAATACATTAATAATCCCCAGGACTTAGATTCCCCTCAGTTTGCCCCCTTTACCTCTAACTGCACCTTAAGTTAACCTTATTAAATTAATTAAATTAACGCTCAGTCCTCAGCATTAAATTAACCCTGAAGAGAAGACCCCATTAACCATAACTGCCCCTAAATTAATCCTGAAGACCCCATCAACCACAACTGCCCCTAAATTAATCCTGAAGACCCCATCAACCACAACTGCCCCTAAATTAACCCTAAACACCCCACTTACTATAACTGTCCCTAAGTTAACCCTAAACACCCCATTAACTATAACTGCCCCTAACTTTCAGAGCAGTGGCTCTTGGGCCCTATTTTCAAGTGGCCCTGTTTCTAAGTGGTAAAAACAAATCACCATATCCCATTGCACCAAGCCCCACAATGATCCCTTCACCATCCTTATCTCGCTCTCCCTCCTCAAATCACCTATGCTTGCTTCGCACAATCTGCTATGTTTCCTCAGAAACCTTTCTCCATTCACTTCTGCTGCTACCAAAACTACCCGGTCCTTTAAGTCCTACTCCCACATTCACTCTCTCCTTCTCCTACTAGTGCTTGCTGCCGGTGACATCAATCCGAACCCCGGCCCCTTAACAATCCCCACCCTGTCTTGCTCACCTTCCCACAGAAAACACCACAGGTCCCGCAACACCAAGTATCTCACTACCATTAAACCACAGCTTTCATCCCCATTCTTTCTTGTGCCCTCTGGAACGCTCGCTCGGTCTGTAACAAACTCACAGCCGTGCACAACCTATTTTTCTCCAACAATTTCAACCTCCTAGCCATCATGGAAACCTGGCTTTCCTCTGCTGACACCGCTTCCATTCCTGCTCTCACATATGGTGGCCTCCACTTTAGCCACACTCCTAGGCCAGGAGAAACACCTGGGGGCGGTGTTGGAATCCTGCTCTCCCCCTCCTGCTCCTATCAACACCTGCCTCCCCTCCCCTCTCTGTCATTCTCCTCATTTGAAGTTCACTCCATAGCATCGGTGGGTGCGCTAAACACTAAAGAAGGACGTGTGCTAAACCTGCGAGTACTGTGGGTCTATCACACACCTCCCACGGCAGAGCGTCGCGGACATGTTGCAGCACCTCGCTTATAACTCCGCGAGTTCTGCTGACACGCTGTGGCAGCTCGCCGAGGGACGTTGCTGCTTTGTGGGCGGCTCACGGCGGTTCGCATTGTGTACTGCGCCCACCGTGAGCGTGCCGCGTCAACACTCACGTCTCTCCATGTACGTGCAGAGAGATGACGAGGGACCGCGTCAGAGACGGTAGGTACAACAGTATTCCTGTGTATTCGGTAAAATACTGTTTTAACATTCCACTAATGTGTATTTTTTCTTTACAAATATTTTTTTCCTTAAAATAGAACCAAACTTTTAGGGTGCGGCCTATATTCGAGCCAATACGGTATATTGGTATATCCTGCTGCTCCCTCTCCAGGAACACACAGAATAATGGTGCTTCGCGCCTTGTGTTGTTAGCCCCACCTCCCCGCTCGCGTCAGTCACTGGGGAGGGCGGGGAAACTCCGGGCTGGGCAGTGAGTGTGGTGGCTGGGAGCTGACGGCTGGTAGCTCCTTCCCCGTTTGCACAGCCTTTACTGTGCTAATGGGGATCCAATGGGCGGCTCAGCCAGCGCTTTAGCAAAAGATCAAAAATCCATTTTAATCTACAATAAATTATTATTTCTATTTACTTTAGATTAAAATGGATTTTTGATGAATTTTGCAATTTTGTTTTCCTTTTGCGCTTGGGGGTTCACGTGCGCATGTGCTCCTATGGAGGAGCCTCCACTGGGCTAATATATATATATATATATATATATATTGTGCCAACAGGGGGTAATATTAATATATATTGGCAGCAGGGTCTTATATTTATGTATATCAGCAGCAGGGGCTAATATTAATATATATTAGTAGCAGGGGCTAATAAAATATATATTGGCAGCAGGGGCTAATAATATATATTGGCAGCAGGGGCTAATATTAATAAATATATATATATATATATTGTCAGCAGGGTCTAGTATTTATATACCGTATTTGCTCGATTATAAGACGACCCTGATTATAAGACGACCCCCCAAAATCAAAATATTAATTTAGGAAAAAAACAAAAAGCCTGAATATAAGACGACCCTATAGGAAAAAAGTTTTACCAGTAAATATTAATTCATGTAAACTAATTTTCATATTTAATAAAAGCTATGATTGAGAAAAATATATATATTTTATTTCCTTTTATTTGCCAACGTGCCCCCCCCAGTTATGCACATCTGCCCCCAGGCTTGCCACTCTGCCCCCAGAAATGCCTTATACCCCCCTATTTGCCACTCTGCCCCATGATGTGCCTTTTAACCCTCTATATGCCTCTCTGCCTCCAGAAATGTCTTATACCCTACTATATGCCACTGTGCCCCATGATATGCCTTTTAACCCCCTATATGCCCCTCTGCCCCATGATATGCCTTATACCCCTATATGCCACTCTGGCATATAGGTGGTTAAAAGGCATATCATGGGGCTGAGTGACATATAGGGGGTTAAAATGCATTTCTGGAGATATATATATACTGCTAACAGCAATCACCCTCCTATCAAGCCAAGGCAGCCAGTACATGCTGGAACCTGGGGATGTTAGAAGTGTGATTACATCCTCCCTATGCCATGCTACCACCCCCACCCCCTTACACATCCATGCTATCACACACACACACACACACACACACTCATTCACAAACATTTAAATACTCATTCATTCCATTAATCACACATACACACACACGCTCAAACCCCCCACTCCCTTACCTGAACTGCAGATCTCCCGCTCGCAGACTTCTGCAGGGGCCCGGCTGTGCGAGCAACTTCTCTGGCCCCGCCGCCAGAGGAAGGAGGGGGGAGGTAGAGTTATGTGAGGACTGTGCTAGCTTCCTGTTTCCTGCTGCTAATAGCAGAGATGCTGCTCGCGATCAAAGCCCGGTAAGCAGCACGGTCGAAGCAGAATGAGGTCTGATTAGAAGACGACCTCGATTATAAGACGAGGGGTATTTTTCAGAGCATTTGCTCTGGAAAAAACCTCGTCTTATAATCGAGCAAATACGGTATGTATATATATATATTGTCAGCAAGGTCTAATATTCATTTATATTGGGAGCAAGGGCCAATATATCGGCAGCAGGGTCTAATATTAAAGAATGAAAAATAACTGCCAGTTCAGCTGTTATCTTGAAATTATATTTCAATCACAGTCTTTACATAATATGTACTTATCTCTTTGAAGTAGTTAAAAATGCATGTCAAACGCCTGAGTATAAGTTTTATTAGTAAATCTTAATTCACATGTAAACAATGTTTTCATATTTAATAAAAAACTATGATTGAGAAAAATAATTTTGACTCTCATGGCTGGTAGAAGGTCCTACACAGGGATTTAAAATTGGGATCTGCAGGACCCACCACTGGGGAGGGATTCATTGGACCTGAAACAGCCTGTTCCTTCTTCTGGTTGGTTGGCATTACTGATCCCACTGTAACCAGCACACCAGGATCATCCAGTGGCGGCATCACCATCACAGGCTCCTTCGGGTCAGCTGTAGAGGAGGTCTTACTTGGACCTGGATCTAATTTCCCAGGCCGTCCAGCAGCCATATCTGCCCAGGACCGCCGGGGCTTATTGGGACAGTCCTTATACACATGGTCTGGCTTGCCACATATATTGCACAACTTGGACTTATTACAGCTAGCAGTGAGGTGGCCCCATTCTCCACAGTTCCTGCATAGGAGCCTAGGCATTGGAGGCTCCTCCATAGGGGCACATGCGCACGTGAACCGCCGAGCGCAAAAGGAAAAAAAGATTCACAAAATTCATAAAAAATCCATTTTAATCTAAATTAAATAGAAATAATAAGTGTATTGTAATAAACATATATTGAATATGAAGCCTCCTGTCCCCTGATGTAGCCGGCCTGCCTGCCTATGCAAGAAAGAGCTATGAACAGGCAGCCTGTACGTGCAATAGAAAGACCCTATTTGCTCAATTGCTGCCAGAACCTTGCTTACATTACAAAGCGCCGACTGGGCCGCCCATTTGATCCCCATTCGCACAGTAAAGGCTGTGCGAACGGGGGAGGAGCTCCCAGCCGTTTGCTCCCAGCCAACACACTCACTGCCCAGCCTGGAGTCTCCTCGCCCTCCCCAGTGACTGACGCAAGCGGGGAGGCGGTGCTAACAATTGAATTTTTAAGTCTCCCGTCCTTAACAGATGCAAACTTGATGGTTGCAGGCATTCTCCTTTCACCAGAGTAAGAAAAATTACTCCGGCTTAAGGTAGGCAGTCTGCTAACTGTTAACACAAACAGTAATCAGGGCCCAAACACACAGCTACCCAGAAGGCAGATAAACTGGAATGCAAAGGCCCTGAATGGAGGCGGGGTTGCACCCAGGTGAGCAGGTGCAGCTGATCAGGTCGTTAGCATACACGGTACTGTGATCTGACAGCCCGGGCCGGATTGACTTAGGGGCTAATGGAGCTGCAGCTCCAGACCCCTACCTTAAAATAGGTCCAGTCAGGACCGGAGTGACTGGGCCTATGCGGCCGTCCTTAACGCAGGGCAAAAAGGGCACCTGCCCCTTAAGCCCGCAGCAACTGGAGTTGCAAGCTGCTAGAGTTGCGGGCCTGCTACTTACCTGGCAGACGCGCGAGCAGCGTCTCTTCTACAGCCAGGGCGAGGCAGGAATCCAACGGACCCTGCTGCACGTCTGCTTCCCCTGTGCAGATCCGCGGAAGTCTGCGAGCGGCGTGTACATCATCAGTTCAGGTAAGGGGGTGAGGGAGGCTGTATGGAGTATGTGAGATTGAATGAAAGAGTGAATTAATGAGCATCAGTGAAGGAGTGAGTGAATGAATGTTTGTGAATGAGTATATGTAAATGAGTATCTGAATGAGGGAATTAATGAGTATCAATGTATGAATGAATACCTGAACGAGTGAATGAATTGTGTGTGTGATAGCATGGATGTGTAAGGGGGGGGCAAAGATGCCACAGGTAGGCTGTTTTGGTGGCAAAGATGCCACAGGCAGGTGAAGCCGTCCGTGGAAACCCTCCGGATGCAGGTGTCAGTGTGGCAAAGCCTGTCCTGGTGTTTGTGATTGGGTGTCAGTGTTGCAGAGCCTGTCCTGTTGTGTGTGTGTTTGGGTGTCGGTGTGGCAGAGCCTGTCCTGGTGTGTGTGTGTGTGTGTGTGTGTTTGAGTGTCGGTGTGGCAGAGCCTGTCCTGGTGTGTGTGTGTGGGTGTCGGTGTGGCAGAGCCTGTCCTGGTGTGTGTGTCAGTGTAGCAGAGTCTGTCCTGGTGTGTGTTTGTGTATGGGTGTAGTTGTGACATAGCCTGTCCTGGTGTGTGTGTGTTTGGGTGTCGGTGTGCCTGTCCAGAGCCTGTCCTGATGTGTGGTCTGGGTGTCAGTGTGGCAGAGCATGTCCTGATGTGTGGTCTGGGTGTCAGAGCCTGTCCTAGTGTGTGTGTTCGGGTGTCAGTGTGGCAGAGCCTGTCCTGGGGTGTGTGTTTGGGTGTTGATGTGGCAGAGCCTGTCCTGGTGTGTGTACGAACACAGAAAAGAACCCCAGCACTCCAATCAGCTTCCAATCCTTAGGTTACTTTATTTAAAGAAAGCAAAACAAAAAAAGCAACGTTTCGGCCAAACAGGGCCTTTGTAAAGCTCAAAAGGCCCTGTTCGGCCGAAACGTTGCTATTTTTGTTATGCTTTCTGTTTTTGTTTTGCCCTTTTCCCTGCTAGCTCCCAGCTTTCTGGGAGTTGAGTGCTGAACCATTTCTTCTTTTTTTAACTGTCCTGGTGTGTGTTTGTGTTTGGATGTCGGTGTGGCAGAGCCTGTCCTGGTGTGTGTGTTTGGTTATCTGTTTCCTTAATTTACAGTAGGAACTATTTCATTTTTACTTATCCAGAGATAAAAATGCCATCCTGAATTTGTAGTGACTTCAGGGGACAAAACATTCAAGGCCCTGAAATCATTTAGTGGAAAAGATACGGTATTGTGTTATTTACTCTATAATATTTATTTCAAGGATTAGTCGCACTAAATTGTGGCTTCAGGCTTCCCATGTTGAATGACCAAGTAGTATGTATATGTATGTACATATATGTTTTTTCATAAAAATGGGCTGCTCAGTCGGAAATGCCCAGGCCTATTTTTTGTCCCAGTCTTCAGAATCCTTTGGTACTTCTGCTTCTCCTCCTCCTCTCTCTTTTTATCTTCCTTCTTGTCATCCTCCTTCATGTCCAAATACTCCTGCAGAGGAAGCAAGGAGAAAGGTTCCACATATTCCCTCCTCCAAGCTCTTTCCTTAAGCTCGGCTTTCAAATGAACGCCCATGGGGACCTCAAAGGATTCATATACCTTCTACTGAGCCGCTTTCGGCACACTGGGCAATATACTAGGGCTGCAACAACTAATTGCTAAAATCGCTAATAATCGATAATGGAAATCGTTGCCAACGAATTTCATTATCGATCAGTTGAATCGATTCTATCGAATATAAGATGAGGGTTTTTTCAAAGCAAATGCTCTAAAAAATACCCTTCATTTTATAACCCGACCTCAAACAGAGGTCGGATAATAACACTAATAGCGCTGCAGGGGACCCGGATCCTCCTCTTTGACAGCCAGCGGGCGTCTGTGCGATGCACGCAGACATCCTCCGCTGCTGCCGGCATTTCCGCCGGGGCTTCTATGATGGAGCACAAGCGTGACAGGACCTTCCGGTGCTCCACCATAGAAGCCCTGGCCAGCGGAGGCAGAGGTTGTCTGCGCGCATTGCGCAATGTTCGCCAGCTGCCAGAGAGGTGGATCCCCCGCAGCGCTGCAGGGGACCTGGATCCTCCTCTCTGACAGTCGGTGGGCGTCTGTGCGATGTGCTCAGACAACCTTCGCTACTGCCGGCACTTCCACTGGGGCTTCTATGATGGAGCACCGGTGTCACATGACCTTCCGGTGCTCAGTCAAGCTACAGCAAAAGTGCCGGCCAGCAGCAGAAGTTTGTCTGAGCACATCTGGGGTGTGAGGGGCATATCTGGGGGTATAAGGCATACTTGGGGGGGCAGAGTGGCATACTGGGGGTATATAGAATTTCAGGGGGTATAAGGCATATCAGAGGGCACAGTGGCATATCAGGGGTATAAGGCATATGGGGGATATAAGGCATATCTGGGGCAGAGTGGCATATCTGGGGGCAGAGGGGTATATATGGGGGGTATAAGGCATATCTGGGGAGGGCGGAGTGGCACATCAGGGGTATAAGGCATATCAGGGGGTTATAAGGCATCTAAGGCATCTGGGGAGGGTGGAGTGGTATATCTGGCGTACAGGGGTTATGAGGCATATCTGTTAGGCAGTGTGGCAAGCCTGGGCTCAGATGTGCATAACTGGGGGGGCAGGTTGAGAAATAAAAACTGCATGCATTTTTCTCAAAGTCTCTGTTTGTATTTAGCATCTAGTTTGTTCATAAAATTATTTTAAATAAATAAAACATTTACATTTATTTTTTTATCCGGTTAATCGAAAATGTAATCGTAGTTGCAGCCCTACAATATACGGTCTTCCACTTCGTAATCCCCCCTGCCCCACCAGCCAGAGTATCAGCAATGCTCTCAACTAAGGTGTAAACAACCTGGCTGCCCCCAAGCTCCCCCACAATACATGCCCCCAAACTCATCTCCCCGGAACCGAGACGCGCTGAGCCCCCACCAAAGAACCCCTGTCTTTTCGAGCCCTCCACGACTCCACCAAGGCTTGCAAGTCCTGTATAATCCCCTCCACCGCCCCGACCTGCGTGCCTCTATGCTTGCCGCCACACTGCGTCACACCCATACCTGCAAGACCTCTGGCTGTGCTGGACCGCTGGATCTGACACCGAGCCCGGGGACTGCCTCTGCTCCCCATGTAGCCCTTGATTAGGCCGCATCTCCTCATGAGCTTGTCTGGCCGGCTCACCGCTGCCCCTGGCTACCTCCCTGCGACGCCGCAGCCTCCTTCGGCCCCTGAGGCCCTGCAGGGCCTAGACGAAGCCGGGGAGCGGGAGGACCAAGTCTCAGGGCCCTGCCGGGGCTCAGGTGATGCGGGGGACGAGTCTTCCGTGCAGGCCTCTTCACTTCTCAGTGGGCCCAGTTCATAGCCATACAGAAAATGCCATGCAAAGTACCATCTCTTTTTTGAGCTAAAGGGGAGGGACACAAGGTGCGAGACGAGGAGGCAGGCCCTGCATCTACATGGGCTGACGAGGAACAGCTCAGCAGGACCCAAGACAACTCTCTACTCACAGTAAGCACCATGACAGAAATACTAACCAAAACGAGGGCAGCTTTCAAAAGAGACATCGCAGATATAGTGAATAGCTTACATAAGGAAGTTCAATCTCTAAGGGAACACATCTCCCACGTGGAGTCAAAGACAGCATAAGTCTTTAGCAGATCCCCAAGATAAAGTTACAACTGAGCTAGAAGTTATCAAAATAAAATTACCTATTAACAAATGGACCTTGAGGTTATGTCTAGGAGAAAAATTATATGAATAAGGGGAAATAGGCAGGTAAAATATCATCCTATATGTGCAACATCCAAGTGAGAAATGGATTCCCTAGGTCCTCATGTCTTGTTCGAGAGTGGATGCCAACACCTCAAGATTTTCATTGAAAAAGCGTCCAAAATCATTTGTATGCCCAGATAATTTAGTTTCTCCAGGCACCATCTGAAGGGGAAAGAAGAACAGAGGAGAGAGATCAAGGAACTGGAACACGATTAGTTCAACACTTCTGATTTTTCCTGATTGATTTTATAATTTATGAGGTCCCCTGCATGGAGAGAAATGGCCGTGATATGACGAACAGCAGATCGTCTGCATATCCAAGGATTTTATGATGCCCTTGCGTGCTTTTTAAACACATCCTGGTTACTTCAAATGGCTGCCATAAGGGGCTGTAAGGTGAGGATAAGTAGCAGTGGGGAAAGGGGTAAGCCCTCTCTAGTTCCATTTGAAACACTGAAGGGGCAGGACAGATACTCTTGCGAATGGAGCAGAGTTGAGGGAAAAGACCCAGAGCAACATCCCCTCACCAAAACCCATATGTGACAGCAGGGCCGGCCTTTGGGGTGTGCGACCTGTCCGACCGCACAGGGCGCCACACTCCAGGGGGCGCCGCTGCCGCGCGGTCCGACGCCACCATAGCGTACCGCTGACGCCAGCAGCGTACCTAGCGGGGGGGGGGCGGTCCGCACTGGGTGCCGCTCATCAGGGGGGCACCCGGCACCCCTCCAGAGACGGCAGAGCCGGCCTTAGGTGTTCCGGCGCCCTGTGCGAACTACTCCTCTGGCGCCCCCCCTCACTACCCCGCCTCTGCCCCATCAAACTACCCCCCCTGTGCCTTCAAACTACCCCCCCTGCCCCTTCAAACTACCCCCCCCTCTGCCCCTTCAAACTACCCCCCCCTCTGCCCCTTCAAACTACCCCCCCCCTCTGCCCCTTCAAACTACCCCCCCCCCTCTGCCCCTTCAAACTACCCCCCCTCTGCCCCTTCAAACTACCCCCCCCCCTCTGCCCCTTCAAACTACCCCCCCCTCTGCCCCTTCAAACTACCCCCCCCCTCTGCCCCTTCAAACTACCCCCCCCCTCTGCCCCTTCAAACTACCCCCCCTGCCCCTTCAAACTACCCCCCCTCTGCCCCTTCAAACTACCCCCCCTCTGCCCCTTCAAACTACCCCCCCTCTGCCCCTTCAAACTACCCCCCCTCTGCCCCTTCAAACCGCACAGGGCGCCACACTCCAGGGGGCGCCGCCGCCGGGTCCTCCACCGCCGCCGCTGCTGCCGCCGCCGCCGCCGCCACGTGGTCCTCCGCCGCCGCGGGGTCCTCCGCTGCCACCGCGGGGTCCTCCTCCGCTGCCGCCGCCGCGGGGTCCTCCTCCTCCGCCGCCCCCGCTGCACCTAAATGAAAACGTTGTTTTTTTTGTTGTTGGTTTTTTTAACTTTATTTAACATCCTCCATGTTAAATAAAGTTAAAAAAAACTTTATTTAACATGGAGGTTATTAAATAAAGTTAAAAAAACCAACAACAAAAAAAACAACGTTTTCATTTAGGTGCAGAGGGGGCGGCAGCGGAGGAGGACCCCGCGGCGGCGGCAGCGGCAGCGGCGGAGGACCCCGCGGCGGCGGCGGAGGACCCCGCGGCGGCGGCGGAGGACCCGGCGGCGGCGCCCCCTGGAGTGTGGCGCCCTGTGCGGTCGCACAGGTCGCACACCCCAAAGGCCGGCCCTGAGAGACGGACAGTAATGTCCGCCGCTGGAGGAGCAGGCTCGTTCAAGGATCTCCTTTGAACCCGGCTTAAAATAACTCAAGGGAGCCGGAGGTCTGTTAAAGACCTCCGATACCGCTCCCTTGTGATCCGCGCGGCAACAGCTGCTGTGCGCCGGGGTTTGCTGTCAGATCCCGGCACACAACACTGAAGCCGCGCCCACCGCTGTCCTTGCCCTCTGACCCGGAAGAAGACAGAAGAACTGAAGAAGAGCGAAGAGAAGGAAAAGAAGCTGTAAGGAGAAAAGAGGAAAGGTAGGAAAGCATTCAGTGAGAGTGGATTAGTGTATGTGTGGATTGGTATATATGTGGATTGGTATGTGTGTGGATTAGTGTATGTGTATGGATTAGTGTATGTGTATGGATTGGTATATGTGTGGATTGGTATATATGTGTGGATTGGTATATGTGTGTGGATTGGTGTATGTGGATTGGTCTATATGTGTGGATTAGTGTATGTGTGTGGATTGGTCTATATGCGTGGATTGGTATGGTATATATGTGTGGATTGGTATACGTGTGGATTGGTATACGTGTGGATTGGTATGTGTGTGGATTGGTGTATGTGGATTGGTAAATGTGGATTGGTGTATGTGTGTGGATTGGTAAATGTGGATTGGTGTATGTGTGTGGATTGGTAAATGTGGATTGGTGTATGTGTGTGGATTGGTGTATGTGTGTGGATTGGTATGTGTGTGGATTGGTATATATGTGTGGATTGGTATATATGTGTGGATTGGTATATATGTGTGGATTAGTGTATACGTGTGGATTGGTATGCGTGTGGATTGGTATGCAGGGTTTTTTGGGATGGGGGGGCGCCAGAGGAGTAGTCCGCACAGGGCGCCAGAACACCTAAGGCCGGCTCTGTGTGACAGTGTCACAGCCACGGATTTCCAGAAACTTCGAGAAAATAGAGGAGACAAGTGGTCAGGAATCAGATTCCTCCGGTAGCAGTCTGCATTTTTGTGAACCACGAAAGACTAGTGCACAATTTTCCCCTGAGCCTCCACCTTCTCCCCTACTCCTATCATCATAACCATGATCATCACCACCATCAGCAACACCTACCAAATCTGGTAAAAGTAAAAAAGAAAAAAATTGCAGTCCTGCTACCTTTTCTATGGCAAGTACTCCTGTTTGCACTGTTTGTTACCAGTGCCACTACCCGTACTGTAACTGTTCCAATAAGAAGAAGAATCACTGTTAGTAGCCAAAGTAGCAGTGTGGAGAGTCTAATGAGCTATCTCTCAGAGCACTAGTCCTGTTGCTGCTCATCCACCAAAAGCAATAGAAGCAGCACCCATGCCGCTATTTCAGAGCACTTTGAAAGTGTAGAAGAAGGGAGCTATGGAAAGTGAAAACATTGTGGGAAGTAAATCAGCAGAGGGAAAGTGTCCAGACATTTCACCATTCCTGCGAAGAAGCATCACCTCATCACTCAACACAATGCTGTGTTACTGGGGAAAAAGGCAGAAAAATGTAGGGCAGGCAGCATAGCTGGTGGTACTACTACAACAATCAGTACCATCTCCAAAGAGAGTGGGAAAACCCCAACAGCTGTTTTAGACCCACTCTTATGAAAAAATTACTGCAGTTTTTCTGAAGTAATACTGCACTTTTAATGCAGTATTACTGCACATTTACTGCAGTTTTACTGCATTTGTACTTCACTGTACTGCAGTTTTACTGCAGTTATTTTTGTACGGAAGTACAAATGCAGTACATTGAAGTACAACTGTAGGTTTGCAATATAAAAAAAAGTGCAGTAAATGTGCAGTAAAACTGCAGTACAGTGAAGTACAGTGAAGTGCTGGCAGCCAAAGACCAAGACAGGTTGGAGCATGACAACAAGTCTGGTCCAGCCTGGAAGACTTTGGAATGGTCAAACAGCAGGCCAATAAATAACCCGACTTATTGGGCAGTTAATTGCTGTTGGAGGTGCATCATTTTCCATGATTGAAGGTGAGACTTTCAAACAATTGGTGGGGGCTTTGGCTCACGTTCCACTTTCAGTAGGAAAATTGTCCCCTCAGAGTATCTGTCCTGTGTTTCAGCAGGAGGCGCTTTCCAAGGCTGCTGGTCAGTGTGTGCATCTCACAACAGATTTGTAGAGTGGCCCTAGCGGGCAGCATATCTTTTGTTCCCTGACAGCACACTGGTGGCAGCACGGTGTGTTTATCTAAGGAAGCTGCTGCAGCTGGCAATCATTCCTTCTCCATTCAGAAATGATGGATGAAAAGCACACTTCTGAAAATATTCTGCATGCAATAATAAAAATGTTTTTCTTTGGGTGGGAGCAGAGGCGGGTTACCAATGTTGAAGTGGGGTTTGTGGTAACTGAGGGAGGTGCAAACATGGGGAAAGCGCAGTAGCAATAGTTTTGTCACGCTGCAGGAAGATTGCTGGGCACTTCCACCACAGTAAAAATATAACACAACATAATAGTGCAATATGTTATACAGATAATATTTGAATAAGTATTGTTGATATATACACTCACAGCGGTATAGCCCAAACTCGGCTCTATAGTATGTGCCTGTGGTGTATATAGTTAACCCTACACCCTCTGGTCTGGAAGCAGTCCACCTCATCAAACGGCAATCTTGGAAAGAGCCTGTTGGTGAAACACTGGCTCAAAGTGTATATACACTGATGCTGACTCCCTTAGGCCGCCGGATACAACCAGAAAAACGAACTTTGCAAATACGGCTAGAGGTAGTTATTACAACAAAATAAACAAATACCCAATGCTGCCAAAGTACCCTATGCCGCGTTTCGCCCTGGATGGGCTTCCTTAAATTGGTCTGGTTGTCTGGATATATTGACTGCCAATTACAACCTACTGTACAAAAGGGTAGAAGTTATTTAAAAGACACCATTAGTATGTTGCAAATTTTAATTGGAATAAGTGAGACTTTTTAGTCACTGCAGACGTTAGCTCCCTATATACTATTATCCAAACGATTGCAAACGATTTTTACTTGCAAGCGTGTGGGACGGCGATAAGGACTAGGCTTAGTGAGGCCCCAAATGCTTAGGATGTGAAGAAACTGTACTGATGTACAACAATTTGAGATCCAGGCAGATAAAATAAAAATATATTTTTTGGAAAAAGAATATGATAAGAATAAATTACAGGCAACAAAAATAAAAGTTGGGGAAGAGAATAGAGAACAACTCTTTCAATATAGGGACAAGACCAATAATGATAGTAACAAAACTTAGTTTTAAATTGAGAAACAGTATCAAGAAATATTGGCCCATTTTAAGAAAGGATCCCATTTTAAAAGACATTTTACCATCACATCCACAGATTGTATGTAGAGGTGCACCCAATTTAAAAAAACACCTAGTTAAGAGTTTTATAAAAACCCCACAAGAAACACATTTCTTAAACCAAGAAAAAGGATTCTTTGGGATGTGGTATGTGATTAGCCTGTAAAAGGACAGGGAATAAGAACAGACATCTAATTAAATTTACAGTACCTCACATAATAGTAATCCCTAATAGTAATTTTAAAATTAACGAGTTGATAACATGCCACAGTAACAATATAGTATATCTTATAACGTGCCCCTGTGGATTAAGCTATGTTGGAAGGACAACACGTACTCTTCATATACGTGTTGAGGAACATGTAAGGAATATTGCAAAGGGCTCTGAGTTTCATAGCCTTTCTTTACATTACAAATTGAATCACAATAATGATCCCATAGGCACTTTATTTATAGGAATACAGAGAGTCAGCAGAAATTGGAGAGGGGATGATTTGAAGTAACTTGATCAATGTGAAATGAGGTGCATTTTTAATTTTAATGTTCTTCAACCAAATGGTTTAAACTCAGATTTTGAGTTGTGTCACTTTCTATTTTGGGAAGGGTTTTATAGGAGGTTCCATATGTATTTATATATTTTAGGATAAGGTTTTAATATTTGAGATATAGTATGGATATATTTTGAACTCCTACTATTTCATGGGGTCTGTTTCTTTAAATGATTATTTATGCTTTTTAATGGCTTTTTATGCAATTGTATTATGAAATTGGCAATAATGAATAGCCCCCCCATTTGTCCCTCCCTTTAGAGGAGTATTAAAATATTAAATATTTATATATGGGTAAATTATTTTATATTATGTTTTTGTATCTTTAAGTTGTTTTTATATTTGTTTACTTGGGGTGAGTTATGTCTTATAAGGACCTGCTATGACAAGAAACAATTTAATAAAGTGCACAACATTGTATGCTATATGCATTGTACTGTAAGATATGTACTGTGTTTCCCTATACGTACTGACAGTATACTCTATTTTATCTGCATGGTCCATATGGTAGCGTGAGAAGGACTTTAAAAACCTCCATTTTATATTTAAGGCATGTTCTATGAACTTTTATATATTTTGGCCCCAACCGCTCGCCCTACCTTGTGCCTGCAAGCGGCCATATTGGTATAGGACAGAGATGTTAACACTGACTCTAGTAGGCGGCGGCATTATAGAAGGACGCTTAATGAATGATCCGCCCTACATTGCTTCTGATTGGCCAACAAAACACCGGGCGGCACCCGGAAATGAAGTTAAAACCACGGACGATTCCAGAGTACAAGCAGACCGATTTGCCCATCCAGAGCGAAACGCGTCATCGGGGACTTTGGCAGCATTTGGTATTTGTATATTTTGTTGTAATAAATATGTTTTCTGTTCATACTCTCTTGTTGTGAATACCACCAAGAGTAGTGCTTAACTATGGCAGACAAGCCCCGTACACCTTTAGCAGCAGACCTGTCATCATCACACCTGGGAACTCTCTGGGTTTGCCCGGAGATTGCTAGGTGAAGCACTGGTTCTCCAGGCCAAGACCCTAATCCTCCGGGACACGTCCCGCTTCCCGCCCATTTTTCCTTTAAATGGGGGAAGGCCCCCGACGCCAGCAGGAACTCCTACTGACGTCAACGGGAACGTCCCCAACATCAACAGGAACGCCACTGACGTCAGGGGGGACGCCCATAGAGGGCGCAGTGAGCAAACGCCTGTGTAAAGGCATTATGTTGGCACCTCTAAAGGGAAGCAACGAGCGCTACGCATTCCCGTTGGCTCTGCCCCAGAGCTCAATGGGGATACCCATGGTTCAGACCTAGATTCGGACAATCCAGACCTCCTTACCTCTCGCAGGATGGGCGAGACAGCCTCGGATCCCCAGGCTACAGGCTCCTATCTGATGACTCCATCCAGAGCTGCTGCAACACCAGAGGATTCTGGTGCCCTCAATGCTGCGGGTGAACCCTATCCTAAGCTGCCACACAAGGTCTTAAGACCCCCAAGTTTCACCCCACGATAGTGACTATATGTCCAAAGCCGAGAGGAAGGGGCTGAATGTGGTAGCAGAGGAGCCCAGGATAAGCTTCTGGACAGTGCCGGACCATGTCCCAATTGTTCCTGATGGCCGAACAAGCAATCATGTCTGATACCCCAAATGGATGCCTCCCCGCCAGGGAATGGATTCAGCGTTGCATCATCATGGGTAACGCTAACTTAGCCCTCTGTACCGAGCAACGCCAGGCTGCTCTCATGCGCCAAGACCCTCGCCTTATGGATCTGGGGAGCAAGGAGATGGGCCAACGGTCTCCTTTTCCGGGATGCTTTCATAAAGGATCTCAATAAAAATGTGAACATTTTCACTTCCTTCCCAAAGGCTCAATCCTCCATGAGGAAAGGTTTCTCTTTCAGCCAGCGTTTTTTCTGGCAGGGCTGGAAATCCAAGGAGCTGGGCCACCAGCCGTTCAGCCACCAGAGGCTCCCGTTCAGCCACCAGAGGCTACCAGTCGTTATTCCAGCCAGGGTACCAGTTCCGGGCTCCGTTTCCCTCAGCCAGACGTTCAACCGGACAAGGTGCCACCAGTCCTGAACGAGGCAGACCACGAACCTGTAAGTTCACTGTTTTCAAATCTCTCTTCTCCCCTTTGTGTTGCGGGAAGGCTATCTCTCTTTTCCCACAATTGGTCCCTCATGTCCCTGGACCATTGAGTCGGTTCAGGGCTTCCTCATAGATTTTTCCATTCCCCCGTTCAACATGCCCTTCCTTTTTCCCCTGAGCTTTCTCTTCCCCAACAGGAGCCGGTGGACTTGAAACTTCACCTATTATCCCAGAAGGGCGCCATAGAACCCGTGTCTTGGGCCCTCCTCACTTCATCAGCAACATCTTCCTGGTTCACAAGAAGTCGGGGAAATCTTGACCTCTTATAAATCTCAGTAAGTCTCAACGTCTTCGTCACCTGCCGTCACTTCAAGATGGAAGGCATACATCTCCTCAGAGATCTTCTACTAGAGGGCATTTGGCATACGTCTGGATATCAAGGACGCCTATCTCACAGTCCCTGTCCACCAGGATCACTGACGGTTTCTTCAATTCTTCTGGCACAACAAGTTTCGGCAGTTCACCTGCCTTCCCTTTGGACTCAGCTTGGCCCTTTGGTGCTTTATCAAGCTGATGAAACCTGTCATGGCTTTCTTTCAGACCCAGGCGATCAAGAAGGAGATCCACAGGGTGCTATGCTCCAAGACTATTCCACTTTGGACTCTAGCTTACATTATGGGCCTTCTCTCCTTGTCCATCCAAGCAATCGTTCCTGCTCTGCTTCACTACCGAGCTCTTTAGTGACCCACCTTTGCAGGTTTCCATCCTATGATCAACAGATCACCCTCTCGACGGAGGTGAGGCTAGAGCTCATGTGGCTACGATACATGGAGGCATGGAATCTGATGCCAGCTTTTAATGTTGTGGAGTGTCCAGACCTTCCGGAGCCACCGGGGGTCGATGGTCAGTGGAGGAGAGACAATCGCACATCAATTGCCTGGAACTGATTGCAGGTTGCTTTGCCATTCTGAGCTTGGCCGCGGATCGCACCAACTGTTGCCTTCTCCTTCGGATGGACAACATCTCGGCGGGCCAATACATCAACCGTCTGGGGGGCACGTGGTCACATATGCTAAGGGTCCTCTATGATTTCTGCCTAGCCAACCACATCACACTGAAGGCAGAATATCTTTCAGGCTCCGACAACACGGTGGCAGACTGGTTTTCCCGTCACTTGAGGGATGCCAGTGATTGGAAGCTGGACTCTGCGGTCTTCCAGCGTCTGGACTCTCGGAGGGGTCAATTTTCTATTGATCTCTTTGCATCTAATACTCAACTGGCGACTTTCTTCAGCTGGCTTCCAGATCCGGACTGCGCCAAATGCATGTCTTCCTACAGACTTGGCCTCCATCTGGGGCTTACGCTTTTCCCCCCTTCGCTCTGATTCCTCAGGCGTTTCGCATGATCGGTGCTTCTCATCACACCCCTCTGACTGCCTCTACCCTGGTTCCCTTCACTCCTGGAACTGCCTGCAAGGACCCAGGATCCAGATGGTCAGTTTCACCCCCTCATCCTTCAACATCGCTTATCCTTAATAGCATGGAGCCTCTCCAGTGACCTGGAGATTCGTTTCAACTTTCAGAGGATGCTCGCATGCTTCTCTGAGACGCACTTGCACCAGACACCAGACGAGCTTACGCTTATGCTTGGAGGTCCTGGGTGTCTTGGTGTCTGGAACGGCAGGATGATCCGTTTGTGGGCCCTGTAATTGCTGTTCTCAACTTTCTCTCTCACCTTTTCTCCCAGGGGAAGTCGTACCCGGATAGCCTTAGAGCAGCCATCTCGGCTTCTCACTCTCCGGTCTTGGGAGCTCCCCTGGGTAGGCATCCTCTGGTCTGCCATCTTTTGCATAGGGCCCAGTTATCTCGTCCCCCGGGTCCTAGGTATTCTTCTCTCTGTGACATCCAGAAGGTATTGGATTTTCTGAAATCCTGGCCTAACAATACTTCTCTCTCTTAAACAGCTTTCGTCCAAACTTGCTTTGCTTCTGGCTTTAGTTTTCTTTTGCCGCATTTCCGATGTCCGGGCTTTCGATGCTGATGTAATTTCTTTCTCTCCGGAGGGGGTGGTTTTCTCGCTCTCTTGTCGCAAAAAATCTTTTTCTTCGGCTGTCTCCTACCCATCCAGTGCAACCACTTTTGTCTGTGGCTCACTGCTCTCAGCAATATCTTCTGTCCACGGCCTCTCATAATCCAAGGGCTTCCCATCAACTGCTTCTCTCGTATGATTCTCTCTTTCGTCTGGTATCTTCTCCTACCATCGCTAGATGGGTGTGCTGGCTTTTGGGGCTGGCCGGGATTGACTCCAGTTTCGGGACTCATTCGGTCAGAGGGGTGGCGGACTCTGGTGCTGTGGCACCTCCCTGTCGGACGTCCTGCACTCTGCGGACTGGTCCAAGGCTTCTACTTTCCATACCTTTTTGCCCTGCTCCCGTTTCGCTTCTCCTGTAGCGTGGGGGTTGTGGCGTGTTTTTATGCCTTCTTGTTGTTACTGTCTATATTATTGTCTATGTCCTATGCTATAGGAACACAGTTACTGTTCCCTTTTTCTTTCAGTTTAATCATGCCCTATCTGTGGCTCTGAGGTGATTGGTTCCACCCGTCGGAAATAGTCGTTTCGCTTGATTCTTGTTATAACCTCCTGTTCGTATTTGTTCTTCACATTGGCTCTGCATCAAAGAAGAGGAGTCTTCAGGCTTTATAGTCCCTGTTTTATGTTGGTTGGTTATATATTTTGATTTTCATGTTTGTCTCTTTGCTGCTATTGGTGGTAGAGTAAAGATGTTATGGAAATTATGATGTCTCCTGTCTATTAAAATTTAGATTATATATGCACCAAGGCTATTATAATCTCTAATTACATTACACCACATTTATTCATATAGTGCAAGTAGATTTATAATCGATAGTCGATAGTCGATAGGCTAAATTTAAAGCTGCAAACAATAACAAACTGGTACAAAAGGAGAACAACATGTGATTTCTTGAGCAGGGGGACCTTGCGGGCACTGCCGTTTTTCAGTCCTTCACAGCATAGTGTGTTACCAATTGTTTTCTTGGTGACTATGGTTCCAGCTGCCTTGAGATCATTGACAAAATCCTCCCGTGTAATTCTGGGATGATTACCGTTCTCACGAACATTGAAACTCCACGAGGTGAGATCTTGCATGGAGCCCCCCACACGGAGGGAGATTGACAGTTATTTTGTGTTTCTTCCATTTCCGAATAATCGCACCAACTGTTGTCACCAAGCTCCTTGTGAAGGTCTACAATCTTGTCCCTGACATCCTTGGACAGCTCTTTAGTCTTGGCCATGGTGGGGAGTTTGGAATCTGATTGATTGATTGCTTCTGCGGACAGGTGTCTTTTATACAGGTAACAAACTGAGATTATGAGCACTCCGTTTAAGAGAGTGCTCCTAATCTCATCATAAAAGACACCTGGGAGCCAGACATCTTGCTGGGATCCAATAGGGTATCAAATACTTATTTTACTGAGTAAAATGCAAATCAATTTATAACTTATTTGAAATGCGTTACTCTGGATTTGTTTGTTGTTATTCTGTCGCTCACTGTACGAGTAAGCCTACCATTAAAATTATAGACTGATCATGTCTTTGTCAGTGGACAAACGTACAAAATCAGCAGGGGATCAAATATTTTTTTCCTTCACTGTATATATATGGTAATGCTTGATGGAATGGAGTAACAACTCCTTTTACCTCATGTTATTACACTCCACGTAGATCTTTGAATGGAGATTCAAGGGTATTGTACCACCTTGTGTATCATGGTATTTTAAGCCAGAAAAAAGAGGTTTAAGTAAATGGCATATACACTCACCGGCCACTTAATTAGGTATACCTTGCTAGTACTGGGTCAGACCCCCTTTTTCATTCATTCTTCATGGGATACTTTCTACAAGGTGCTGAAAACATTCAATTGGTACTAAGGGGCCCAAATTGTGCCAAGAAAATGTCCCCCACACTATTACACCACCACCAGCCTGAACCGTTGATACAAAGCAGGATGGATCTGTGCTTTCATGTTGCTTGTGCGAAATTCTGACCCTGCTATCTGAATATCGCAGCTGGAATCGAGACTCATCAGACCAGTTTGCTTGGTACTTACCAGTAACCTGGAAAAACATTTTACAACAATGTGTTGGAGAGGTAGGTCATAAAATGGTTAAAAAAAGTGTTATCAAACCATAAATACTTTTGTGAAACAGTTCTGGATTCTGTTACCACTATCAAGGCTACCCTCAAAGCATATCAAATTTGGAAAACCTCTAGCGTGCAATCAGTGAAAGGTATCCTATCGTCTTTTACATGAAACGACAGAAGAAAAACACTGCACGATCCTGTGTTTTCATTAGATTTGTGGTTGTAGCAGTCCACTTACAAAGGGAACTGACATTAGACTTGAAAAAATAAGTCTGATAAGAGATCTGTTTCAATTATTCTAAATGTTTTGCTGGTGATTGATTCACTTTAATCAAACTTCATTCATACAACTAGCATAAAAACACACATTGTCTCCAAGGGTGGTTAGTGAGCAGCTAGAAGGCTCAGTGCAAGGTAAAAGGGAGAGAGTATGTGTTAACATGAGTGCATGAGAGTGTTTGTAGATATGTGTGCCAGCTAGTATGTTTGTTACGGGGGGGGGCGATCAATGGTCTTGGCTTTCCTGGCCCCTAGGCCCTTCTGGGGTGCCAACCCCGTCCTGACAGTCTCAATACAGAACCATAAAGACATACAGCTTATCTGCCATTTATACCATATGTATGAAAAGAGGAATAATGGTTTAACAATGTATGGTATATTCCTCTTTTCAATGTATGGTGTACCGATACAAATAAGACTTCTTTTTTTCAGGACAAGTAGGGTCTTCTTTTGAAAAACATAAAACAATTTTAGTGCTTGTCTACTGTTCCTCACTGCATGGCTTTGGCTAGTCTGATCATCCTGATTATCTCTCTGTCGTTCTCCCTGGTTGTCATCATCCACCAGACTCCATCTTCTGCCATACTGCCGTCTGCAAGTCCTAATCTACAGTACTTGCCCACTGTACCTTGTAGTCATATGGCAACAAAGCACTGACTTTAGGCCGCAGCAGATTTAACCAGACAGATATGATTGGTTGCGTAATGACTACAAACGAGAACTTTTCTTTGGTCTCTATGGTTTATAGTTCATAGTGCTTGTTTTCATCTTTCTTTTCTTGACAAATAGAATGGTACCTTAAATTTAATGAATCATGGGGGGCAGATTAAGAATAATCAGACATCGATAACCTGTAATAAGAGGATTCCAACCTGTACAATTACAAAATAAAATAATCTGACACTTCCCTACTCTTTCAGGGATCCACCCTGTCTGAAGTGGTTACTTGATGGTCTGCCAGTTTTCAAGGCTTGTTTTCGTCAACCCTCTTTACAAAGACATATGAATATAATGGCAAAGTGTAAGGTTTCCCTAAAAAAAAATAATAGTATTTGGGTTTATTAATGAAAATGACAAGAAGCAATAGTTGAAGTTAGAAGCTTTATTTTGCTTTGAGAAAATCCACTGTCACACACTTCATAATGAATTTCCTTTAAAGTGTTTACAGATTTTGGAAGTTAAAACCATTTTATTGTTTCTTGTTTATAACCAGAAATGGAAACAAAGTTTCACCCTCTCTCCCCCAACCAAAAGAGCAAAATAAACCATTGACATGCAGCATTTGATTATGAAAATTGATAGCTTGAGAAAATCTTATAATACAAAAAAAGTGCATTGAACAATGGGGTATGGAGGGCAGAATATATATTGACTTTTTGCTGGGGAACTGTTAGAATTACATAATGACAGAATTATGTAAACCTAACACCCTCTCTGTTGAGCAAAATGTAAATGAAAAAAAAATGTAGAACATATTTCAAAAACAAAGAAAATGGTCTGCAGATTTACGTAAAGAAATAAAATCTATACATGCACAGTTACTTCATTGTCATCATTTTGCATTTTGCCATGCTTTTGTTAAAAAATAATTAACTATGAAAAGAAAAATCATGGGCCGAAAGAGAAAAACACAATAAAAGAATATTTAATTAGAGACACAAAAATGCAATGTGATTTGCATAAACTGTGTAGTAGAACATATTTACATAATTATTCAAATGTAACAGGTATAAATGTAACCACTGGTGTTAGACTTCTTCTGTGAATCCCCAGAATTTTAACATTCCCATTGATTCAATGCACTAATACAGTGTATTTAATAAAACTGCTGATTTTTTTTGTAAAGCACACAAATGAAAAAATATATAGCTGTAAGCAATATAAAAATATATATATGGAAAAATATATTTCCACGTACAGTTAAATCAAAATAGCGAAGTACCTCACCTGCAGAGACATTGTACAATAATACATTTCTCCTGCTTGAAAAAGGTTAAAACTTTTACAGAATTACACAACTGTATATATGTGTGATTAATTACTTTTGGTTACCTTTTGAAAATCTGTATTAGCTTGCAAAAATGTATATACATACACAGAGACATATATATTTATATACATGCTTTGGGTGAGGAGGGAAAAAAGACAACTTTATTCTTTCTTTTTAACAACATTCACTTCTACCTTGGGTAGCTGAAACTCAGCCTTGGTGGCACTGTCATTGCTTGATGATGAGGACACTCTTGACTTACTAGAGGACAAAGGTGCCCCACTATATTGGACATTTTCATCATCAGTTAATGTGACCTCATAAGAACCCTTTGACTTAGATCCTAAACCCCCAAATGTGCCAAATTTGATCTTAGAATGCTTCCCCTTTTTCTTGCCAGGCTCCACAGAAACTTCACTTCCCTCTGCCTCCAGGGTTCCACTTGGTGAAGATTGAGTGGAACCATCGTTTTCCTCACTTAAAGAGGAAGTTCTATGTCTTGTCTTTTTGCTAGTAAACAAGGAAAACTCATACTTTGGGGTCTTCTCCTTTGGGGAGATACCAACTCCACTCTCCAATTCTAAAGTAGCAGACCCTAGACCCCCATCAACAGAGCCCACACTTGAAACATCTGGAAGACTGGCATCATTTTTTCCCTTTGCTTTTGAGAAGTTGAACTTGGGCATTTTTATCTTTGACTTTTTTATCTTGATATCACCCTCTTCTAATTCAGTATCAATCTGACCTGACTTCCCAACACGTTCATCTGTTATTGGGAAGTTGACATCAACTCCTACCTCCCTTCCAGTCATCTCTGGTCCAGAACTTTTAAATTTAGGCATCATGAGTCTGGGGAAAGTAACTTTCCCAACTGAATCACCTAAATATTCATCAGCACTACTCAACCGTATTTGTCCCTCTGCTTGTGTTCTAGTAAGGCCTCCCTCAACCTTTGGTCCAGATATATTTACAATTTCTGTTCCTTTAAACTGTTTTTCTCCCCAACGTGTATCAGTTCCATGAATAGATACTTCTGGTATCTGAAATTGTGAGCCTGACGGTTCTACCTGAGGCACTTTGCCCTGAGCATCTAAGACTTTAGTATCAATATTGGGCACCCTAATATCAATTTTTGGCCTTTTCAAATTACCAGAAAGGTCTATATCACTTTCAGATGTTGGTCCTTTAATATCAATCTCAACATCAGGACTGGAAACCTTTGCAGCTGAAATATCAACAGCGGGAATCCTGATAGAGGGGCCTTTCAGATCTTCAACCAACCCTGACATTTTAAGTTCTGGAGCTCCAACATCAATGCTAGTTGCTGGTCCACTCACAGAGGAGCCCAAAACCCCAAATTCAGGCATACTGAACTTGGGTATTTTAATTTTTTCACCAGACACACCAGTACTTGGGGGGTCTAAGATCATATTTCCAGAAACATCTATATTTCCTTTAGTCTCTGGTCCTTTCAAGTTTACATTTAAACCTGGAACAGAAATATTTGGTACTGAATTTTCTACTGAAATACCAGGTGGCTCAATAGTAATACCTGTGGCACTTATATTAGCATCCATGCTAGGACCATTTATGTCCCCTGCAAGCTTTGGTCCAGATAGACTGTGGTCCGTGTAAGGTTCCTTTGACCCTGATGTATTAAAAGTAGGTAGCTTGAATTTTGGTTTCTTTACCTTAATATCAGGACCCTCTACACCAACTCCTGGTGATGACAAATTACCTTCTAATATTTTTATATCACCTCCGATGTCCAAATCAGCAGCTTTTGAGTCTAGTTTAGGGCTGTGCAAAGATCCATCTCCTTTTAATTTGGGAGATTTGAGATCAAATTCTACATCAGGGAAATTGATTTTTCCAAAAAATTGTTTGCGGGTTTTTGGTGCCTTTATGCCAAGATCTGAAGCCCCACTTGAAACGTTGATATCAACATCAGGGGCATTCAGATTTATGTCACTCTGTGCCTCAGGAGTAATTACGTCAAATCCTCCTTTTTTCCCCTTGATTTTAGGACCACTCATATGAATCTTGGGCATTTTAAACTTGCTTTTCTTTGCTCTGACTCCTAGGTCTACATCAGGGATGTCTGCATCCAATTCTACATCTGCAGTAATGGTGTCAGATTGTGTTTTCACATTTGCTTTGGGCGACTTTGTGCCAAATCCAAATTTTGGTTTTTTTACTTTTAGTTTCAAATCACCCTCAGGGCCCTCAATGTCCATGTCTGGAATATTTAGCTCTGACTTTGGACCTGACGTATCCAGTTCACATTTTGGAAGTTTAAGGTCTACATGTGGACCTTCCAACTTTCCTCCAAAGTCCACATTTGGGCCTGCTATCTTTAGATTACCTTTTGGAACATTTACATCAATATTAGGACATTCCATTTTGGTTTCAGAAACACCAAATTTGGGCATTTTAAATTTAGGAATTTCTAGTTTTCCTTCTGGCCCTTTTAATTCAATTTCAGGCATATCTACATCCATATCTGGACCCTTTATGTCAACTTTAGGACCTTTTATTTCACCTCCTATCTTGGGACCTGACATATTTGCATCTCCTTTCCAGTTTGGACCTTTCAGATTTAAATCAACATCGGGCATGGATACTTTAGGGAGATTCATTGATGGCATCTTGAATTTGGGCCCTTTCACTTTTCCATCAATATCTAAATCTGGAGCATCCATATCTACCCGAGGACCCTTAATGTCAACTTTGGGACCCTTTATATCCCCTTCAAGTTTAGGGCCTTTCATGTTCAAGTCAAAATCAGGCATGGATACTTTAGGAAGATTCATAGAAGGCATCTTGAATTTCGGCCCTTTCATTTTTCCGTCAATGTCTACATCTGGTACATCTACTTCAGGACCCTTTATATCAAAATCTGTTCCTTTTAAATCTCCTTCCATGTCAGGACCCTTCAGATTAAAATCAATATCTGGCATAGATACTTTAGGGAGATTCATTGATGGCATCTTGAATTTGGGACCTTTCACTTTTCCATCAATATCTACATCTGGAATATCCACATCTAATTCTGGACCCTTGATGTCAACTTTGGGGCCCTTTATGTCCCCTTCCACTTTAGGGCCTTTTAGATTTAAATCAAAATCAGGCATGGACACTTTAGGCAGATTCATTGAAGGCATCTTGAATTTGGGCCCTTTCACTTTCCCATCAACGTCTACATCTGGAACATCCACATCTAATTCTGGACCCTTGATGTCAACTTTGGGGCCCTTTATGTCCCCTTCCACTTTAGGGCCTTTTAGATTTAAATCAAAATCAGGCATGGACACTTTAGGCAGATTCATTGAAGGCATCTTGAATTTGGGCCCTTTCACTTTTCCATCAATATCTACATCTGGAGTATCCACATCTAATTCTGGACCCTTAATGTCAACCTTGGGTCCCTTCAAATCCCCTTCCACTTTAGGACCCTTCAGGTTTAAATCAAAATCAGGCATGGACACTTTAGGCAGATTCATTGAAGGCATCTTGAATTTGGGCCCTTTCACTTTTCCATCAATATCTACATCTGGAACATCCACATCTAATTCTGGACCCTTGATGTCAACTTTGGGGCCCTTTACGTCCCCTTCCACTTTAGGGCCTTTTAGGTTGAAATCAGGCATGGACATTTTAGGCAGATTCATTGAAGGCATTTTGAATTTGGGTCCTTTCACTTTTCCATCAATATCTACATCTGGTACCTCAAGATCAACATCCGGGGCCTTAATATCCATCTGTTGACCTTTAAGGTCTCCTTCTAACTTTGGGCCTTTTAAATTAACATCAACATCAGGCATGGATATCTTTGGGAGATTCATTGAAGGCATCTTGAATTTGGGCCCTTTCACTTTTCCATCAATATCTACATCTGGAGTATCAACATCTAATTCTGGACCCTTAATGTCAACCTTGGGTCCCTTCAAATCCCCTTCCACTTTAGGACCCTTCAGGTTTAAATCAAAATCAGGCATGGACACTTTAGGGAGATTCATTGAAGGCATCTTGAATTTGGGCCCTTTCACTTTTCCATCAATATCTACATCAGGAGTATCCACATCTACCTCAGGTACCTTAATATCAACATTGGGAGCCTTCAAATCCCCCTCTACTTTAGGTCCTTTCAGGTTGAAATCCAAGTCAGGCATGGACACTTTAGGTAGATGCATTGAAGGCATCTTGAATTTCGGCCCTTTCACATTTCCATCAATATCTACATCTGGAGTATCAATATCAACTTTGGGACCCTTAATATCCCCTTCCACTTTAGGACCTTTCAGGTTGAAATCAACATCAGGCATGGATACTTTAGGGAGATTCATTGAAGGCATCTTGAATTTTGGCCCTTTCACTTCTCCATCAATATCTACATTTGGTACGTCTACTTTAGGACCCTTTATATCAAAATCTGGTCCTTTCAAATCCCCTTCCATCTTAGGACCTCTCAGATTGAAATCAATATCCGGCATGGATACTTTAGGAAGATGCATTGAAGGCATCTTAAATTTTGATCCTTTCACTTTTCCATCAATATCTACATCGGGAGTATCAACATCTAGCTCGGGTACCTTAATATCAACATTGGGAGCCTTCAAATCCCCTTCTACTTTAGGTCCTTTAAGGTTGAAATCCAAGTCAGGCATGGACACTTTAGGGAGATGCATTGATGGCATCTTGAATTTGGGCCCTTTCACTTTTCCATCAATGTCTACATTTGGAATATCCACATCTAATTCTGGACCCTTGATGTCAACTTTGGGGCCCTTTATGTCCCCTTCCACTTTAGGGCCTTTTAGATTTAAATCAAAATCAGGCATGGCTATGTTTGTTAAATTACCATCCACAGATGGAATCTTAAGCTTAGGACCCTTTATTTTACCGTCTGGACCCTCAATGTCCAACTCTGGAGCTTCTATATCTACCTTTGCACCAGATATATCAATGCCCCCCTTTGGCAACTTAATATCAATATCAGAAGTTTCCCCTTTGTGGCCAGAAAACCCAAATTTGGGCATGCTGAATTTTGGCATTTTTAATTTTCCTTTTCCTTCTATATCAACATCTGGAGTTTCAAGGTCTACATCTGGTACCTTCATATGCAGATTTGGTCCTGTTAAATCCCCTTCAATTGATGGAGTTGTAACATCCACATCTCCTTTTACTTTGGGTCCTTTTACGTTTAGTTCAACATCAGGCATAGAAACTTTAGGACTTGTAATGTTTAATGAGGGCATTTTAAATTTGGAACCTTTAACTTTTGCCTCTTGGTGTGCAATATCTACATTGACACCACTGGCCTCCAAGTCAGGTTTTGGAAGTTTTACATCTGTGGTAGGTACCTGTATTTTAGGACTAGAAAAGTTAAACTTTGGCAATTTAAATCTGGATTTTTTAACCTTTGCCTCTGGGATTTCGACATCTACTTTAGGACCACTGATTTCTAAGGCAGGACCTTTAAGGCTTCCTCCCTTGGGCATAGAAGCATCAATGCCACCCTTTACATTTGGGCTCTTTACACTAAGGTCAACATCTGGCATTGAAACACTGGGTTTAGAGAATCCCCATGAAGGTAATTTGAACTTGGAGCTTTTTACATTTCCTTCTGGCAAATCAACAGCTAAATTAGGACTTGGAGTATCAATTTCAGGACTTTGAATTTCAACTTTTGGAGCCTTCAAGTTAACATCCAGATTTTGATCAGTTGTGTCTAAGTTTCCTTTCAGTTTGTGAGTTTTTAAATCCATGTCAATGTCCGGCAAGGTTGGTTTTGGTAAATTTACATTTATTGATGGCATTTTAAATTTAGGTCCCTTCACTTTACACTCGTGTCCTTCTATTTCCAAATCTGGAGTAGACATATCTACCTTTGGTACATTGATGTCACTATGCAAAAGTATAGAAGGATCCTCTATGTGGGGTCCAGAGAAACCAAACTTTGGCATTTTAAATTTAGGTAATTTCAGCTTTCCTTCAGGACCTTCTATATTAACATCTGGTGCTTCTAGATCAATTTCTGGACCTTTAAAGTCTCCTCCTACCTTTGGAATTGTTAGGTCTGCATCCCCCTTCCAATTAGGAGCTTTTAAATTCAAATCAATATCAGGCATGGACACTTTAGGCAGATTCATTGAAGGCATTTTGAATTTGGGCCCTTTCACTTTTCCATCAATATCTACATCTGGAGTATCCACATCTAATTCTGGACCCTTAATGTCAACCTTGGGTCCCTTCAAATCCCCTTCTATTTTAGGACCTTTTAGGTTGAAATCAGGCATAGACATTTTAGGCAGATTCATTGAAGGCATCTTGAATTTGGGCCCTTTCACTTTTCCATCAATGTCTACATCTGGAACATCCACATCTAATTCTGGACCCTTGATGTCAACGTTGGGACCTTTTACGTCCCCTTCCATTTTAGGGCCTTTCAGGCTTAAATCAAAATCAGGCATTGACATTTTAGGCAGATTCATTGAAGGCATTTTGAATTTGGGCCCTTTCACTTTTCCATCAATATCTACATCTGGAACATCCACATCTAGTTCTGGTCCTTTAATGTCAACCTTGGGTCCCTTCAAATCCCCTTCTACTTTAGGACCTTTCAGGTTGACATCAGGAATGGACATTTTAGGCAGATTCATTGAAGGCATCTTGAATTTGGGCCCTTTCACTTTTCCATCAATGTCTACATCTGGAACATCCACATCTAATTCTGGACCCTTGATGTCAACTTTGGGACCTTTTACGTCTCCTTCCACTTTAGGGCCTTTCAGGCTTAAATCAAAATCAGGCATTGACATTTTAGGCATATTCACTGAAGGCATCTTGAATTTGGGCCCTTTCACTTTTCCATCAATGTCTACATCTGGAACATCCACATCTAATTCTGGACCCTTGATGTCAACTTTGGGACCTTTTACGTCCCCTTCCACTTTAGGTCCTTTCAGGCTTAAATCAAAATCAGGCATTGACATTTTAGGCAGATTCATTGAAGGCATCTTGAATTTGGGCCCTTTCACTTTTCCATCAATGTCTACATCTGGAACATCCACATCTAGTTCTGGACCTTTAATGTCAACCTTGGGTCCCTTCAAATCCCCTTCTACTTTAGGACCTTTCAGGTTGACATCAGGCATGGACATTTTAGGCAGATTCATTGAAGGCATCTTGAATTTGGGCCCTTTCACTTTTCCATCAATGTCTACATCTGGAATATCCACATCTAATTCTGGACCCTTGATGTCAACCTTGGGACCTTTTACATCCCCTTCCACTTTAGGGCCTTTCAGGCTTAAATCAAAATCAGGCATTGACATTTTAGGCAGATTCATTGAAGGCATCTTGAATTTGGGCCCTTTCACTTTTCCATCAATGTCTACATCAGGAACATCCACATCTAGTTCTGGACCTTTAATGTCAACCTTGGGTCCCTTCAAATCCCCTTCTACTTTAGGACCTTTCAGGTTGACATCAGGCATGGACATTTTAGGCAGATTCATTGAAGGCATCTTGAATTTGGGCCCTTTCACTTTTCCATCAATGTCTACATCTGGAACATCCAAATCTAATTCTGGACCCTTGATGTCAACTTTGGGACCTTTTACATCCCCTTCCACTTTAGGGCCTTTCAGGCTTAAATCAAAATCAGGCATTGACATTTTAGGCAGATTCATTGAAGGCATCTTGAATCTGGGCCCTTTCACTTTTCCATCAATGTCTACATCTGGAACATCCACATCTAGTTCTGGACCTTTAATGTCAACCTTGGGTCCCTTCAAATCCCCTTCTACTTTAGGACCTTTCAGGTTGACATCAGGCATTGACATTTTAGGCAGATTCATTGAAGGCATCTTGAATTTGGGCCCTTTCACTTTTCCATCAATGTCTACATCTGGAACATCCACATCTAATTCTGGACCCTTGATGTCTACTTTGGGACCTTTTACGTCCCCTTCCACTTTAGGGCCTTTCAGGCTTAAATCAAAATCAGGCATTGACATTTTAGGCAGATTCATTGAAGGCATCTTGAATCTGGGCCCTTTCACTTTTCCATCAATGTCTACATCTGGAACATCCACATCTAGTTCTGGACCTTTAATGTCAACCTTGGGTCCCTTCAAATCCCCTTCTACTTTAGGACCTTTCAGGTTGACATCAGGCATTGACATTTTAGGCAGATTCATTGAAGGCATCTTGAATTTGGGCCCTTTCACTTTTCCATCAATGTCTACATCTGGAACATCCACATCTAATTCTGGACCCTTGATGTCTACTTTGGGACCTTTTACATCCCCTTCCACTTTAGGGCCTTTCAGGCTTAAATCAAAATCAGGCATTGACATTTTAGGCAGATTCATTGAAGGCATCTTGAATCTGGGCCCTTTCACTTTTCCATCAATGTCTACATCTGGAACATCCACATCTAGTTCTGGGCCTTTAATGTCAACCTTGGGTCCCTTCAAATCCCCTTCTACTTTAGGACCTTTCAGGTTGACATCAGGCATGGACATTTTAGGCAAATTCATTGAAGGCATCTTGAATTTGGGCCCTTTCACTTTTCCATCAATATCTATATCTGGAACATCCACATCTAATTCTGGACCCTTGATGTCAACTTTGGGACCCTTTATGTCCCCTTCCACTTTAGGGCCTTTCAGGCTTAAATCAAAATCAGGCATTGACATTTTAGGCATATTCACTGAAGGCATCTTGAATTTGGGCCCTTTCACTTTTCCATCAATGTCTACATCTGGAACATCTACATCTAATTCTGGACCCTTAATGTCTACTTTGGGACCTTTTACGTCCCCTTCCACTTTAGGGCCTTTCAGGCTTAAATCAAAATCAGGCATTGACATTTTAGGCAGATTCATTGAAGGCATCTTGAATCTGGGCCCTTTCACTTTTCCATCAATGTCTACATCTGGAACATCCACATCTAGTTCTGGGCCTTTAATGTCAACCTTGGGTCCCTTCAAATCCCCTTCTACTTTAGGACCTTTCAGGTTGACATCAGGCATTGACATTTTAGGCAGATTCATTGAAGGCATCTTGAATTTGGGCCCTTTCACTTTTCCATCAATATCTATATCTGGAACATCCACATCTAATTCTGGACCCTTGATGTCAACTTTGGGACCCTTTATGTCCCCTTCCACTTTAGGGCCTTTCAGGCTTAAATCAAAATCAGGCATTGACAATTTAGGCATATTCACTGAAGGCATCTTGAATTTGGGCCCTTTCACTTTTCCATCAATGTCTACATCTGGAACATCTACATCTAATTCTGGACCCTTAATGTCTACTTTGGGACCTTTTACGTCCCCTTCCACTTTAGGGCCTTTCAGGCTTAAATCAAAATCAGGCATTGACATTTTAGGCAGATTCATTGAAGGCATCTTGAATCTGGGCCCTTTCACTTTTCCATCAATGTCTACATCTGGAACATCCACATCGAATTCTGGTCCCTTAATGTCAACTTTGGGACCTTTTACGTCCCCTTCCACTTTAGGGCCTTTCAGGCTTAGATCAAAATCAGGCATTGACATTTTAGGCAGATTCATTGAAGGCATCTTGAATCTGGGCCCTTTCACTTTCCCATCAATGTCTACATCTGGAACATCCACATCTAGTTCTGGACCTTTAATGTCAACCTTGGGTCCCTTCAAATCCCCTTCTACTTTAGGACCTTTCAGGTTGACATCAGGCATTGACATTTTAGGCAGATTCATTGAAGGCATCTTGAATTTTGGCCCTTTCACTTTTCCATCGATGTCTACATCTGGAACATCCACATCGAATTCTGGTCCCTTAATGTCAACTTTGGGACCTTTTACGTCCCCTTCCACTTTAGGGCCTTTCAGGCTTAGATCAAAATCAGGCATTGACATTTTAGGCAGATTCATTGAAGGCATCTTGAATCTGGGCCCTTTCACTTTCCCATCAATGTCTACATCTGGAACATCCACATCTAGTTCTGGACCTTTAATGTCAACCTTGGGTCCCTTCAAATCCCCTTCTACTTTAGGACCTTTCAGGTTGACATCAGGCATTGACATTTTAGGCAGATTCATTGAAGGCATCTTGAATTTGGGCCCTTTCACTTTTCCATCAATGTCTATATCTGGAACATCCACATCTAATTCTGGACCCTTGATGTCAACTTTGGGACCCTTTATGTCCCCTTCCACTTTAGGGCCTTTCAGGCTTAAATCAAAATCAGGCATTGACATTTTAGGCATATTCACTGAAGGCATCTTGAATTTGGGCCCTTTCACTTTTCCATCAATGTCTACATCTGGAACATCTACATCTAATTCTGGACCCTTAATGTCTACTTTGGGACCTTTTACGTCCCCTTCCACTTTAGGGCCTTTCAGGCTTAAATCAAAATCAGGCATTGACATTTTAGGCAGATTCATTGAAGGCATCTTGAATCTGGGCCCTTTCACTTTTCCATCAATGTCTACATCTGGAACATCCACATCTAGTTCTGGACCTTTAATGTCAACCTTGGGTCCCTTCAAATCCCCTTCTACTTTAGGACCTTTCAGGTTGACATCAGGCATTGACATTTTAGGCAGATTCATTGAAGGCATCTTGAATCTGGGCCCTTTCACTTTTCCATCAATGTCTACATCTGGAACATCCACATCTAATTCTGGACCCTTGATGTCTACTTTGGGACCTTTTACGTCCCCTTCCACTTTAGGGCCTTTCAGGCTTAAATCAAAGTCAGGCATGGACATTTTAGGCAGATTCATTGAAGGCATCTTGAATTTGGGCCCTTTCACTTTTCCATCAATGTCTACATCTGGAACATCCACATCTAATTCTGGACCCTTGATGTCAACTTTGGGACCTTTTACGTCCCCTTCCACTTTAGGGCCTTTCAGGCTTAAATCAAAATCAGGCATTGACATTTTAGGCATATTCACTGAAGGCATCTTGAATTTGGGCCCTTTCACTTTCCCATCAACGTCTACATCTGGAACATCCACATCTAATTCTGGACCCTTGATGTCAACTTTGGGGCCCTTTATGTCCCCTTCCACTTTAGGGCCTTTTAGATTTAAATCAAAATCAGGCATGGACACTTTAGGCAGATTCATTGAAGGCATCTTGAATCTGGGCCCTTTCACTTTTCCATCAATCTCTACATCTGGAGCATCCACATCTAATTCTGGACCCTTGATGTCAACTTTGGGACCCTTTATGTCCCCTTCCACTTTAGGGCCTTTCAGGCTTAAATCAAATTCTGGCATGGACATTTTAGGCATATTCACTGAAGGCATCTTGAATTTGGGCCCTTTCACTTTTCCATCAATGTCTACATCTGGAACATCCACATCTAATTCTGGACCCTTGATGTCAACTTTGGGACCTTTTACATCCCCTTCCACTTTAGGGCCTTTTAGATTTAAATCAAAATCAGGCATGGACACTTTAGGCAGATTCATTGAAGGCATCTTGAATTTGGGCCCTTTTACTTTTCCATCAATGTCTATATCTGGAACATCCACATCCAATTTTGGACCCTTGATGTCTACGTTGGGACCCTTTATGCCCCCTTCCACTTTAGGGCCTTTCAGGTTTAAATCAACATCAGGCATGGACATTTTAGGCAGATTCATTGAAGGCATCTTGAATCTGGGCCCTTTCACTTTTCCATCAATGTCTACATCTGGAGCATCCACATCTAATTCTGGACCCTTGATGTCAACTTTGGGACCCTTTATGTCCCCTTCCACTTTAGGGCCTTTCAGGTTTAAATCAAAATCAGGCATGGACACTTTAGGCAGATTCATTGAAGGCATCTTGAATTTGGGCCCTTTCACTTTTCCATCAATGTCTACATCTGGAACATCCACATCTAATTCTGGACCCTTGATGTCAACTTTGGGACCTTTTACATCCCCTTCCACTTTAGGGCCTTTTAGACTCAAATCAAAATCAGGCATGGACACTTTAGGCAGATTCATTGAAGGCATCTTGAATTTGGGCCCTTTTACTTTTCCATCAATGTCTACATCTGGAACATCCACATCCAATTTTGGACCCTTGATGTCTACGTTGGGACCTTTTATGCCCCCTTCCACTTTAGGGCCTTTTAGGTTTAAATCAACATCAGGCATGGACATTTTAGGCAGATTCATTGAAGGCATCTTGAATCTGGGCCCTTTCACTTTTCCATCAATGTCTACATCTGGTGTATCAACATCTACATTGGGACCCTTAATGTCAGCTTTGGGGCCCTTTATGTCCCCTTCTACTTTAGGTCCTTTTAGATTTAAATCAAAATCAGGCATGGACACTTTAGGCATATTCATTGAAGGCATCTTGAATCTGGGCCCTTTCACTTTCCCATCAATGTCTACATCTGGAACATCCACATCTAATTCTGGACCCTTAATGTCAACTTTGGGGCCCTTTATGTCCCCTTCTACTTTAGGTCCTTTTAGATTTAAATCAAAATCAGGCATGGACACTTTAGGCATATTCATTGAAGGCATCTTGAATCTGGGCCCTTTCACTTTCCCATCAATGTCTACATCTGGAACATCCACATCTAATTCTGGACCCTTGATGTCAACTTTGGGGCCCTTTATGTCCCCTTCCACTTTAGAGCCTTTTAGATTTAAATCAAAATCAGGCATTGACACTTTAGGCAGATTCATGGAAGGCATCTGGAATTTGGGGCCTTTCACTTTTCCATCAATGTCTACATCTGGTGCATCAACATCTACCTGGGGACCCTTAATGTCAACTGTGGGGCCCTTTATGTCCCCTTCCACTTTAGGACCCTTCAGGTTTAAATCAAAATCAGGCATGGACACTTTAGGCATATTCATTGAAGGCATCTTGAATCTGGGCCCTTTCACTTTTCCATCGATATCTACATTTGGAACATCCACATCTATTTCTGGAACCTTGATGTCAACATTGTGAGCCTTTGTGTCCCCTTCCACTTTAGGGCCCTTCAAATTCAAATCAAAATCAGGCATGGACACTTTAGGGAGATTCACTGAAGGCATCTTGAATTTGGGCCCTTTCACTTTTCCATCAACCCCTGGAATATCAAGATCTACTTTTGGACCTTTAAGATCTCCTTCCAAATCTTTCCCCGCATAACCTTTCACATTAATATCTATGTCTGGTGTTGATATTTTTGGTTTAACATCTGGACTTTCTACTTTGAGTCCAGATACACTGAACTTGGGCAGCTGTAGTTTGGGTATTGTTACGTTTATTGTTCCTTTTTCTTCAATCCCTATTTCTGGTGCAGTAAGATCTACTTCTGGAGTCTTTAAACATATTTCTGGACCTCTCATATCAGCAGATATGTCAGTGTCACCCTTTGGCAATTTCATATCTAGGTCTGCACTTTCTCCTTTCCATCCAAATTTAGGTAGATGAAATTTGGGCATTTTCATTTTACCTTTTACTTCTGGGTTTTCTACTTCCAGATCAGAAGCCTTAAGGTCAACCGCTTTAATGTCAAGTTCTGTGGCTTTCAAATCTCCTTCTAGTCTGGGTCCTGAAATATCTGCTCCTGCCTTCCATTTAGGACTTTTTATATTTAAGTCCACATCAGGCATGGACATTTTTGGAAGATGCATCGAAGGCATCTTAAATTTAGAACTTTTTACCTTCCCTTCTGGACCCTCAACATCCATTTCCGGAGTATCCATATTTACCTTGGGACCAGATATATTGAGGTCACTTTTTGGTATCTTGACATCTGCATCTGAACCTTCTAATTTTGGTCCTGAAAAGCTGAACTTTGGCAAATGGAATTTGGGCATTTTCTTTTTCCCCTTCACATCTGAAACCTCAATATCTACATCTGGACCTTCAAAAGCAACTTCTGGACATTTAACGTCTGGGCTTTTTAGTTCACTTTCCAAATTAGGATTTACAGTATAAATCCCAGTTTTCACTTTAGGACCTTTCAGATTAAAATCCACATCAGGCATTGACATTTTAGGTAAATTCACATGCATTGTTGGCTTCTTAAATTTAGAACCTTTAACTCTACCTTCTGGACCTTCTATCTCCAGTTCAGGAGTTTCAAGATCAATCTTTGGACAAGTCATATCAATATCACCTTTTGGTAGTGTAACATCCATATCTAGGCCCTCAGCCTTTCCAAATTTAGGCATTTTAATGTTTGGCATCCTTAGCTTTCCTTCTGGACCTTCCAAATCAACACCTGACAAATCTAGGTCAGCCTTCAGATCAGCTTTAGGATTTTTCAAACTAACATCCCCTTTCAGATTGGGATCTTTAAAACTTGTATCAAGGTCAGGCATGGACACTTTGGTTAAATGAACTGAAGGGATTTTAAATTTCGGACCCCTTAGTTTCCCATCTACATCAATATCTACATCTCCAGTTTCAACCTCTAAACCTTTTATGTTTACTTCTGGGTTCTTTGAATCTTCTAAATTAGGTACGGACATATCTGCATCTCCCTTCCACTTAGGACTTTTAATGTTTAAATCAACATCAGGGATTGATACTTTTGGTAAGTGGACATTCATTGAATCTCCTTCTGGCAATTTCACATCTACACCTGGAACTTTTTGTCCAGACATACCAAATGTAGGCATTTTAAATTTAGGCATATTAAATTTACCTTCTGAACCTTTAAATTCAGCATCTGGTGCCTCTAAATTCATGTCTGGACCTTTGAGGTCTACTTTGACACCTTTCAAATCTCCTTCCTCTTTAGGACCTTTGCCTTTCCCCTGTAGACCTTCAATATCTACCTTTCCACCTGATATATCAAGCTCAACCTCAGGACCTTTCAAATCCCCTTCCAGTTTAGGCCCTTTTAGATGAAGGTCCCTTTTAGACATTGACACTTGCATAGAAGGAATCTTGAATTTGGACCCTTCCAGTTTGCCATCAGGGCAGACATCTGGCATAACTGAAAGGTCTGGGCGCTCAATATGAACTTTGGCTTCCTTTAAATACCCTTTAAGATTGGGCCCTGAAATAATAGTTTCCTTTTGATCCACATCATGCCCTGAAACTTTTGGCAACTCTATACTCATTGAAGGCATTTTAAATGTAGGACTCTTTATCTTGGCTTCTTGAGCATCAGTATTGACCTCTGAAGTATTAATGTCAAACTTGGGACAAGTTATGTCAACTTCACTCTTTGGAATTTTAATACCCATTTCAGTAGGGTCTACTTTGTGTTCAGATATATCAGCAATATCAACATCCCCTATTAAAGTGGAACCTTTCAAATTAACATCACCAACATCAGGCATGGAAACCTTTGGTAGGTCAACATTCATTGATTTCATTTTTAGTTTGGAACCTTTTATGTTCCCCGCTGCACTGTCAATTTCTAAACCTGACTTCACATTGATATTTGGACCTTTAAATTCCATTTTCTGACCCTCTGGGTCTAGCTTTTTATCAGACATAGAAATGGGTAGATCAATCTTTGGAGCTTTTACTTTACCATCAATATTCTTACCATCCAACTGTGAGCTTGCAATCTGAAATTCGTGTACAGTTTCAGGGGTGGGAGTCTCAACAGCTGCTTGGGGAACATTTAAATCAATGTTTGCAGTCCCACCTTTTGTTCCAGAGTAAAAAAACTTTGGCATTTTAAATGCAGGGATCTGAATCTTCCCCCCATAACTATCATTGTCAGGTTCTCTCATATCCACAGAGAGACCTTTTGCTGTTGTGCTTTCATGTGAGACTTTTTTGATGTCAGTTTGTGATGCAAAGAAATCATGTCCTCCTGAAGTCGTTGTGGGGTCGCTGGTTGCGCTGTTTGTCTTTGGTCCAGAGATACCAAATTTGGGCATCTGAAATTTGGGTATTCTTATCTTTCCTTCTGGGAGTTCTACTTCCGATGCATCTATTTTCGGGCCGTACACAGATTTGTCAGATTTTGCAAGGGTGTCAACCACGTTTTCTCTTTTGTAATCAAAGTCAGGCAAGATAGTTGATGGTTTAGATGGAGCACTAATGTCAACACTTGATTTTGCTTTTGTAGTGTCAAAATCGGTTCTTTTAACAATGCGGTTTAGGTCTTCATGCTCTGTTCCAAACACATCAGTTTTGCTTGTGTAACTCTGAACTTTTGGGTCAGAGACGCTGGTTACTTGGACTCTTGAATCTGTGCAAATACTAGGAAGATCAAACACTTCCCTGCTACGCTCATGATAGTGGACAGTTGTGCTGAGAACACTTAATGAATCTCCAGGCAGAGAGACACCACCTCTGGCTGTGAATAATGCTTGCTCTCCTTCTACCTGAAAGGTTTTACCCGTAAAGTCAGTCCCCGGGATTTTTATTATAGTTTTGTCCTCTTCAGTTTCCACATTGGTTTTGGAAATTTCGGTTATGTCATGCCTGGGAATTTTAATCTTGTACTCAGGACTGCTGATGTCAATCTCCTTGCAATCTTTAGATCCAGTCACATCCACAGTGTAGGCAGCCACTTTTCTAGTGACAGTGATTGTCCTTGTTTGTGTTTCTGGCTCCAGAATCTCTTCAGACTTCAGACGTGGCTTAATCTTTTTTGTGTAAATGCGTCTGTATTCCTCATCATCGCCACTCTTTAAAAAAAAAATATAAAATATATGTGTATTGATTAACCTAAATTACGCAATAGTCTTGAACATCGCAAGATGTCATTTCTGTTCACAAGAAGGTATAGTAAAGTTCTATGAAAGGAAGTGTCTAAAAGCCTCATCATTTCTCATTCACTTGTCACGTTTCTCGTCACCATATGATTATCAACAGATTATCAAGAGCTGGCATTTGGGTGCTTAAGCATTTGGGTACAGAATATACAAAATAATTGGAGCTATAAATATGTGCAGGTGAAAGCAGTGCAACATTGTCTCCTGGCCCTTGTTTTTTTTTTTGCACATTGCTTGGGACTCTGGTTAAGACATCATCAGATGCACACTGAACTTCTAGCAGACGTGTAGTTTGGGGTGGGGGCAGGAAAAGAGAATATATATAATAGAAACAATAACAAATATACCACTTAGTTGAGAGATTTTAGTGGTAGGTGTAAGTCGCCATAGAGCTTACTTAAACATCATAAGATGATCCAATTCACCACTTTATGTTGATTACCCAAAAATAATCAAATGTACTAAATTCTACTTACCAGAACAACATCAGGGCTTTTTAGGCTGAAGACATCATGAGACAAGGACACTCCAGGCTGGGGTGATCTGTCCCCTTTCCTTTGCAGTTTAAGGCCCACAGTGTGCTGTCCTACATTAGTTAGCAGCCTCTCAATATCATCCGATGACATGTTGTCAAAGTAGACAGTGGCACCTACAATCTGATCACCTGTACATAAGAGACAAGCAAGTGTGCCAACTTGTGAATTGAGACAGAAGATGGGGAGAATTCTAGTGGCAACATGGTTTAATACAGGGGAACTTTTAAGGTTTTCACAACCTTATGTTTAACTTCATCTCCCACAATCCCCTCTGAGATACATATACATTGCAAAACGGACTGGCACTGTTTAGGTGTATAGAGGTGATTTCCTAAAACAATAGGGTATGAAACTTAGGTGATTTTCAGGCCACCTTTCATTTGCTTAAACTTGCCCACTTTCTCACAGATATCCCATGCGTTCTAAGGTCTAAAACATGACACACATGACATTGATGCCCTCTACTTGCAATCATTGCCAATTGACTGTAAAATTCACCAAGATGCCAATTACTGGTACCAAAGTGGCTACAAGCAGGTGGATTTTAGGTTAAGAATTATTTTAACTTGGGTGTAACTAGGTGGAAAGGACTCCTGTGCTCTAAAACATTTGGCTGATCCTGAACCAGTGTTAGATTAATGCAGAATGTTGCATACAGACATCATGTAGGAAAGGCATAAGGTGACTGTTCTTCTTAGTATCTACCAGGTCAACAGGAGTACAAAAAAAGTACAAATGGTATCTAGCTACAGGTCCCTTGACATCATTATATGTGCCATTAACACCTGACAACTCTAAGTAGCGGGGAGCAAGAAAAACACAGTCCCCAGGTTACTGGTTGCACTGTGGCTTGTTACCCTGGTATCTGTGGTTTGACAGTAGTTGCCCCCTCTGCAACCCCTATTTCCTATACTGCTGGCCTTAAAATAGAGGATGTGGGTGGTCTATTACACTAGCCCTGAGCTGAGAATAACCAGCTTTGTTTGTGGCTCATAGTCCAAATCTAAGGACAGGAAGTAACCAGGGTTAAACACAGCTTAGTTATAGCCTCATAGATAAAACTATAAAAAACATTATTAGAGTGTGTTCTCTATTTACCAAGTTATTTTTAGATATATATATATAAAATCATGTATCACAGGAAGATGACGGTGGGGGACCCTTGTTAGCCAAGAGACATGGGGTGACATGCGACACAGCTGTGTTTACAGAGAAGGGGTATGGGTACCAGAATAGTTGAATGGATAGGCCAATGGTTGAGTGATAGGAGGCAGAAGGTTGTAGTTTAAGGTATATATTCAGAGGACGGGCTTGTCACTAGTGGGGTACCTCAGGGATCAGCATTGGGACCTGTACTTTTTAATATTTTTATTAATAATATTACAGAAGGTCTTATTGGTATGATATGTCTTTTTGCAGATGATACAAAGGTCTGCAGCATGATAGACATTCCAGGTGGAACAACCCAAATGGAATTAGAAGAATGGTCGAGTGTGTGGCAGCTGCAGTTCAATATTAATAAATGTAAAGTAATGCATTTAGGATGTAAAAATCCCAAGGCAAAATACAGTATTGGTGGCACTGTACTGTCAGTAACAATGGAAGAGAGGGACTTAGGAGTAATTATATCTGATGACTTAAAGGTAAGCAGACAATGCAATTAATTATCTCAAAAAGCAAGCAGGGTGCTGGGTTGCATAGGGAGAAGCATTAGTAGTAGAAAGAGGAAAGTAGTTATGCCACTTTACAGATTGGGTCAGGCCTCACCTAGAATATTCCCTTACATCAGGAAAAATGGGCAGACTAGATGGGCCGAGTGGTTCTTATCTGCCGTCAAATTCTATGTTTCTATGATACAAAATCCTGTTTGGAGGTGCTGGATAGATTAATTTAAGTTTTCCATGGCACAGTTATTTACCTTCTCTTACAATTCCCGTTTTGGCCGCTGGTGAATTCTGAACGAGCTGTTTCACAAACACACCTTCCTCATTCTGATCCAGGGTAATACCCATGGACCCACTTCCATGCCAGTTGGGGAGCAAAATTTCCCTTGTCTCTTCTTCTTCCTTCTCCATCTGAAAGAAACATCAGTCTATAAACTGTATAGTAATTGTTGAGCCCAAATAAAAAATGTACAGAATTATTTAAGTAATTTCACTACCTCTTTTCATTGTTTTCAAAAGGCAGCATAGTATAAAGCCAAACTTATCTGGCATTGGGCAGTTAATTTGGCCTAGGCAGGTGACATAACAGTAAACATATCTTAAATTATCTTAAAACGCAGTAACGTCAGACACATGGGTCTCAAATCATATTACAGTGATGTAACATCACAGTTATCCGTGCTCAGGTGTTTACCAGCTTTCTTTATTGGGAAAAGCTGTGTGCGTGTCTTATTCTTTTGCTTGCTGTGCCTTTATCTAGTGGATGGCTTTTGTCACTTTTGACCCATCATAAGCCTTGAGAATTATTGGCTATACACTTGTCAAATCATGCTCTTCCAACCCTTTGGTGTGCTTAAAGGCTGTGTTTAATACAGCAGTCACATGCAAATGAGGGAGTCAATGTAATCATGGATAAAAAAAAAAATAGAAAAGTGTCATACCTTGTTTTTGTGTGTGTGTGTGTGCGTGTGTTTTCGTTTTTAGGCATGTCCATACAGACAAATATTTGGTATTTTGGTTTTATTTTATGTAGAGATATCCTAATAGACTCGCACAATTTACAAAAATGATGAATACACCAAAGCAGTGCAAGTAAAAGGCACAAGACCGATACTTAACCTTGAAATTAATTATTCCGTTATCTTCAATAAGACCTTGCTGGCTCTTTCTGCACTGTCATTTGCACGAGGACCTCAGGCTACAAGGAAATAAAAGATCTCAATTATGCTACAAGAAAAAAAATGTTCACACATTTTACAGTAAAGACGTTATAATCTCATGTCATACTCTGTAGCCAACAGCTTATGTGATCATGTCCCTTATGGATCACAGATGCTCTGGGTTCAGATAAAAATCATCTCAATCACCTTAACTCAGCGGGAGCTATCTGGGTCCGCTCCCATTTTTTGGCTACCAATAATTCACACCAAGGCTCTGCAAGTATAGTGTGCTGAGAATAGTGAGGCTTCTGCATCGTATTTTGTGCAGGATGTTAAAGGACTTTTGGATGGTGTTCTGTGAAGTGAGGAGAGCATAGTTGCCAACATTTCGAAGGAAACCCCCCAAAAAAAAAAAAACAAAACTAAATAGTGCCCTCGGTAAAACGTGTGTTATAGGGAATAATTCTATGCCCTACACTTACACTGCCTTAACACACGCCTGCCCATATGCACATACATATACACTACCCTTACACACAAACATACACATGCACTCTTGCTGTTACACACAAACATACTGACCACACACAAACTTGCCCAAACAAGCACTCACTTACAAACACACTTTCTCTCTTCCCTAACTAACCCTCCCCTTTTTCTGTATCTTAATTCTCTCTCCTATTCTTTACCTCTCCCTATCTCTCTTATCCCTCCCCTTTATCTTGTTTCTCATTATATCCTCCCTTTCCTTTCTCCCTCTGCCCCACCTTCTCCCCGTCTCTTACCTGTCAGCTGCCATATTGTAGTGATGGGAAGTTCGGATCATGAAAGTGAATCGGATCATTTCGACTCATTCACTGAAATGATCGATTCATGATCCGAATCTTCGGATCACTCAGTGTGACTCACAGGAGTTACTGTTTTCCAGTAACTCCGTGCAGGCACACTAACGATTGGCCCCGCCCCTTTCATTACTCAATGAATCCTCCCCCCTGCCTACTCCAGTGATGTCAATGAAGGCAGAGAGTCGTTCAAAGATTCGGATCTTACAGGGATCCGAATCTTACAGTGATCCGGATCTTTGAACGACTCTATGCCTTCATTGGGATTGGAATCAGTCAGATAATATCACCATACTGTTATAAATAAATACATTAATAATCACTGCCCCCTGACGCAAGTTCACCACTTTTCTTCCTTGAACCACTTTTGTTAGGTAGTGACCACTACAGACCAGGAACACCCCACAAGAGCTGCAGTTTTGGAGATACTCGGACACGGTCGTCTACCCATCGCAATTTGGCCCTTGTCAAAGTCGCTCAGGTCCTTATGCATGCCCATTTTTCCTGCTTCTAACACATCAACTTTGAGGACAAAATGTTCCATTGCTGCCCAATATATCCTACTAACTCATAGGGGCCATAATAACAAGATTATCAGTCTTATTCACTTGACCTGTTGGCGATCATAATGTTATAGCTGATCAGTGTATATGCTTTCAATAACCAAGAGATCCCAATCACTTGACCTGCTAGCGATCATAATGTTATAGCTGATCAGTGTATATGCTTTCAATAACCAAGAGATCCCAAAGACTCCAAGGTTTTGCAAATTGCCTACAGTGTATAAGATGTAGGTAATACCCAAGATACATTTCAAGTCACAGTTTGTTTTGTGTCCCATCTTACATGTATAAAAGGCTCTCTAGCCAACATCTAGCAGGGTGTGTGCATTTATAATACACGTGAATATCTTAGTAATCCATGTGACATTAAACAAACCACCTTATGTAAATATTACACAAAGAATGCTTAGCAACTCCTTCTCTCATGGCTGGCCACATAGAGACCATTCTCGACAAATTAAGCAGCACTGAACAATCCTGATCATAATAACTTTAGATGCAAATGTTGGCAGCTAATTAAATAAAGTCCCCCCCCCCCCGGCCACCCTGAATCTAAATTACACAGCCACGGGGCCGCTCACTGAAGTGACCGATCCGAGATGTCATTGCAGCCGATGAGGCTGCGAGTTTAAAAGCGGTCATAAGACACGCCGGCCACTTTAAAATCATTAAGCAGCCCGCGTGACTGCACCATGCCTCCCAGTGAGTCTATTCATCCCGCCACTTTGAAGACACGACGTGCCGCTTCAAGGGGGCGGGCTCACACGGAACAGCTCCTGGTGACATGGAGAAGAGCATGTTGTAGGAGAGCAGGGAAGGAAAAGAAGGGGGGCTGCCTTGGGGCAACAATTAAATACAAAAAGGGAGTGGCTTGGGGTATAAGTACACAACAGGGTGGTTGGGTTGCAATACACATGGATACACAAGAGAGGAAGGCTGGCTGGGGACATCAAATAAATCAATACACAAGGGTGCAGGGGTAATACATTAAAACCAAAGGGGGGGGGCAACACACAAAAAACAAACCAGTGTGGAAAGCATTTTTATGTTTTGTGTAGATTAACTTGTACTGATGCAGGTGTCGGTGTGGCAGAGCCTGTCCTGGTGTGTGTGTGTGTGTTTGGTGTGTCGGTGTGGCATAGCCTGTCCTGATGTGTGTGTGTGTGTTGGTGTGGCAGAGCCTGTCCTGATGTGTGTATGTGTGTGTTTGGGCATCTGTGTGGTAGAGCCTGTCCTGGTGTGTGTTTGGGTGTGTCGGTGTGGTAGAGCCTGTCTTGGTGTGTCGGTGTGGCAGAGCCTGTCCTGGTGTGTGTGTCTGTGTGACAGAGCCTGTCATGATTAACTCATATGACATAGTGGATGTATGGAAGGTAATCCAGCAGAGGTGGTTATTCCTTTGTGTTAGCATTCAATGGGTTAATCCGATGTTACATTTAAATGTGTTTATTTGTGCATGCCCTCTGTATCTGTTCTGGCAAGAGGTGTCATCTTCCCAGGACCCCTGTGGCGATTCATGGCCTAACCGATAAGGACCCAGAGTTATAAGAATTCCATTCCTAGCTTAAGTGGAGGGGTTTTCCATCACCTTTACCCCACCATAACTTATTGGCAGATCAAAGATGGGAACTAATAGTTGGAAAGGTGTCATATAACCAGTCACATGGTCATGTGGCCAGAGGGGTGTTTTCTTGCAAAAGAGCCTGATTTAGGGGCAACGCATCCACCTCAAAGAAGAACTCCACGATATACTACGATTGGAACAACATCATAAGAAACCATCTGGATTTAAGGAGTTTCTACAGGCTGGCTTATTGAAGAAACTCGTGAGTGAGGGTCCTGTGTTTAAGTCCCATTGTTTTTAAGAACTGTTTGCCGTTTTATTTTTATTTTGTATGCTTTGTTTTTTGTAATTGTGGCACTGTGTAACATTTGTCTTTTGTTATTAAAATACACATAATCCAAATATCTTTGGGCTCTAGTATTGATATCCACAAACCCTAAGAGTATAACACATTACCTAATTGTTATTACCTAATTTCTAGCGGATATATATGTTGTTTGCCTGGGGTGTGTTGGGTGAGAGGGTGTGAGAGAGAGAGAGAGAGAGAGAGTGTGAGAGAGAGAGAGAGTGTGAGAGTGAGAGTTTAATTCGGATATCACACAAGTCCGGTATCAAAATCACGAGTGGTGGCAGACTACCTGGGGGGATACAGGCAGGATTTGCGGGTTAATATAGTAACTGATGCCTTGTTAAGGGGTGAAGTTAGTAAATCCAGAGGCCTGGTGCTATTAACCCCTTCATGCCCACTCCTTCCACACCGTCACGGCTTGGCAAGTAGTCCTGACCGTGACAGAGCCTGTCCTGGTGTATGTTTGGGTGTCTGCGTGGTAGAGCCTGTCTTGGTGTGTGTTTGGGTGTTGGTGTGGCAGAGCCTGTCCTCTTACTTTTATTTCAATCTGCATACCTTATCACAAAGGAGTAATCACAGAAACTTGAATGGTGGTTGGGATCTTCAGAGTGAAACCCAATTTAGTTGTAAGAACTGATTTAATTACTCCCGTTGGTTTCACAGTCCTTCCCCCGTAAGAGAGGACTTTTTATATAAACACACTAGCAGACCACTTTGCACCATGAACTGTATCTGGGATGAGGTATTCATTGGATGATGCAGTGCTAGAACAGTTGCGGTGGTATTAATAGTCAAAAGTTTCTTACAAGAATATCGTGAAGAATAATGTGATCACTGTTTTGTTCCACTGAATAAAATGGAACTTTTTCATCTACAAATTCTTGCAGTAGCAAATGCTTTGATTCCATTATGTCTAATGTATTTAATTTATTAGGACCTTTTAACACTTTTGCTTTCTGGCATTTTAATACAAATAATGTGATAAAAAGAATGTTTCATAGTTATTTGTATGGCAAATAGTGTGACTCGAGTATGTATAAGGGGTGCGTGTGGATACAAGAGCTCGACCACGAGATACAATATATGGGGCTGTTTCCAGGGCTGCTTTCCATTCCCAGTCCGGCCCCGGACCCACATTTACGTACTCCATATTTGAGCCTCTATCTTGTTGGCATTGCCGGTTTATTAATTTTCAAAAAACTAATTAAATAATTAAACTACTAAATAATTAGTAGTAGGCTGAAACTTTATTACAATCTATACAAGAGGCTAACATATTGGTTAACATGGTCCATGACAACTTTTGGCATGACAAGCTAGGTAACTGTTTATCTATACTATGTATATTTACTATGATCTAAGACACTTTTCTTCTCAAAGATTTCTTTCTGCTGGTCATGAATTACGTAACTTCATGCCTATCGTATGCATTTTTAAATGCTCTATATGCTCTCTAGTGCTTGCTAGAAGGCTGCTGCACTTAGCCTTCCTCTCAGTAAAAATGCCTTACATTATATAAGTCTCTGACCCTCTGGGTTTAGACTATGACCTCTTGTTCTAACATTCCTCCTTTGAAATAAACCTTCCTCCTGTACTATTAAAAAACTATAATATGCCATTTCATCGAACAGTTGGAATTAAGACACAATTTCAATTACTACCATGAGTATCACATATTTCCAAACATTGAAGAAACAGTTGAGGCCACAGATACTTGTCTAAGTTTTTCAAAATGATCTGAACACTCAGCCTTCCAATGTGGACACAGACACACAAGGGCAAGACAGACAGATTTTGTAGATTGCCAGAACCACTTCTTTATTGTTAGGCACGCAAGCACTTTTGTATGCTTATAGACTAACGTGCCCACATTGATCTGTACTGTTTTCTAAAGAACACACATTACCATCATACATCTGAAATGTGGTTTCTTAGCAAAGATTGGGGGTGATACAAAGGTTGATAGTGAGAAATGGAGGAAAGAAATTGAGTTCTTGTCAAGAGTTAAACATAAAAACAAAGCAGGATTTGTTGTGTTCTTTGAACAGAGAAGCTTTGGGAATACAAGAATGCAGAGTGGCCATGCAGAAACATGTATGGGAAGCTGAGAGATTGAGTAGAGCTGGAGTGGAATCTAACCCCAACACATGTGTACAACATCTGCAGCTAATAAACTCCACCCTCGTCTCCAGCATTTTTTCTTCCCCAATCAGAAATCCCCCTTAATTGAAAGTACTCCGAGCAAATGCCACAGCATTTTTTAGAAATATATTTATGCTTGGGAGTTACTATGACATAGTTTAGGCCTATTCATTAGTAAACATTAATGTCATTATTACAAAGTAAAGCGATGGCATATTATAGACGGATATTACAAATTGCAATGAGTTTTTATAATTCCATAGCTGTATTTCTTAAGGTTTTTAGACAGTTTCCTAGTATGCATGTATATATAGTTTTTTGGGAATACTTGGTGTGATCCATTGTGGCAGGTTAAATACTAAAACTTAATCCAGATAGCTTCCTGGTTGTTTCACTTCTCCCATAATTATCATTCAACTGTTGGGAAGGTTCATAGCAAGCTTTTAAAAGGCCTATGACCAATTATAATACCGTGGAAACAATGTTAGCAGGCTAATTTAGAAATTCAATATGGCTTTACTAGGCAGTTGTGGCATGTGGCAAGTCTCTACATGGAATGTATGTGAGAAGCTATTTAAGTATATTTAATACATTTTCCAGAGTCTTTGCTTAACATATGATATTGTATATATGGGAGATATTTAATTTTCACAGATTTTTACCAGACACAAATGCAGCTCCTTCTGCTTAAAGAAAGACCTTAGCTAGCCTTGTATGATGTGGATTAATGGAGAACTCATTAAACTATGCATTATGCAGGGCTAGCAAAGCACTTCTTATAGAAGCCTTTCCATGTTGGCCCTTCATAATTGATAGTGAGGCAAGTTGAATCTGCAACTACCCTTTCAACTCTCCCTTTAGTGAAACAATCTAACGGATATATTTTTATTGCTTATTTTCTTAATAACCCCTCCTGATTCGAAAAATGTTGTGCCGTGTAACAAGAAATAGAAAAAATGGTTCCCTGCAGCTCTATGTAACACTTATATATTACCCACACACCTTTCATTTGAATATTTGGTCACTGTTAGAAATTGCTTTTAATTTATGAAAAAATTTAAACTGCAGTATCTCTTGAATTGGGAGAAACTTGAAAATGTGCTATATTACAAATGAAACTCTTGGCTAAAGTCAAGAGTAAAAAAATGAGTTGTGTAAGAGCTGGGCTTTGAATGTCATAGCAGAATTCCAGGTAATATGAGAGATGCAATAGCTTCATGGAATGTTTTGAATCTATTTTCATCATTGCCACGTGTTAGGGCACTTGGGATTATATGTCCAAGGAAACATCCAAGGGACATAGCAGTCAGAAACACACTAAAGGTGCTCCCTCAATCAGTGTCACAAACAGGAGAGGAGGCTCCTTCGGTCAGCTCATTTTACATATACACATAGCAGAAAGGCTCACTAGTTCAGTTTGAACTTATGCAACAGAGGCTCTGCTCATTGCTAGATAAACATTTGCTTCAGCTTGCTACACACCCAAATGCTAAATTGAGTTGTAAAGCTGCAGAAGACAGTGAAACATTCAAACCATACTGCAGTTCTGGAAAAGATGATCATGGAAGGGAGGAGGGAATATAACATTTTTAAAACACACACACACACACATATATATATAGGCAATGTACATAGCAAAATGGGTGCGCAAGTGTAGGAAAACATAATGGCCTAAATAGTGCATGTCTCATAATTGTGTCCTTAATCCTGAACCAGGAAAACTGCATTCCTGGGGTAGAACAGCTGTAGGGCAAACAGCAAAATTCTGGCCCCTCCCTGCCTCCACCTTATTAAGTATGAGACTACCAGGGCATGCTGGAACATGTAGACCACATACAAAATCATTTCAGCCAGAATTGGTGAAATAAACTAGTAGTCTTGAGGATGCAATCCAACACTGATTAGGGCTAGATATTACAAAGGGCAATTACAATAATGCATTACAATGAGAGTCCAAGTGTGTGAGAATACCAATAGCAGATTCATGTGTATTAATCAAAAATAGCAAAAGAAAGGGATAAGTGGACCATTGCACTGGTTTCTATAATGATAAGATCACTTTTTGACTGGACAAGATACACAATCTCTACTGTTTAGAGTAGCACATGTATAGTTAGGTAAAAAGGAATATTCATAAAAAAAAGTGCCATTTGCTGCAAACTCATTTCTTGTTAATGTATGTCACTGTATTACTGACTATACTTCCACTTTGTTTCTTCTTCTCTTGAGCCCTTCAACGCGAATGTTAATAGCTAACAAAGCCTGTGTAGCAGCAACTAATTATACATTTCCTTTAGAGAAATTCAGGAGTTAAAATGTTGTTAGACTGTTTAACCTGCATTTAACCATGTTACAGTTTGCAGTAACAAAAAGGTGTATGTTTGACACACCTAGAAACACATACTAAACAGATAAAAAGTAACAAAACAATAAAGGACATACACTCCCATAATACAAAATAAAGCACGATGGAAAAAGCACTTAAAGTACATAATGCATTTACTGTATACACTACATACCAACATTAAAACACACTATTTTATATAGTATAAACTGATATAGGATAACTGAATTGTAAACATTTGAGCATGTGTATGAAATGTATCCGGAGTTGGTGGGGGCTATTGCTGCCTGATACGCATGTAGGGAGGTGGCAGGTTTCCGGTCATGTAACCAAAGAAAAATATTTCCAGATGTGGATGAAAAGTAAAACTTTCTTGAACAAATGCAGTTTCAGAAAACATTAATGATATTCTAAGAAATTTGGGGAGAAAAAAAAGTATATTGCGCACACAAATCCCCTCTTCTACGCAACCTTATTGTGTCCACTAGGGTTCACATAAACTTTTTTTTTTACATTTTCTGTTACTCACAGACTTCATTCTTTTACAGAGTACGGGCAACCTCTTGCATTACAGCTAAGACTCTCACTGTCTAATAACCCATGTCAGATGATATTAAGGGTAAGGGTTTATAGTTGCATAGTGAAAATCTATCCGAGATTCTTACATTGATCCAGATAAAAGCAAAAACAGTTTGTCCAGAAGATTCTCCACGCTTCGATAGTCAACTAAAATAATCCTCTAGAGTGTAAATGTTTAAGCAGGACCTACTTTACTCCCCTAATCATTAGTGGCCTCTTGTTCTCTGTCTATTTCTTCTTCAAGGACCTCATACAGTCTTCTAATGCAACTGAAATCCCCTGATTTCCTTTATTAATCTTGTAGCTTTTCCAATTCAATCACATATAATGATTAGGTGCTGAAAAATGAACTGCAAATTACAAACTTCATAAAGAGGAGTAATCATATTTGCAGATCTCACCTGGAAAGCCTTTTTAATGCAGGTTATTTATTTTCTTTCCTTAAGCAGCGGCTCATTGATATCGTGTTTGATTCGAGTTATTAGTTTGAGTCAACAGGTATACACCAAAAGATCATGAAAATTATGTGGACACCTGACCATCATACCTGTTTAAACTTTTTGGACTTCCCATTCCAACACAATGGAATGGGAAGCTGGCTCCACCTCTTCTGGGAAGACTTTCTGTAGGATATTATACACACTCAACCAAAAAATAAAAACAAGCATTTGTGAGGTCAGGCACCGATGCAGGACGAGAAGGACTGGCTTGTAATCAGCGTTCCAATTCATCCCAAACGTGTTCAATGGGGTTTAGGTTAGGGCCCTGTGCAGGTCACTTGAGTTCCTCTACACCAACAATCTCAAACGTTGTCTTTATGGACCTTGTTTTGTGTAATGGCCACAGTAATCCTGGAACAGGAAAGGGCCTTCAGCAAACTGGTGCCACAAACTTGGAAGAATACGATTGTCTCAGATGTCTTTGTATACTGTGGCATTAACATTACCCTTCACTTGAACTAAAGGGCCTAGCCATAACGCAGAAAAACAACCCCAGACTACTTTCCCTCATACACCAAACTTTACACTGGGCACTATGCATTCCGGTAGGTAGCGTTGTCCTTACATCCACCAAACCCAGATTCCTCCATCTTACTTCAAGATAGTGAAGCATGATTTGTCACTCCAGAAAATGTTTCCACTGTTCCAGAGTCCAGTGGTGGTATGCTTTAGACCACCCTAGCTGATGGAGCATGTGGCATCTTGCATAGGGATCTTCGACTCCTGTGCAGCTGCTTGGTTATGGATACCCATTTCATGAAGCTCCTGACCCACCATACTTGTGCTGATGTTGCTTTCAGCAGCAGTTTGGAACTCTGTAGTGAGTAATGCTACATAGAATTGTTGAATTCTACCTGCTGCAGCACTCAACAGCCAAGCTCTGTAAGTGTGCGTAGTCTACCACTTTATGGCTGAGCTGCTGTTACTCCTAGAGACTTCCACTTCACAGTAATAGCACTTTCAGTGGACCGAGATATATCTAGCAGGGCTGAAATTTCATCAACTGGCTTCTGGCAAAGGTGGCATCCTATGCCATAAGTTCCTTGATTTTATATACCTGTTACTGTGTGGAGCTGTCACATGTGTTCTGATATAGGAGGAAATAGTGATTGATACATTGTATTCATTATCTGCTTACCACCATTACATTTTTACATAGGATCTGTCTGCGTGCAATATTTTAGTTCAAGCATTCAAACTGCACTACTACATAGATATACATAAACTGACTTACACTGCCTTGGCATAAGCAATATCATTCCTCAGTCTGAATCACCCAGGTGGACACTTCATGTACAGGATGCAAATAATTTCACTTCATAAGCAGACATTCCTTAGCCCTGCCATAAACAGCTGATAAAATCACTTTTTTTGTTGTTGGATGAAAAAAAAAAGTTTTCTTCACTGCTTAACTACATAACTGTATACAGCATTGTAATAAAAGCTTAAAGAAGCTTTAATTACAATGTTAAAATGAGCACAAATCATCAAGTCCTGATAATTGGCATTACATGCCAAAGTATAACAGAATATAACACGATTTGTCAATGAAAGGTGAAGTTGTTTTAACACCATCTTGGTGTATGGCTGTGTATATCTAGCCAGCAGCCCCCCTACTCCAGCAATGAAAGAGGACGGCAATGTGCATACCTCTTAAGTCATGTGAATCTAGCTGGCAACTCTGCAGGTTGTTTATCCGCAACTAGCAGAAGCCTGGCATTGATTTAGTATATACATACCAGGTAAAACGCTCTTGTGGAACCATTTAAAACCATTTTGCCATAGTTACAGTCACTCCAATGTACTATGACATGTGTCAATGCACAACTTACATATTTCTTTTTCAAAGACAGACGAGGCTTTATTTTGATAATTTTGCAATTACTTTTTCTGCAATTTAGGTGCTATTGATGAAAACCCTGATTTATATTCAAAAACAACATCCCCTGAGGAGAATACCCTGCATGCATAGTTGTTTTTAATATTATAAAAGGTAGCAAAATACTACTTTACATACCAAACTATTTTGTTATTTTTAAACTAATGTTATATTTATAATGGGAGGGGCATAAGGTGCTTTGACCTTTCATTTATAAAATTACTTTTTTCAAATTTTTCACTGGCAATTGTTTCCGGGTGTTTATAGTCCTTTTGCATCTCTCATATGGTATTCCTTAAGATGTCGTAGGGTTTTTTTTTACTATTTTTTTTATGAAAAGAAAAAACTTGATTTCTTTGTCTTTTGAATTCAAAACTCACATAGATGGTAATATTTTAAAGCCTAGCTGGGTCTAGCAGTGAATTGCCTGTACAGAGTACAGGGCAAAGTAATTATTTCTTATGAAGGAGAAGCTGAGTCAGGTAGACAGGATAGATCACACCCAGGCACAGGAAATAATTGCTCTGCCCCATACTCTCTACAGCCTCTACACTCCTTAGTGCTCTACTCCCTGCACACCACCTGCCTGGCTCATACACTCTATGTGCAATCACACACGATCAGTCTAATGCCATACGCCAACACACCATATACTGAAACTCAAGAATACACTCACACACTTTAACAATGGACACTGCACATTGACACCCCCAAAAACACACACTTAAGAACTGTACACTGACACACACGACCACTGTACAATCGTGTGTGATTGCATACACTTATGGTAACACATACCACATACACTTATGGTAACGCTCATTGTAGCACTGTACTCCAATGTCATACATTGACACTCCCCTCGCACATAAATACCATACACCAACACATACACAGCTTAAGTTGTGTCCCCAATGAAACAGGATTTAGCCTAATCATGGCAAGAAAGACTGTTTAATCAATTTGTCCGGCTGTTCATGTAACTCATGGGTTAGAATTAAGGTTATCAGAACAAAAGTTTTTGTTTGTTGGCTTTTTTTCAGAAACAAAGGCTCAGTGAACCTTTACACTTAATTCTATAAGTAATGCTTCAGTGAAAGTTTCTCTTTAAAGGTGCTGTTCCACTTAGAGGGCCTCTTAAGATATCAACAAATCAGTTATGCATTGTGTAGAGAGAAGTTCCTTGTAAAGCTCCCTTCACATAAAGATTGGGTGTGAAAGTTTTTTTCCAGAATACTACAGTAACCTAAGAACAGAGTCCTATTGTTCCTCCAAAGCCCTCCTCTATGTATTACATTACAGTGGTATTACCACTCCCGCCTGATATTTAATGCTCATGCACATGAAACAGTGTGATGGAGCAAGTCGTTTTGTTAGAATTGGTGTTTGGGAGTGAGGTCCCTTTAAACTAGGAGCCCTTAAAGGTAACACCCCTTGTGTGATCACAGAGATTGGCTGCCAGGGCAATGCAGACAGACAGGATTAGAAGGCCCTGATTTGAAGTTGAAGTTTTTAACAAGAAAATACAACGGTATGTTATTTAAAAAAATAAATAAAAAAATAAGATATATATACCGTAGTAGTTGATAATATAAAAATCTAAGAAAAAGTCTGTTACAGCACCTTTAATGTCAAGAAAAAAAAAAAAATATGTAAGTGAACTCCAAACTGCTAGCTAATACTGTTGTGTTAAAATACTACTATAGTGTTAGCATGATATTAGTTGTAGGGCCATTTTAACATGACTTTCTATTGCATTATCTTCTCTTTTAATGATGACTGGATGTAACTAAGTACAGGGCTCATCACTGTTTATCAAAACAGGGTGGCCATTCAGGTGTAACCTTTAATATATGATGTAACACACATATAAAGAAATATTCTTTAATAATCAGATCCTCTGCCATATAAACAGAATAATTGTCAGTCTTCACTAACAAAAAAGTGTGATATCTATAATTTATAGAGGGACTGGTCAACAAAAAGTGTTAAGTGCTTAAAAAAATATACATAAATTCAGTATATATATATATATATATATATATATATATATATATATATATATATATATCCCCATGGTGAGAGCGAGCCTGCTATAATGTTTCAGTTTGCACAGTTAGTCAACTTCAAATGAGTAATGAAAAACCACACCCTATAATCAATCACCTTGTCCTTCTGAAGGATTATCAGGTAAAGTGGATAGAAGTGTTACATGTCACTAAAATCTCCCAGATAGTTTTTTTTTCTTTCTTTTTTTAGGGCTCATGCGGGTTGACTATGTCCTTTTAATTTGCAGGAGCCAGCTGGATACATAGGTTACCTATAGGTAATTTTATCAGATCCTGTCTTTAAAGGGCCAGGGCCAAATTGAATCCCCAGCCTGCCCCTGGGTGACATCAGCCATTTCCAAGGGGGACATATATACATGTTGGCCAGATATCTAAAATGCTACCCTACTGTACATGGGATGGATAATAGTAACCTATCTTCTGCGGATTTATACATCCAATACACTGCAGGGTAGCTCTTTTCGCATGTTGCCGCTTGCCAGGTACATGTAATGTATACGTTTCCAAGAAGAAATAGTTGAGGTGGTCAACCTACTCCCAAATTATCGTGTTCCGTTGTATATATCATGCCCTTCTGTATTAAACCCTTAGATGACTACTTCCTATAAAGCTAAAGATTAAAATTTCTATAACAGATATACAAGGCATCTTTCCATTTTACAACAAAGGATGCATTTTACACACACTTAAGAGAACATGAGGTCATGTGTAAAACTTTAACCTCTAAAACTCCAGATGCCTTAGCAGCATGTTACATGGCTATTCATTTTACCATCAACAGTTAAAACTAGTTGTGCCAAGACAGAGAGCGGTTTAAACCCAAACTTGACATCTCCTAGAATCTTAAGTTCCCTTTCTGAGACTGAAAGCATTGAACACGGGATGGGTTTATACTTTGGGTGTATGAATTGTTCTACACACTATCATCCCTTTGTAAGTAATCACCAACACCCAAATCACATGAGTTTCCACTGAAGGTTTTGACACACATGACTGTGGAATCAGATGATTCTTATAAGCCGTCTGATTCATCTAGCCCCCCCTTTTTTCCTTGATCTTTGTTTTAATGAATTTAAATCAATTTTTACCAGTACCATCCATGCTGGGAGGCTGGGGCATGCTTCAACTATTGCTAAAAGTCAACTCTTCAAACTTTTTCTATGTAAAATAATTTACACTACACTGAACAGAAAAATACCATTTTGTGGGTCCCCCCCCCTCCCTCCCTATAGCTTATAAGGAGATAATACAGCAACAGATGCACTCTTGCACGGCATACACATACTCTTGTGCAGAGTGCTTTCCCTTAGTAAATTACAGGCGGTTTTCCCTCCTCCTCTTTCCCTCCCCTCCGTGTAGGAACTGCTGTGAGTCACGCTTGCTTCCAAACCAACATTCCTGAAGGATTCTGGACAGAGGCCAGACACACCCAGAACCAAGTACCAAACAGACAGGGTGCAGCACAAAATATATCCAGAGAATCCGAGCACACGAAAAACAGAGCAAGCTAAAATGCGCACCCAATTCCCGCCACATCTTAGTCTGCTGGCATTTCAAGGAGAAGAAAACAAGTTTTGTTACAATGTGCGCTATTGATAAAACTCGCTTACTAGCAAAATAACTTGCATAGCGAATATAGAAATAGTTCCAGCACGCTCCCAAAATCCATACAGATTCAGAGATTCTCCAGTTTTCAGTAGCTGAATAACTTTTTAATCGTTAATATGCAAAATCAGAACTTTTAGCAAGCACTTTCCTCGCAGCAATATACCGAGAACCGAGCTTTCAAATACTTTAAATCCTAGATCAAAAGCTAAATTTAAGTGCAATGAGACCAAATGAGAGGTTCCCTCGTTTTATTTTGTCAGGTAAGCAAATGACCAGATCAGCACTTCTCAGAGCTCAAGAAGCTCACTTATACCTTTGGCCCAGGTTACACAGAAGGCGTGTACCGCACCCTCGTCCCTAATTACAGCGCATTCCTCATTCACGCTCAGTATTTGGTTGGGATGTTTCTTCCAATAATAGCCAACACGCTGAGCCCTTCACGAAGGGCATATGGGACATATAAGCGCATCACAAGAAAATTATATGTATAAATGTGAACTATTATGAACACAGTTACTGTTGCAATGTTATACATAAACATATTATAACACACACAAGGCCACACCTTTCCCATCGCCGCTTTTGCCAAAACCTGTACGCAAGAATCCAAACTCAAAACAATAATATGCAGCATCGCGGTTGCAACTGCATTTTAAGAAAGAATACCTTAAACATGTTGCACGCATACAAAATACCAGCTACAGCTTCAATCACAATATTAGTTATACGTAATAATCCAATCGTTGCATTTACAAAATACAGAAACATGTCGAATAATCTGACCCGAAATAAAGCGACGAGAAGTTTAATATTATAAGATTATGTATATTCTTTTTAGGGGAGATAGTTTCTACTCTTTGGGTGTAGCTTTGTTCCACCTCCCTAATGTTCTTTTGAGCAAAAGTTTTTTTTTCTTCCTAACTCTCTGGCCCCACCACCCTCTCCAAAATGTGCTGCACGAGGGTGTGGTGCCTGTAACTCAGTCCTCTGTGTTGTAACAGCAAGGGAAATCCTTCCAAACCAAACATTACCATTAATCCAAAGAGACTGCGCCTGTGTAATATACATATATATACATATAATGCCCACATACTAAAATGACAGTGAATTTAACTGCACATTATACATATTCTAATGGGGCATAGCGATATCCTAGATATGCAACGCATTCAAAAAGTATTCAGATTGCACGGAATATATTTGTAAGTATACATACACACGCAATCTACGTGGACTGTCCAATACGCATATCAGATACACAATCCGAGCAAGGAGTAGGTGAGTTTTTTTTTGCAGGATTTACTAGGCTATTGCTGTGAAATTTAGAACAGTAATCGGCCATCTCAATATTTTTTTTATATAAGATCTTCACTCTTACATATAATCAGGAAACCGACAAACATAAAAAAAAAAATAACAGCCATGCAGTGTAAACAGATATAATGCACTATTAAATTTAGCCCCTATGCATATAGATTTGCTGAAAAGAGAGGGTGTTGCAAAGAACGGCGATGTTTATGTATTGGGAGTAGATAAATACACAGTGTACAGCAGAGAAACAATATTCAAACTTTGAAAGAACAAATGACAGCCGCTTTACGGTCCCTAATATGTTGATAGAGAATATGGAGAGTGTTCAGAAAGAGTAGTAAGTATGATTTGAGATTATTACCTGTGTGGTCCTGGTCGGGCACTTTTAATGTGCAGGGAGCCAGCGGCTCTGTTCTGCCTTTTGGAAGCAGGCTAAGTGATCCGCGCAAGCAGGGTTGGGCTGCTATACAGGCAGATTGAGCCTAGCTGGGTGTGTCGGTCTCCCAATCCTGGAGAAGAGGCAGAGCTTGGCCTGCCCCGGGCTGAGTTTTCTGTCTATGTGTACACATTGTTAGTTTCGTATAGAGCTACGCAGGCATGCAACCCAGCAGCCTCGTGTATGTAAAGCTATATGAATTATCTGAGAAATGAAAAATATTTTTGCACATACAGCAAAATGAGCACCCGACTTTATACAGCACTTGTGTTCCCAATATTTCATAAGCTATCTTAAATACCAATAACAAAAGTTATGGTGGGGTAAAGGTGATGGGATAACCCTTCCACTTAAAATTAAGGGGATAGCAGAAGCATTAAGTACCAAACTATATCCAGCCGACAAGCCAGAAAGCTTGTTTTTTTCCTTCAGAAATCCTTGTGGCGCTGCCACAACCTCAAAGGATTCTGGGTAGGCACATGCATGTTGACCTTATTTGCTTAATAATGTGTTTGCTATCCCCTTTATTTTAAGTGGGTTTTCCATTACCTTTACCACATCATTGCTTTTGTTATTGATATCTCTTGTGCTTCTCCAAGACTCAAGTATGAAGCCAGTACGAAAACCTCGTGCTGATGAGTCCAATTAAGGATGAAACAGCATCATTGTTTCTCTGCCTTTTGACTAACACGTGTAAGAGAGGGAAAGCTTGGGCCTCTGGCCTTAAAGGTGGGAATTGCATCTGAGAGCCCGAGGTGTTATAGTGTCCCCTAGCAAGGATCCACTGGGGCACTCGGCACAGTGATGGGTACACTTTTTGAATCACTTTTAACAGGCTGGTAAGCACATTGTATTCACCTTGGATGCCCTGTGCTATGGCTGGTGGTGGAGAGTCCATTTTTTTTAACTTACCACCCATTGGCTGGGGCCTGTAATACTCTCACTGGCACTTATTTGGCACCAACACTTTTCAGGTTCTTTGGATTTCAGTGCATGTATGATTTTAAGTTTCAGAGCGAGTTAAGCAACATTGGGTTGCCTGAAGCTACAGTGGAACTGAGCCCCCCAAAGACTCAGTCCAGTTTTGGTGGGGGAGTGGTGTGCGCCTTCTAGGGAGATCCCACCCAAGGCTTCTGGGAAGGAAGGGCTGCATATCCCTTCTGGAATCTGGCCCCAGAAGATGAAGATCGGCTCCACGGTGACTCCCTCAGTTTTGGATCACCGATCACCTTCTTCACTTGATAATGCACGGTTGTAGAAGATGGAAGAGCATGAGCTCGGGCTCTCAAAATAAATAAATAAATAAATAAAGATGAAACAGCTGTTCATGAGTGGTGATCTGGCTACTGCACCTCTTTCCCAACTTTTGTCTAAAGGCTGTGGCACAGCGAACATTTGCTCTCAAGGGGTCCATGTATAAAATGGATATAGAGGTGAAAGGTGATCATTTCTGACCTTATTTGCATGTGCCTACCCAGAACCCCTTGTGGTTTTGGCAGCGCCACAAGATTTCTGCGAGAAAGAACAAGCCTTCTGGCTTTTCTAGTGGCTGTAGATTAGTGCTTAATAATGCTTCTGTTATAATCTTTTATGCAACAATATCTTAAATCAAGGCGGTTTTCAGAAATGGTGAGTTGTCCATTACTAGGTCTTTACAGTATGAACAACCTTGGTCAAGCTATCTCACAGTGCCTATTGTGTCAGTTTGTAGCTGTCTGCCCTGCCCTTGCAAGATAAGCTTATTTAATTTCTATTTTTTTAATATATTTCATTGGGTGAGCTATCTAAAAATATTTGCGCACACACATAAGACTGTACTGTATTGCAACAGAATGCTTAAGAAGACAATTTATGTATTACATGATCATGCGTGAGCTCTTTAACCCTTTCATCCCGGTGCACAATACCTGTATTGTGTTTTTCAAGAACGTGTTAGCTCATTGCATTTTATTCTTGCCCTATTACTAACAGGTTTCCATCCCCCCAAGCTCAATACACATACATCCATACACATCTTGACGTTATACCTGCCTTTGCTAGTCTGCTTCTGTGACGGATGGGATTATGGGAGATTATACCGGTACAAGGATAATTGTGAAAAAGTCAATAATATTTTGCTTCATCTAGTTATGCTGTAGTTTTAGATTTTAGCATTGACAGGCAATTTGTAAATGGAAGGAGATGTAAGATTATGCCAGGCTCACACAGACACTTTGTCACTATTGTATTTAATTTTGGAAAATTACCTATACTTTATGGATAGTACATACTTTTTCAAACATTGAAACAGGACTGGAGTAGGTATGAAAAGCAGCCCTGGCAAATGCGTTTTTTCTGCTTACAGACATGCAGTTGTGCGTATCCAGCCAGCAGTTGCACATACTTCATTTAGTATTAGGTTGTCCAGTGATCAAGATTAATACCACCAAAAAAGCAAGCTTTAGGGGAAGATGGCAGAAACAGTAGAAGCCAGATTCGTATTCATTAACATTGATCACTCTATAATTAAGTGTGTTAGTAGGTGAAATGCATTAGATGCTTACTTTTATGTCGTCTTCTGTTTTGATAAATATTTGAAGAAAAAATTACCGAATAAGGTACAAAGAAAGTTATGTGGGTTGGCATTTTTTTTCTTTCTTTTTTTTTTTTTTTTCTTTTTTTTTTTTAAGGTGATACGTGTTTTCCATGGTGGGATAAGCTGTGATTCTTTTGCCATTGGGAGTGCTTGCTGAATGTTCTCCCCTCCTGCTTGTGATTTCATTACTGCGTTGGTATCCTGGCACCCTCCGTTTTCTGGTCCCTATTAAAGCTATATGATCTGAAGGTCAGCACCACAAGATATTAATCATTGTTAAGAACTCAATTCATACAGTCCTGTACAAATGTTTGCATCTGTTTTGCATCTGATTCCTTGTCACTTTGGTGGCTTGTTGGGGGATTCTTTCTCTAGAGTGATACTTTATTCTAAGGACCAGAGCAACTACCCATCTATAGCTGGCCCATAGTACGAGGAAGGCAGCAATGAGAGCTACGGATGTCCCTGTAGATCTCTGGTTCCCATTACAATCCAACCAAGACATATTACTTCCACATTTAGTACAAAGATTAACCCTTCAGGCCTGGGGGTTTTCAAAACCAAATGACTGAAATATTGTGATTTTTTTTTTACCTTATGTTTGTAAAATCATGATTCTCCTTTTCCATATTTGATAATTTATGCATAATTTTGCTCAGGAGAAGTAGGGTTTAATTTAAAAAAATAGAAATACATAAAACATAATAATTGGTGATAGTAGAAAAAAAAATACTAAAATAGACAAAAAAATTCTGCTTGAAGTTTCTTCTATACTGTGAATGCCACAGCTGAACCAATTTATATTCAGCAAAATCTTTTGATTACATTCAACCGTCACATACATATTTTTTATGTTCTAGAGGGCTACAACCATGCTTTACATATTACTCCATATTACATATGTTTTAATACTATTGGATCAAAGAGGTTTGGGGATAGTGATTTTTTTTAGTATAACATGCATATCACGTTCGTCCTCCCTGTGCCCCCTACACGGATCCATGCTATCACACACACACACATATATTCATTCATTTACTCCCCCACCCTTACCTGAACTGCAGATCTTCTGGTGCCGCTCGCAGATTCTCATGGGGGGCCGCTGATGTGATGTACATTCACATGACTCCACTGGGTTCCTGTGTCGCCTCGACGGATCAAGAGACGCTGCTGAGCAACACAGAGGTAAGCAGCAGGTGCCCTTTCCGGTAAAAAAAAAAAAAAAAATCTACCACCACTGTATAAGACGCACCCAGTTTTTAGACCCCAAATTTTTCTAAAAAAGTTGCGTCTTATACATGGTATATATATATGTATATATATGTATATATAATTACATATATATATATATATATATATATATATATATGTATATATAATTACTTATAGTGTAAAGACTAAGAGGCACTTTTTTATTTTTTATTTTTTTTTTCCCAAAAACTTACTTGTTTTTGTTTTTAAATTTATTTGTTTTGCACAATTCCCAGTGCAGTATGGCTTAAGATCCCTCGTGGTGACATCACTGGGCTCCTAATTAATTTTGTTTATTTTATTTTTTAGGAAGGTATAGAAACTATTTTTCTCTGTCCCCTCCTGCTTTTTTTTTTTGCGCTGATCATAATGATTAGAAATGTAGGGCTCTATAGGCAGAATTGCTATCTACCGGCAGGGTCTGGAAGGACCCTGCTGAGGCTCTGCTGTCCTCAAATATACTTCTGGAAGGTGTCAGCAGTGATACCTACAGGAAGGGTATGCTCGATCACCTGTTCGGGCATTCCTTGAATGATGGTGCACCAGCAAACGCAGTGAGTGCTTTTACACACGATCAGTTTGCAGGAATCCAGCAATGATGGCTCCTGCCAACGGGAGAGTCTGGTTGTCAATATAGAGAGGTCCCTGCCACTACAACAAAGTCAGAACTTACCTGTACACCATAATGGGCTTCTTGCCCCAGGTTTTAAGGATGTACAGCTACATCCTAAGAGGACTGAAGGCGTTAAATCAAATGAAAAGAAAATCAAGCTCGTTAAAACCATGGCAGCTTTAGTAGGCATCTGTGGACTAGGTTCTCCAGGAGTGAGGCATTTCAAACACTTCAATTCAAAACTTAAATTTTGAGTAATAGATCATGTACTACCCCTTGTTGCGACAGGGACTATCTGGATCAGTAGGCTTGAAGCCCTGAATCCCAGAATCCTTAAGAAGAATTATGAACTAGAGGCCTTTTGTGACTTTGGCTTGTGGGATTGCATTGATCCTGGTTCACAGAACCTTACAGCCACACTGTTTGCACCCCTCCCCTCAGTCACATAGAATTGTGGTTACCCTTTAGTGCATATTAAACCCCGGAAGCTGTCGTGGGAGTTCTTAAAGTTATTAAATCCCCATGACTCTGATCATCCAGAAGCTGTTTTGGTTGTTTACATTGTTGAGTATTAACATTAATGCTTATGTTTGCTCCTGAATATCTCTACAGAGTGGTACTTCTGCTAAAGGGTATAATGATGTATTTTCTATAAAAAAACAACAACAAAAAAACACACAAGCTGAAATCCTACTGTCCTCCAGACCCTCCTATTATCCCCTCAAACCTTTTTCCTATATAATGGATGCTAGAGCAGATGGATATGTTCTGTTTCTAGAAAAAGATTTAGGAAAACCTAGAAAAAGGATGATCAAACTATCCTTTTCAGCTGCCTGTCATCGATTGGACTTTACATCTGTTTGTCATCTACCATGGGCAATAAGGAAACCAAGAGCTGGTTTCCTTATTGCCAATGTCAAGGAATTCACAAAGGGATTGATGTACACTGCATGTACTTCATTCTGTATTCAGAGAAAATCAGCTTTTCATTTACTTCAGTATAATTCTGTCATATTCTCTTTTCACACCGAATGCTTACACTTATTAATTAGTAGTTTGTCTCCTATTTGCAAATCTCCTATTTGCAATGGTGTAACTACAAACCGCAGGGCCCTGGTGTGAAAATTGCCCTGGGGCCCCACACTTCACCAAGCAAAATGTGTCACCTTTACCCCAAGCAGCCTATTGGTGCCCCAAACAGCCTGCTTGTTCCATTTCTGCTTGCCCCCTTCCAACATACTCTATGGCACACATATGTAAACACACATACACAAATTCACATGCTAACGCTCATGATACACCCATAGTCACTAACACACATGTACACACTCCATTTCACACCACTTACACCTCCACATCCATGCTCATACACACTTATATATCCACATCCATGCTCACATAAACTTATATATAGACACAGGATCACATACATATATACATAGACATCCATGCTCACGTAAAAGTTTGCATTTGCAGAAGAAAAAAAATAATGCTAATTACACATGCGGGATCTGGGGGTAGCCCACAATCTCAGTGGAATGAGTGTATGGGATGAGAATGCAATTGCTAGATTCTTTTGGGCCTTTAATCTGTAAGCGTAAGGTTCAAAGTCTGTAGATGTATTCTGTCTACTGCCAGGGGAGTCAGTCTGCTCCTAACTTTTACATAGAGTTCTCCTGCTTCTGCCTTTGAGCACTTGAACCTGGAGGCTGAACTTCTGAAAAGCATGTGGCTGGGGAAAAAACTCCCATGGAGCATTCTGGTTTTCTCAACCCTTTGCAAGTTACACCACTCTAACAATAATATTGCCCCTCATTACTAAGACCATGCCTTTACTATGCATTATACATTTTGACTCGGGTCATAAAAAAATGCACAATGGAAATAATTCCGGGGAGTGCAGCAAAAAGTAAATGAATGGAAGATAAGATCTCCAAAATTGGATTTGTTTATTTTGGACAAATATGTGAGGCTATTATTACCATATGCAAGTATATTAAAGGGCAGTGTGTCCATTCTTACACCTCGATGGACAACATAGTTAAAGTAAAATATTTCTTATTAAGGAAGGGAAATGTATTTTTTTACAGGTAAGTCAGTTAAAAGGACACTCTAGGCATCATATGCACTTCACTGCATATGATATCCGAGAGGTCCTTTTCAAATTCTGTGATGTCAGCCTTCCAATGCATTGAGGAATTATTGCAGAATCCCCCCAAATGCATTAGTCCCTTCCCCTGCACTTCATATATTTTTTTGTACGAGGTGTTTTCATCTGTACACAAGTGATGGACTTACTGCCAGTCAGTTCCAGCTCTGGCTCAATAAACACCTCAGGAGATGATTTACTGAGATATATGAGATATATGAGATATGAACACATTACAAGCGGAGCTTGTAATGAGCGCCGGATTTAAAAACCCCGGAAATGCTCTATTCAGTACCCTGCTGTGGTCTTCATTGCCTGAGTGATTCTCTGAAGTTCGTTACCTAGTTTTTGACCCTTTGCCTGCCTGAGGATTGTTTTCCTATCAATTTTGTACCTTTGCCTCTATCTCCTGGTTTCCGGTTTTTGCTCGTCTGACTACCCTCCCTGTTACCGACCTGGCTCGCCTGACTACCCACTCTGTTACAGGCCTGACTACCTGCTTTTGTGTACCGACCCGGCTATCCAGACCATCCTGTTTTATTTAACCCCCGCTCTGCTGTGTTTGTTCCTGGTGTCCTGATTCCTGTACCTTGGATTTAAACCCGGCCCTTTATCTATCTGCTGGCACCAGGCCTCCTCACTGTTGGGATCATCCTAGTCCCAGATCCCTGTCTCTAAGAGTCTCCCTTGGTGGTGGGCTTCTGGGCAGAAGAACTTCTACGGTAAGTGCCTTGGTGTTCGTGGTCGTGACACAGCGGTTTCACAGGACAGGTTCTGTTCAGAATACACCTTGCCATGGTCGACCAAAGAAGTTGAGTGCATGAGCTCAGCATCATATCCAGAGGCTATCTTTGGAAAATAGACGTATGAGTACTGCCAGCATTGCTGCAGAGGTTGAATGGGTGAGGAGTTAGCCTGTCAGTGCTCAGACCATACACCGCACTGCATCAAATTGGTCTGCATGGCTGTCGTCCCAGAAGGAAGCCTCTTCTAAAGATGATGAACAAGAAAGCCTGCAAACAGTTTGCTGAAGACAAGCAGACTAAGGACATGGATTACTGGAACCATGCCCTGTGGTCCGATGAGACCAAGATTATCTTATTTGGTTCAGATGGTGTCAAGCGTCTGTGGCGGCAACCAGGTGAAGAATACAAAGACAAGTGTGTCTTTCCTACATGGTGGTGGGAGTGTCATGGTCTGGGCCTGCATGAGTGCTGCCGGCACTGGGGAGCTACAGTTCATTGAGGGAACCATGAATGCCAACATGTACTGTGACATACTGAAGCAGAGCATGCTCCCCTCTCTTCGGAGACTGGGCAGCAGGGAAGTATTCCAACATGATAACGACCCCAAACACACCTCCAAGACGACCACTGCCTTGCTAAAGAAGCTGAGGGTAAAGGTGATGGACTGGCCAAGCATGTCTCCAGACCTAAACCCTATTGATGCCAATCTCCCCTTCCACCACATCCCAAAGATATGCTATCGAATTGCGACTGTGGAGGCTACTAGAGTACAGTGAACTCATTGTCATGTTCAAGAAACCAGTTTAAGATGATGTGAGCTTTGTGACATGGTGCATTATCCTGCTGGAAGTAGCCATCAGAAGATGGGTACACCGTGGTCATAAAGGGATGGATATGGTCAGCAACAATGCTCAAGTAGGCTGTCACGTTTAAACGATGCTCAATTGGTACTAAGGGGCCCAGAGTGTGCCAAGAAAATGTCCCTCGCACCATTACACCACCACCATCACCCTGAACCGTTGATACAAGGCAAGATGGAGCCATGCTTTCATGTTGTTTAAGCCAAAGTCTGACCCTGCCATCTGAATGTCGCAGCTGGAATAGAGACTCGTCAAACCAGGCAACGTTCTTCCGGTCTTCCATTGTCCAATTTTGGTGAGTCTGTGCAAATTGTAGCCTCAGTTTCCTTTTCTTAGCTGACAGGAGCGGCACCCGGTGTGGTCTTCTGTTGCGGTAGCCCATCTGCTTCAAAGGTTTAACATGTTGTGTGTTCAGAGATGGTATTCTGCATACCTTGGTTGTAACAAGTGGTTATTTGAGTTACTGTTGCCTTTCTATCAGGGGCGTAACTAGAAACCTCAGGGCCCCGGTGCGAGAATCTGTTAAGGGGCCTCACCCCACCCCACCCCCAACCCAACCCATCTATCCCTTTCTCACGATCTACCCTCTCCCTCCCTACCCCCCTTCTCACGATCTACCCACTGCCTCCCTACCCCCCTCCTTCATCTACCCACTCCCTCCCTACCCCCCTTCTCACGATCTACCCACTCCCTCCCTACCCCCCCTTCTCACGATCTACCCACTCCCTCCCTACCCCCTTCTCACGATCTACCCACTCCCTCCCTACCCTCTTCTCACGATCTACCCACTCCCTCCCTACCCTCCCTTTGTAGGTCACTTACCGTCGCTGCCGCCGTCGCTCGGCGGGGAGCGGAGGCATCCTGGATTTCTGTCAGTCAGGGGGGCCCAAGAGTTGCCGAGCGGTTGTTTTCAGCAACCGCTCGGCACCCCTTGGGCCCCCCTGACTGGCAGAACTCCAGGGCCCGGTCGCAGTGGCGACCCCTGCGACCCCGGTAGTTCCGCCACTGCTTTCTATCATCTTGAACCAGTCTGCCCTTTCCCCTCTGACATCAACAAGGCATTTTTGTTCACACAACTGCCGCTCACTGATTTTCTGACCATTCTCTGTAAAACCTAGAGATGGCTGTAGTTTCTAAAATATGCTGGCCTCTTGGAGTACTTTTGCAAAAGAGCAGAGACATGGCATGCACCATAGGAAAGGGTGTGTACAGAGGCTCCAGCCTTTGCAGAACTACCTGGATGATACCAAGGAGAAACGGACAAAAGAAGAAGAAGAAGAAAGTGTGAGAGCAACCAAAAACAAACCCCCCCCAAAAAAAAGGGTCGTCTTCTATTCAGAGTTTTTATTTTTTATTTTGTTAAGATCCAACATTTGGAGGTTAGCCTTATAACTGAGCAAATGCTGCAATAAGCAAACAGAGGGAAAGTATTAGATCGACATTGCCCACCCAATCCTTCTGCTTAACATAAACAAGCTATGTTCTGTTCTACATTAACTAATACACGCCTATAAAGAACTACTATATTTCATCTATATAATGCCAGATTTCATAGTATGTTACAAGCGAGGACAGTGCAATTTAGCAAAGACCATTAAAACTAACAATTACATTAATAGTATATACAAAAAAATAGACCAAAATACTCTCCTTAAAGTGGTATGGTGTTGTTCCACAGAGCCCCTGAGGAAGTTAAGTTTTAACGTAACGTGTAGGGTGGAAACTACACCGCTGCATATAGTGAATATTAGTTTATTATTTATTTATGTTAACGGAGTTACCAGGAGGAGCGTCTCAAAAATAGTGACTTACCACACCTTTTTACTGCACTCTGGAACAGAGGGGAATGCCTGAGCACTTCACACGAAGCACCTAATTCTGCACTACTTCCAGAAGAGCACTTTATCTTACGGAGGTGTCCGGTAACCCTAATTTTATCAATGCACATTTTGCACTTGCACTGGTTCTCACTGCATGTTTGTTTGTGAGTTTATTTATAATACATTTATATACAAAGATTTTTTAAAGAGACAATATTACATTTTTGTCCTTTTTGTCCTTTCTCGCATATATCCACCTGTGTCCCTGAGAGCTATTTTTGATGAGATGTTCTGTTTTTTTTACGGGTCATACAATTAAGATCCATTGGTACAGTAAGGGGAAGAGGGTCCTGATCTTGCAAGATTCCAATCTATTATATACAGTTTATATACACATACACCAAAGTGTTACAATGCGTATTATCTATATGTGACAATTCACTTAACACCACATAACAATGATACGTTTTTATATTAATGTGACAGATAAGAGTGCACCAAATAGCACCCAATATTCAGCATGACCATATCTGTTTCCAGCTTTTTTCTCTGGTGGTGAGTACAGTAAAGGGGCATAAAATATATCTGTATAATCATGGCAATAAAAACTATATTCTGTTCCTCCCAAAGGTTTTTTTTTTTTAATTCAATTTTTTTTGATTTTCGTTTGAAATGTACAACATTGCACACGCGTAGAGCAATACAAGCAAGGGTAAAGACAATCACGGAGCGTGTTGCCAGGAACCCAATGTATGAAAATTAAATAAAAACAAAAAGAAACATTAACCATGTAATCCAGAACAAGTCCTGGCAGAAGGAACCTCCCAAAGGTTTATCTGTTTTGATAATATAATATGCATTATTGCTTAGAGATACATACATTACAAGTATTGAAAAAACACAATCATTTGTGAGCGTATGAGCTTTTGTTGCAAACTGTCAGATTGTAAAGCCAAAATAGGCAAACTTTAATGCAGGTTGTATTTTTTTTTTTCTGTATTATTAATGCATTTCTTTGGCCTATGTGTTGGTAGTGGAAGTTGGTATTTGTTTGCCCACAGAATGCTTGTTAACTGTAAAAACAGGAATAGAAGAAGTAGAAACATATGAACAAGGGAGGAAACAGATCTGATTATCACCTTCCTCTCTATGATAGAGATATTATATATTTAATATATACAAAAATACTTGCAAATTTGGAAATAGTTATGCAGATAGGGCTAGTGATACTGACACACCAGGGGTCTTCGTTGTCAAATACAAGTCCCTTGTATTTGGCTAAATAATTACATATTACATTAGTTATTTACAGAGTACTGTAATAATTGTCATACTTGTCATACTTATGATAAGGGAAACATGCTTAATCCGTTTCACATATCGCTTTACTTGAATGTTACCAGCACTGCCCTGCATAAATGTATTTTTTCATCAGTTTGTATATTAGTATTTTGTGTGCTAAGGGAACATGTAAATAAAGATATTTCAATACAAATGATTGCAAAAAAAGATTGTAAATATGACAAACTCTACTACCATAGGCATGTGCTGGCTTGTTATTAACCATCTTTGTTATTTCCTTTGTTTTTGTTCTTGGTCAGGAAGTATTATGCATAGTTTTGAGCAGTTGCTGTGGTTACCAGCTGCATACTAGGGGTTTTTGTGTGTATATCTGTGGTATGCTCAGGAATCCCCATCGTCTTTGAGTCATCATTTTAGGGAACCTTTTGTCACAAAGATATGGGTGTGTTTTTGTGTGTTACTTAGTAACGACGTGTGTACATGAGTCATATATCTAATATCCAGGTGATCACATTCTATGTAATAGCCTAATTGTATAAAGATATTTTATATTTGATACAGTTAGGTCTGGGGTCCCTATTTTATATAGTGTGTGTATATACATATATATTTATTATATATTACTTTTTTATTTAAACAAAGTATAACCCCCACCACCGTCCACCCTGTCACGCAGTTATCAGTATTATTCTGTACTTCCCAGGTGTCGTCAGTATTCAGTTACTTCAACAGTTACACTGAAACTGTCAGTTAAGAGGCTCTTGCTGACATAGAAGGGAGACCCAGCTGCACTGCAGGTCTAATTGAACCAATTATGCACCAGGTACCGTATATATTTGGTCTTTTTGTTAAATGGTCAAAATAAAGCTTTTAGAAGTAAGAACTAAAACAAACGATACATGCAGAATACTAATAATGTATTACCTTGTATATTGAAGAAAAGACAAGAACACAGTCATATTTGCAAACAGATAAATGTGTCATCCCTAGGAACATTAAATTAGTTTCCATGGTAACTGCTTAATATTTGGAATTTTATTCCACAATTGTCATTTATAAATAGGGCTTAACTCAAAGTTTTTACAGGAAGGGATGTTACAATGTAAGAGGGTAATGTAACATAGTTACTAGCTGTTGCAGAGTTAAAACCTGGGTGTAACCGTGTTAAGTTAATGAGCTGCAGCATCTGCGCAGCTATAACTGGCTGGAGGCTCAGTAGCTCATGGCTGGGTCAGGGTTAAGGGATATGTACACCCCTTCTAGCAGTTAAACCGAAAATTGCTCAGACTACATAAGCATACTGGTTTTGTTAAAGGAAATAGACATTTAATATTGCTTACAGAAGCTGTATTTTGTCTTTGGGCAAATAAAGATCGTTTTGTTTATGAATCCGGTTTCTGGTCTTCACTGCTGAGATCCTTTAAAAGTCGTGTCGATGGAGGAATGCAGAAGTTTCTCAAGGGTGCCATGTTATGGAGTCACACTTTAAGTTTAAAAAAGTAGACCATGCAATTACACAGCAGTTGCTACAGTAAGTTTAGGCACAGCAGCTGCTCATGATGAAACTTTTGCTTGACAGCTGTCCCAGTCCACTTCACCTGCTAGAAGAGTACCATCATGCAAACCCAGTTTCCTTGGTTAAGATGACAACAACTGATGATCCAACAGCTAATGAAGGCGGGTCAGAGTATAGAGGAAAAAGACCGTACTCCAGTACATCTACCAGAACATTCCTCAAACTGTTTCCATTTTTGTGTTGAATAATTACATTGTTTGTAGGCTACAAATGCTAGTCAAACAGAGGTAACTGAGCAATCCTAGTGCCAACAATATACTTAAAGTTGATTTTAAATTCAGCAATACAGCACCATGGGGAGGGCACTTAGGCAGTGAGAAAGCTACACAGTGTATCATGTCTCATTTCTTTTGGCCAGGGGTACACACTGATATGACAAAGCTATATACAGGCTCTCCTAAGTACCATCTGACTAGTCAGAAGAACCGCAGACCAGTCCTGGTAGCCCCCCGCCCCTGGTGGATGTCCCGTTTTGAAAGTGTAGGGATAAGTCGTGTATGGCTCATACAACCCTAAAAAAGAGCATATTATTCATGTTGGAGCTGCTAGATTATGACACTGGTTATCCAGTTATCCTTAATAACCACTAACGACAGGCATGTGTCCAATAAGTTGCTAGAGCTGTTCTCAAGCGTGAGGGTGCCCAAGGCCATTTTGACACAGCAAGGTACTGCTTGTATGTCCAGACTTATGCTGGATGTCATGAAATTGTTGGAAATTAAGTTGGTACTGACTTTAGTCCATTATCCACTGTGAAGTACTAAAATTCTCTACCATGTTCTCCAGTCATGGGAAGGACAGCCGTTTCCACCAAAAAAATATTTTAAAATGTAATTGACCTCCTCAAAAATATTTTAAAACACAACATGCTGATATGCAGTGCTGCAACCATAAGGACTTTCAGCCTTGGGACTGGGTGATGTTCACTGTCCAGTAGTGAGAGTAAACTGTTGGCAAAATAGCAGGGTTTTTAATTTCCTAAGGTGCACAGAGTAAGATTGCCCAGCCAGTTTACAGAAGGGGAGAACATATATAGTATATAAACCTCCTGAAACCATGAAAATCTGATGAATTTAAGACACTGATACAGGGTCCCAGCTTCTAAAAATGGAGACCATAGTCCAGGTTATTTTAGCAGAACTGTTAAACCAATCTTGTGGGGATATTCTCGTGAAGATGTTTTCTCATATAAGCCAATGACTACCGATTTAATATAGCACTTGTTCACAACAGGGCCAGAGGTAAATATGTTGTTACTATAGGCTTGTTAAGCAGTACAATACATTTTGTGGTCAAGGGTTTGAAGAGTCGCATGGTGACTAGTGTAGGCCCATGGTTCAAGTGCTCAATCCTGATGGGAACATACGGTTCTGTGTGGACCTTAGAAAGGTCAATGCCATGTCATAGTTTGATGTGTGCCTGGTGCCCATGGTAGATGAGTTACTTTATTCCCTGGATTGGACAATATAATTTAATTTAGACTTGACACAAGTCAGGCGACAGATTCCTTCCACATGTGCAGTATGCAGCTAGACACATCTATGACTCTGGCATTTTTAGGCAAATCTTAGGTTGAAGGCAGTCCTGGTTTTTAAGGAAGCTAGTCTGATTGTGAATCCAGGAAAATGCTTCTTGGATAATGCAGAAGCCAAATTCCTTGGGTATGCTGTTGGGAATGGGAAAATCAGACTATTGACGTAGCTGCCCTAAGGGATTTCCAGTTCCTAAAACAAAAAAAAACTTGTTCCAGACAGTAATTCTGCAGTCCACTAAAAGCAAGGGTATCTTACAAAATGGTAAAATATTATCAGAAAATTTTTAGGCATATTGCCTCTTGAAATATTTTGATTACTCTTTTCTTTTAAATTCACAGGTCCACCGACGATTAACAGCCTATTTAAGGTTGCCATGTCCGTGAACCTGTGAAACTGTGGGCTGATTGCATCATGTTTCTTTTGCTGTTGTGGTGCTCATATTAACCTTCTAATATTCAGGTCTCAAAATAACCTCTGAATTGAGTTTCTACTCACCTCTACAGTTTGAACTGCTTTCTTACCTTTTATTCCGGGATTTAACCTGTGGACTTCATTTGCTTTATACTCACCTGCTGAAACCTTAATGGAATCCATTCTTGCTCTGCTTCCACAACTACAGCATGCCATACTTTTCTCCATAAAGGATTTATCTTCCCCAGGAATCACTTACCTCAAGAGTTTGGTTTTCAAGAGTCTGGATTTGATTTTTTATATTTCTTTTCTTCTAACATTTGGGCTGTTGGTCATGAAATTTCCCTTTGCTAAATTTGCAAGATAAACTTATATGGTGAAACAACTTACTTCAGTTAACAAGGGAGGCTTTCTTTTGTTTTGTTTTAATATTCTTAAGATAATGCTCTGATTTAAACTGCCTGCAATAAAAGTCACTGCAGTATTATACCCCATTTCCTTATTCATTTGAGGGGAACAGGAGGGAATATAACATTTATGTTGGTTAAGTTTGTTGTATGTGCTCAATTTTTGGATGTGTGTGTAAGCATGGGTGTGTGAGCATGGATGTGTATTATGATTATTATTATCTTTAACTTATATAGCTCCAACAACTTACACAGTTCCCAATACAATATATATATTCAAGGGGTATAACAAGATGAGAATTGACAGACTAAGACAAACCGATACAGAGAGAGCCCTGCTGTGTGGGTGCATGTGTGTGACCATGGTAATATGGTGAAACAACCTATTTCAGTTAACAAAGACTACTTCCTTTGTTTTATTTTTCTCAAGATTTCTCTTTTCTCTGATTTATTTTTTCTCTGATTTAAACTGCCTGCTTCATTATTAGTTTTTTCCATTACCAATAAAACTCACTGCAGTCTGAAACCCCATTTTCCTTCATTTGATGGGAACAGGATGGAATATAACATGTTGGTTACATTTCTGGTATGGTCTCAATGTATGTGTGTGTGTGCGCGCATGGATGTGTACGTGTGTGTGTATGCCCCTGTGCCAAATGTGTAATTGCCTGGGCAGATCACCTAAAGGGGCAGTTAAGTGGTCCTCCTGAGGATCTCCAAGGTGTTGAAAAGCAGCTCCTTTTATTTTGTATAATTCGAAAGCCTGATATGAGCTAAAATTTCCCTAGGAGGTCCAAAAGTGGGGGTATTTTGTGAGTCTCTAAGAAACAGATCCAGGTCGTTGGTGAAAGTCACACATTTCATCTCCACATGTATGTATAGTTATTCCATTTATATGTATGTATTTTTTTGTAAATATATCAGTTGAACGGTTCTAAGGCCAGGTTAAACAGCAATGAGGAGAGCGGACCCTCCTTCCATGTTCTTTTCTCAAATAGGAAATGCTGTGAGTTAAAATTGTAGGTGGAAATACTTGCCTGCAGCAAAGCATAGGTTTTTATGTACCTCAGAAATGTTTCTCCCCAATCTACCTTGTATTAAAAAGTAATGATCAAGCTACTCCTGTCAAATGCTTTATCTGCATCTAGATTCACTAACATGGTTGGATTTGTGGGAAATTCTATTGCTTTGATTAGAGAGGCTAATATTATATGAATATTGGTGACAGTGTCTATCTATTTTAAGTAAAATATTTTGCCATCTGTCTGCCAAGCTCTTATTAATAGTTAATAATCTGTGTTTAGAAGCCAGATGGGTGTATAAGAGGCCAGGAGCAAAGGGCCGGCACCCTAAGCCAAAGAAAAAAGACTAAACCATAACCATATAAACTGAACACTTAACATCATAAATTCTAATTAGATCAATATGGGCCTTTGTGTGGGCCCAAACAGAACAAACAGGTTTTGTGACAGAGGCAATACCCTCTAATCTACGGGCTACGTACTATATAACGTTAACTTTTTGCATTGGTACGATAACCACACCAACAAATCTGATTTTACGTTTTGCTCAGAAACATTTCTGAAACAGTAGGACTGAGTTTGACAATCCTCTATGAACCAATATGTGTGTAGTGGCCCCTTAACCTCATCACCGGCGAGGTCTGGTGTCCTTAAGCGACAGTCTCTAGTGGTTACCTGTAGGCTTATATAAATGCTATGTTCTGTATATTATTATTGCAGAGTCTCTTAAAAGTTTTTAGCCTCTCCTGCCACCAGACTTTATCCTGGTGCTGATTTCTCTGGTAAAGTGCCGTGCAAATGGAGGAAAAGCTCTGACGTTCTTGAAACCGCAGAAGTGGGTGTCAGGGTCCAGGTTATCAGGTTGGGTAGGCGCCTAATTGCAGGGGATACCTGGGGTTCTGTCTGCACACGGCGATGCATGGTAAATGAAGGATAAGACAGACAGGCACAAAGGAATACACCACAGGCAGAATTCCAGGAAATGCTATGTATTGTATATTATGGCAGGACAAGCAAATACAGGTTTTAGCAAGAAAACGTACTTATGACAGGAAGCCCACTTGGACAGGGCACAAGGCAGGAAGCCCACTTGGACAGGGCATAAGGCAGAAAGCATTCAGGATCAGGTACAAAGCAGGATCAAGTACACAAAAAGCCAGGAAAAAGTCAGGATCAGGTCCAGCGCCAGAGCAAAACGGTCCCATTACTTCAATGTCCATACTTTTCAAACAATTCAAGAATATCCATAGAATGCCCAAAAAAGGATCAAGGTTCCTCCACATTATGGAGTCTGAGACGGTTGTTGACTGCCACCAAGTTAGCAGATCTGTCGCAGAGCCGGCCTTAGGCGTTGTGGCGCCCTGTGCGGACTACTCCTCTGGCGCCCCCCCTTCACTACCCCCCTCTCTGCCCCTTCAAACTACCCCTCCCCTCTGCCCCTTCAAACTACCCCCCCTTCTGCCCCTTCAAACTACACCCCCCTCTGCCCCTTCAAACTATACCCCTCTGCCCCTTCAAACTACACCCCTCTGCCCCCTCAAACTACACCTCCCCTCTGCCCATTCAAACTATACCCCCTCTGCCCCTTCAAACTACCCCCCCTCTTCCCCTTCAAACTACACCCCCCTCTGCCCCTTCAAACTACACCCCCCTCTGCACCTTCAAACTACACCCCCCCTGTCCCTTCAAACTACACCCCCCCGCCCCTTCAAACTACACCCCGCCCTCTGCCCCTTCAAACTACACCCCCCCTCTGCCCCTTCAAACTACACCCCTCCTCACTTACCTTGTTGCCGGAGTCCTGCGGTGAGAGCGGGAGGCATCCGTGTTTTCGCTCTGCTGCGGTGCCGGCATTTCATGTTGAGCGCCGGAATAGTCTGGAGCACAACATGAGATGCCGGCACGGCGACGGAGTCACGGAGAGTGAGGGGCGTCGAGCGGTTGCTGAGAACTTCACGAGCAACCGCTCGGCGCCCCTGCCCGGGACTTAGATTAAAGCATCGGGTTTTTTTTTGTTTTTTTTTAAACTTTATTTTACATGAATGATGTTCAAGTTTAAAAAAAAACAAAAAAAAACAATGTTTTAATTTAAGTCCCGGGCAGGTGCCCCTTCTACCAAGGCGCCCTGTGCGGTCGCACACCCCTAAGGCCGGCCCTGATCTGTCGTCACCCCTTCAGCAGATACAATGTGACCTACATAGGTAACAGATGTTCTTGCAAATTCGCACTTGAAAAGAGATCATTTTAAACATTCTTTCTGTAGTCTATACAGTACTTTCAACAATCTTGCCTTGTGTTTATCAAGAATCTTCCCAAACACAATGAGGCCATCTAGGGACACTAAGAATTAGACTTGTGGATTCGTATTTGGGCGAACATGAAAATGAACACGAAGAGTGCGTTTTCGTTGTTCAGCCTGAATACCAAACATACAACATGGCGGCGGCAAAAACGTAGACGAAGACACACAACATGAAGAATCTTTAGGGTGTACAACCTGTGATCTGTGCCTGTAATTTAGGGGGTTTTATTTATACTTTTATTGCTGAGTTTTTATGCAAATTCCAATTGATCTATACCTGCAAAGCTGGATTTGTGTGTTATTCTGTTGATCCATATCTGCTATGCTATGTGTCCGTACATTATTTATGTATACCTGCAAATACATGCTTTGTATGTCTTATTCAGTGGATCAATATCTGCAATGCTGTTTCCATGTGTTTATTTGATCTATACCATCAGTCCCGAGTTTAGATGGAATTTCCAGTTGATCTATACCTGCAATGCTATGTTTCCATACATTATTATTGTATACCTGCAAATACAGGATTTGTATGTCTGATTCTATGCCTTCAGTGCTGAGTTCACATGTGAATTTCAGTTGATCTATACATGCAAAGCTGGGTTTGTGTGTTAATGTGTTGATCTATCCCTGCTATGCTATGTTTCCATACATTATTTATGTATGTAGTTATGTAGGTTTGTAGGTCTTATTCAGTTGATCTATACATGCAAGTGCTGTTTTATGTGTTGTTTATTTGATCTATACCTATTTTGTGGTACGGGAGCGGAGGGAGTAATTGCATGCTAGGAAGCGTGGAGCGGGGCCCAAGTAAATGCTTGCGTAGGGTCCAATTTTTTTCAATATAAAATGTATTGGCAGCAGGGTCTAATATTTATATATATCGGCAGCATGGACTAATATTTATATATATATTGAAAGCAGGGTCTAGACTTGTGGATTCGTTTTCTGGCGAAGATGAAAATGAACACGAATAGTGCGATTTTGTCGTTCAAACCGAAAAACGAAAAAATGGCAGTGGCGGCGCCAAAATGTAGACGAAGACACACAACACAAAGAATCTTCGTCTTCGTCTACTAATCTCCCTCGTCCCTTCTCCATCTAGCCTACCTTATCTACGCAGCATCGCAGGGGTTGACGGAAGTGGAAATCCGTAGGTTCGCCGTCAGGGGTTAAAGGGCTGTGTGAACGACTCTATTGGTCGCCTGCAGGGTCCTCCTCTGGCATGAACAAAATCATAAAAAGAAACAACCTAGCTCCCAATTGGAGACCACTCTAACTATACTTGTTAGGAATAAATCAGATGAGAATCCCAGTATGCAGCAATTGGAATGATGATCAAAATCAGGTAACCAAAAATTCAGTAGAATGGTTGGGCAAGCCGGGTCAGGAGCGGAGAGGTCAAACAGGCAAAATCAGCAACAGAAGTAATGTAGATACACTACTGCAAAGAGTAGTGAGCCCAGCCAATACAACATACCGTGTGACGAAGACCCGCCCCTTGTGCATGACGTTACGCTGTGCCCGCCCCATCGCCTACACTGTGGTACAGGATAAAATGGTGTGTGTAGCGTGCGCAGCTCACCTCCTGGAAGACTGTGAACACGGGTACTGTGGAGACAGGCTTCTCTGTAGACCGTGACAGTTTCCCCCCTCTAAGGAGAGGTCCGGAGAGGTCCGGAGGGACCAGGACCAGGGAGATTGATAGTCTTGAACCAAATCATCAGCATGCACCTCTCTAGCATCTTCCCAAGAATTCTCATTACCCTTGTAACCTTTGCATTGTATGAGGTATTGAAGACAACCTCTATATCGTCTGTAATCAAGTATTCTCCTGAACTGAGGATAGGAGAACCAAGAAGCATAGAGCGGAAGGATAGCATAGAGCTGCAGGAGTGTCATGAAAACACTGCAACACCTTCAGACGTGCTTCAGGAGGAACATAGATCATGTTATTATGATAATATAACCCATCTCTCAATTGCATGTTTGTAATATTAGAAGGGGCCACATTGGAGGAATGGAGGCAGAAGGCATCCCATAAGGATTGTGTGTCATAAAATATCATCAATACAGTGTCTTCTTCCTGGGGATGCCTTGCTGGTGATTCAAACATACGTAAGAGTGAGTCAGCTTCAGTATTATGAGATCCTAGTCTGTAAGTAATGTGTAATCGTAAGCGTGAGAAAAACAAAGACCATCTGGCAAGTCTAGGTTATAGACGTTTACCAGTACGAAAATACTCCATGTTTTTGTGGTCTGTGTAGACTGTGATGGGGTGAAGAGTACCCTCCAATTGATGATGCCACTTTTCTAGTGCCATTTTTCTATTTCACCCATGCTGTAGTTCTTTTCTGCGGGGTCAGCGTACGGGAGAAGAAAGCAACTGGATGGAGTCAGAATCATCAATTTGAGATAGGACAGCAACAGCATAATCAGAGGCATCTACCTCGAGGACGTTACGGTCTTTGGGGTACCAGAAGAACAAAATAGGTGCTGATGTGAACCTTTCCTTTAGGAAATCAAATGCTCTTTGAGCGGCATCAGACCAACAAAACTTTCTTTCAACTGGGATGAGTTGCATGACCGTGGAGAAGTTCCTGATGAATTTCCGATAGAGATTGTCAAAGCCCACAAACCTTTGGACATAGGAGGTGGCCATTGCAGGATGGTTAAAAACAGAATAAAACTCAAAAACTCAACAGATTGGGTTTTAAAAACACATTTCCCCGCTTTAGCATATAACCTATTCTCTCTGTCTCATAAGCACCCTAGATACATGTTCTCTGAACTGTCGATGAAGGGGAGTAGATTAAAATGTCATCCAAAAAGACCACTACAAATTGTAGTGTTGGAAAATGGTGGGGGCATTGCACAGGCCGTTCGGCATTACCAGGTACTCAAAGTGCCCATATCTGGATCTGAATGACATTTTCCACTCGTGCCCCTCCTTGATTCTAACCAGATTGTATGTTCCTGGGTCTTCAGATTAAACATAATCTGGCAGGAGGTCATGAATGTATTATACTTTTTACGATCTCTGGAGTACCTTTCTAGCATGGGTATCTGTGGTTTAGGAGTGGCTGCCCCTGTATAGTAACATAGTTCATAAGGTTGAAAAAAGACCAAAGTCCATCAAGTTCAACCTCTATACATATTGTGTCCCTACTGTGTTGATCCAGAGGAAGGCAAAAAACCCTTATGAAGCAGATGCCAATTGCCCCATACCAGGGGGAAAATTCCTTCCCGACTCCAAATATGGCAATCAGAATAAATCCCTGGATCAACATTCTGTCCCTATTAATCTAATATCCATAACTTGTAATATTATTGCTTTCAAGAAACACGTCCAGGCTCCTTTTAAACTCTTTTATTGAGTTTACCATTACCACTTCCTCTGGCAGAGAGTTCCAAAGTCTCACCGCTCTTACTGTAAAGAACCCCCGTCTGTGCTGGTGTAGAAACCTTCTTTCCTCCAGCCGTAGAGGATGTCCCCTTGTTATAGATACAGTCCTGGGTATAAATAGGTCCTGGGAGTGATCTCTGTACTGCCCCCTTATATATTTATACATAGTTATTAAGTCCCCCCTAAGCCGTCTTTTTTCCAAACTAAATAACCCTAATTCCGATAATCTTTCTGGGTACTGTAGTCCTTCCATTCCCCTTATTACTCTGGTTGCCCGTCTTTGAACCCTCTCCAGCTCCACTATATCTTTCTTGTACACTGGTGCCCAGTACTGTACACAGTATTCCATGTGTGGTCTGACTAGTGACTTGTACAATGGTAGAATTATTTCCTTGTCGTGGGCATCTATGCCCCTTTTGATGCACCCCATGATTTTATTTGCCTTAGCAGCAGCTGCCTGACACTGGTCGCTACAGGTAAATTTACTGTTAACAGGGAAAAGAAAAAGTGTTGGTGCGCTAAGCTAGTCTCAGGCTCAAATAATACAAATGTGTAATACGAGGCCTACCAAACAGGTGTAAGCATGCTGCAAGAAACAGTGTATTGGCTGTACAATGTATACAAGAAACAAAAACTGTCTGCGCTTCTTACCCTAATAAAGTTGGCAACAAATATATAAACATAATATAAATGAGAGGTTTTGGTTATATGAATTGGCCAAAGCATAATTAAGCTCACCCGCCACGTCAAGGCACACTCTCAATAGGGTGAGAACCTACTCTCACCTCCTACATAGTGGGCACACAAAGCAGTATTGTACAGCCAATACACTGTTTCTTGCAGCATGCTTACACCTGTTTGGTAGGCCTCGTATTACACATTTGTAATTTGTATTTGTATTACATTTGTAATATATTAAAAAGAATAGGACCCAAAACTGACCCCTGTGGTACCCCACTAGTAACAGTCACCCACTCAGAGTATATACCATTAATAACCACCCTCTGTTTCCTATCACTGAGCCAGTTACTTACCCACATACACACATTCTCCCCCAGCCCAAGCATTCTCATTTTATGTACCAGCCTTTTATGTGGCACCGTATCAAATGCTTTGGAAAAATAAAGATATATGACATCCAGCGATTCACCCCGATCCAGTCTTGAGCTCACCTCCTCATAAAAGCTGATCAGGTTAGTTTGACAGGACCGATCCCTTGTAAACCCATGCTGATATGGAGTCATACATTTATTTTCATTGAGATTCTCCAAAATAGTATCTCTTAGGAAAGACTCAAACAGTTTACATACAACAGAAGTTAAACTAACAGGCCTATAATTCCCCGGGTCACTTTTTGTCCCCTTTTTGAATATTGGCACAACATTTGCTATGCGCCAGTCCTGGGGAACAGACCCTGTCACTATAGAGTCCTTGAATATTAGAAATAGGGGTCTGTCTATTACATTACTTAACTCCCTTAGAACGCGGGGGTGAATGCCATCTGGACCTGGTGATTTGTCTATTTTGATTTTTTTTAGGCGGCACTGCACTTCTTCCTGGGTTAGACAGGCAACATGTACTGGGGCATTTATCTCATCCTGCTGTATATTACCTGGCATTTCATTTTCCTCTGTGAATACAGCAGAGAAGAATATATTTGTAGTGTAGTGTATAACTACACTAGGCTTCTGTGACAATACTACCCTGGCCCAGACTGACCAGCCTAAACACCCACTAACTTGACCTCCCAGCCAGACCCAGCTAAGCCAAGCTCTGGAAACCACCCCCAGACAGCACACAAAGGTCCAGGCAGGTATTGCCTCACTTGGCTCAGGAACGGTCTTCTTCAGGGCTTCTCTCCTTGCCCTGGGAGCACAGGGAAACGTACTCTTCCCCCAACAGTCTCTCTGATTATCAGGTTCCAGGGAGTTTTAATGCCCAGCACCTGTGCCTGATGTTAGCCCCATAGGAATCCAGGACTGGATCCTGCAGACCTCTAGCCTCTTGGAAATGCCAGCATGGATTTTCCACTGAACAGGGAACGGAGCATTGGCCCACTCTGCTCTACAGTTGCTCCCCCCCAGGGACCCATATATATATATGATCTGCATAGCACCTGTACCGAAATGCTAAACTAATCATCTCCCTGGGGTTTACAGCATCACAGTATGTACATATGTGTGCAGTGTTAGATTGTCTGTGGTGTCAATGTATAGTGTTAGAATGGGTGTGTGTGTATGGGTTTCCAGTGTATGTTTGTGTGGATGCTGTCGTTGTACAGTTTTAAATTATGTGGGTTGAGCGTGTGTGTAAAGAGGGTGTTCGTACACAATGTTTCAATGTGTCGAGTCCCAAAAATGGTGTTAGAGTGTACAGAACAGAGGGCAGAGTAATTATTTGCTGTGTCAGGGTGTGATGCTCCCTGTGTACCTAACTGTGCCCCTGCACAGTAAATAATTGGTCAGGCCCCTAGTCAACACAGCTTCTTCACTGCTCAATCTTGCTACACCTTAAAAAATATTGCTCTCTGTGTAAAAGAATAGGTAGGCGCAAAATAATATTTTTGACCGGGGTGCCATATCGTCTAGGACCTACCCTGCTCCCAAGCACTCAAAGGGATGTTTGAGTGTTCCTTGAAGGACAAAAAGGAGCCTACAGTGTCTATATAAAGTATGTATCAGATCACACATACAACCCCGATTCCTGAAACTGTGCAAATAGCACACTGGGAGATCAGAGTGAGAAGATAATGAGACAGTATTTTCCCTTTCGTTAATAAATACATTTAAATATATAAATAGTTAAAGGGAATAAACTGTGATACAAGAGAGATCACCATGGTTTACAGCTTACAAGTACTGCCTAACATCTTCTTATATTTGTCTATAAAGGTCTGTACAGAGCAGGTCTTCCTGTCTGATCGCACATAGAGCCCTGATTTCCAAAAACTGTGTGGGTAGACACAGTTATTTATTTCTTTTTACAGAATGACCACTCTCCTGCACACAGACAGCTAATAGAGGTAGTAACAGCATACTCTGTAATTAGCTTCCTGGGAGTTGAGTGCAGAACCACTTTTTATTTTTTACTCTGTAATTATAGGCAGAGGTAGAAACCAGGACTCAGTTTGTAAATCCAGTAACCAGTGGCAGGAGACCCCATATCAGAACAGATGAACATTGGCATACTGCAGATAGCAAGAGGAAACAGAGGAATCCCTTGAGGAAGCTCAGGTATAACCCCTAACTCAGAAGGCAGGCCAAACGTAGCTGGTAATTAAATGCAGGTTCAAAGCCAAACAAGCAAGCTTTCCTCAACAAGTAGGCAAAGCAGTGCTGATTAGGGTAACACAACTTAAAGAAACATAATGCAAAGTTTAAGGTGTACTCAAGGTGAAATTAAAACAGAGGCCATCAGAGGTGGGGTATTAGCCGGACACAGGTCAAACCAGGATCAGGGAACAGTACTAAGGATTGATAATTTAAACTGCAAAAAACTGACTACCTGGGAGCAGGTGTTTAACTAGTGAATTGATAGGCTAATTGTCACGAAAACTCCATGAGGCTGAAGACACATGGAGTAGGTTTGAGTTTGGGAGGGGGTCATGACAGTTTAATGGAGTGACTCCTTACCTGCCTGTCTAGTTCCCTCTTATGTCTAAGTCACCCTGCCCTAACCAGACTCCCATGGACTAACACTCCATGCACCTGACTAGACCTAAGAACTGCAGCAAAGCCCGCTGACAATTGAAACTGCGTCGTTATGGACACCTTCTGTCCCACCTCGCTCTTTTGTGGTTACACTGTGCTTGTGGTTATGGAGAGGGAGCTCATGTGGGAACCCTGGTTTTATTACCTATCTTTAGGATCGGGGACCCAGCCATGGCTATTGGATTGACTTCCCTTCCTCGGGATCACCCGGAAATAGTGACTCTCTTTCGGGTTGACGTTGCTGGCCATAGAACTGTATGGAGGCGCTGGGCTGGCTGGAAGCGGTGGGATTTTACTCCTGATCCAATTATGTTTGTGTGTATAAATAGCTGTGCTTGTTCCAAGTAAACTCTGTTTGTGTATTCCACCTCAGCATTAGTTCTGTCTGATGATTGAGGTGGGCTTCTATGACAATTTATTGTCCTTTTCGGGACTCCGGCTAGCCACAGTGCCAGCATGCCTCCATTAGGTATTCCAGCGACTATTCAGGCATACTGGGGTTCAATTCTTATTATTGTTTTATATAGCGCCATCAAATTCCGTAGCGCTGTACAATGGGCGGACAGGTCACAACAAGTAGTATGTAACATAACGATTTGACTTACAGAGACAACAGGTGAGGAGGGCCCTGCTCAAATGAGCTTACAGTCTATAGGGATAGGGTGTATTACACAATATGTATAAGTGCCGTTGTTAGGGATAGACCAGCCACACTATTAAAAGTATTGCGGGAGAGGGACTAGGAAAGTTGAGGTACAGGAATATCGGAGGGCGTTAATTCGCTATGTTGTAAGCATCCTTAAAGAAGTGGGTCTTGAGGGATGGCACGGAGAAAGGCGGATAGGCCGGGGGAGAGCATTCCAGAGGATAGGGGCAGCCCCTGAGAAATTGTTTTACTATTCCACTTTTTTCTTAAAAAATATTTTTTCTTTAAAATAGTACCAAACTTTAAGGGTGCGGCCTCTAATCGGGTATGGCCTATAATCGAGCCAATATGGTAATATGCTTCTATATTTTCTTTATGCTAAGTATAAATATGCAGTATGTAAACCTACTTCACCTCGATTATTTCTTGCTTATTTCATAACCCTAAACGCCTCTTAAGTACTTTCAGTTCCTTTTTAGCCCTATCACAACTACCCCTTCCACTAATCTCAGTACCTCTGACTTTGCCACACACTTCAATACTAAAATTTAGATGTGAAATATCTTCACAGCCCTCCTGCTGCCCTTGCCCCCCCTTTGACTCAACCTGGATTCCACTCTTGATATTCCACTGAGACCCCCCTTACTAAAGTTACTAATGATGTAATCACTGTTAAATACAAGGGCCAAAACTCTATTCTAATCCTACTGGACCTTTCTGCTGCTTTTGATACGGTGGACCACCCAATTCTCCCTCAAACTGTTTACGTTCTTGATATCCATGACACTGCTCTCTCCTGGTTCACATATCACCTTTCATATTGTACCTTCAGTGTCTCCCTCTCCAGTAACATTTCCCCTTCCCCTCTCAGTTGGTGTACCCCAAGGATCAATTATATGACCCATTCTGTTCTCACTTTATACTACCTTACTTGGCAGACTAATCTCAATTTTTGGCTTTAATACCATCTGTATGCCGATGACACTGAGATCTACCTATCCTCTCCGGGTCGCCCCCCTCCCTTAGGCTTTGTAACAGAGGCCTTGCCTCTGTCTCTAAGTTCATGTCTGCACGATTTCTTCAATGCAATCTCTCCAAGATCAAACTTCTTCTTTTCCCTCCTACCAATGCTAACATTCCCTGAACAGTTTCTCTCAATGCCAATCACCATCCCCTCACGCTCACTGCCTTGGTGTCACCCTTGACTCTGGCCTCTCATTCATCCCCCACATCCAGTTTATCTCAAAAAGCCCCTCCATCTTAAAAACATTGCCAGCATTCGTCCCTTTCTAACACAAGATGCCACTGAGGCTCTTGTGCATGTCCTTATGATCTCCTACTTTTGACTCTTGAAACTCTGTCTTAGCTGTTTTTTCTGATACCCGTCTCTCCCCCTCTACAATTCACCATGAATGCTGCTTCTCAGACTTATCTTCCTCTCCAATCAGTTTACTAGCGCTTTTCCCCTTTGACAGTCTTTTCACCGGCTGCATATCAGCACTTCAAAATCCTGACTGTTACTTTCAAAGCTCGTAATAGAGGTTCCCCTACTTACATCTCCTCACTTCTCTTTAATACGCTCCTACCAGATCTTTCACAGATCATCTGATAATCTCAGCCCGTCCTGTGCTCTCATGTCTAGTTTTCATGCAGGCTTGCAAGATTTCTAAAGGGCTGTCCCCATCCTCTGGAATGCCCTCCCCCAGCCTCTCCCACTGCCCTTGGTCCTTCAAAAAATTCCTCAAGACCAACTTATTTAAGGACGCCTATGAAGTTATGTGTTAATACCCTACTTCTTCTTTTGCTCACCTTTCCTGACAATACTAATACAAGTGTGGCCGATCCATCTCTAACAATTGCACCTTTATCTTTTATGTAATATACTCTAAGTCCATCTAGATCATAAAATAATGTGAGCAGGGCCCTTCTTACCTTTTGTTTCTCTAGGTGGAATTGCTATGTCATATATACTACTTGTTATGTCCTGTTTACCTATTGTACAGTGCTTCAGAATATAATGGTGATGTATAAAACAATAATATAGATTTCATTATTTGATTGAACATAACAATAAAGTTGTGTTTTTTTTAACAGCTTGCAACTTCTTGTATTGAAGTAAAACAGAAACTGGGTTTTAATGAAAACACACCAGTATTTAAACGGTTCAAGAGGAAAATGTACATACAATTGTCACAGCAAACCACACATGGTTCTCCACCAGGCCCTCCTTTGCACACCATTACTTTATCATTAAAAAAATAGAATAATAAAGTGAAATAACCAAATGTAAAACAAAAACAGCATGCTCCTACAACTAGAACTGTAAAATAAAGAAACACTTTGAAATTTCCTAAAAATAATAAAAATGTGAGTATGTCAGATCACTTTACTCCTTTAAAACTTTTAAAAAAAACCTGTGTTTGTGGTATACAGCACACACCTCTACTGATTTTATAGCTCCCTGAGCCAGTCAAGAGAGATCACAGAATATCGCCAACAAACCCATGATCCTCACTGCCAGCAAAAGTGGGAAAATGAGGTTATGTGGAATAGTAGGATACTGCCAAAAATCAAGACTATCCCACAAAAATAGAACATTTCAAAGGTATAAATTACATTGTATACCTAGTACTAAGTATTCAATTTTTAAGCTAAAGTGTTTTTAATACATCAACCAGATTAGAAAATTGTAATAGAAGACACTGCATTAGGTAAATTGACACAGGTCATGATGGCACTTTATGCTGTAGGGAGATTACAAGAATGTGATAAAGAAACATAGAAACAGATACCTGTGGCCATCAACATCAGGTTTTGTGCACCTGATGAAATTCTGCTTTATCCAGACCGTAGACTTGATTCAGTGACCCGTGTAACACGTTTTTTTGTGAAAATGCATGGTTTGCAATTTAACTCCCTGTTAAATAAACTCAAATAAAAATGCTACAAGTAACAGTAAACCACTTCTATTAAGCTATTCAATTGGGCGTGTCGAGTATTAGTCTACAATGGATACATTTTTACCCATACATTCCAGACTATAACATTTTGATCCTAGATTTGTTTAGACAAGTCTAAAGAAATGTAAAGCTCCAATAAAGCTGAAAACCTTATACATATGCAAAGAACCAGTAGCATTTAACTATCAACACTAATATGATTTTATAACCTTAAAAAGTTACCACACAGTTTGCAGTTTATATTTAGATGACTGAAGTGAACCTACTTTATCCAACATGTTAAGGGGATGTCTGCATCAAAGTTCTGGTTTGTGCACTGATGTTGATAGGGCTTTCTTTATCATGGGGGGAAAAAAGTGGCAGCTGCATGTCCTAGTCTTAGCAACAACAGAACTTGGACAAAGGTACAACTTAGATGGCTATAAAGAAGTCCCAAGCTGTTGAGTACACAAAAAAAGAAATACCAGTGCATATTTGTGCCCAGTCAGCAAAAATTTGTGAGGTCAGGCACTGATGTATGGTGAGAAGTCCTGATTTCCAATTGGTTGTCAGACACGTACCTCGCAGCTGCTGCCAGCCTCCTCTATGTGTCTCAATAGTGGGAGGGTGTGGTTGTGTGGCAGGGCTCCATTACATCCCTGCTGCCTAGGCCCTCAATCTCTATATCATGATAGTGGTAAGGTGAAGGGGCAGAGCTTCAATCAACAAGGCCAGCGCCACCTCTTTTATCACCATTGGTGCAGGAATACACCAGTGGCGAGGCATGCAGCATTTTCCGTAGGTGAATTGCAGCAATGGGCTCACCACTGTCCAGGTTGGAAGAACCAATGCAAAAAGGGCTCTTTCGACGCATCTGAAGACAAACATTGCACCTGTGTCTTTATTGCTAGTGTCGGAATTGCTGTCTGTTTCTCTTATACTATAATTGACTGACTCCATTTTTACTACAGCCATGATGAATTCATATGGGTGAGTGGCAGTTTTATGGACTTACCGTATTTGCTTGATTATAAGACGACAATATCTGAATATTAATTTAGGGAAAAAAGAAAAAGCCTCAATATAAGATGACCCTATAGGAAAATAGTTTTACTAGTAAATGTTAATTCATGTAAACTATGTAAACAATTTTTTTTGAGAAAAAAATTGTTTTGTTTTTATTTCCTTTTATTTTCCAACCTGCCCCCAGTTATGCACATCTGCCCCCAGGCTTGCCACTCTGCCCCATAAATGCCTTATACCCCCTATATGCCACTGTGCCCCATGATATACCTTTTAACCCTTTAAATGCCACTGTGCCCCATGATATGCCTTTTAACCCTATATATGCCACTGTGCCCCATGATATGCCTTTTGACCCCCTATGTGCCACCCTGCCTCCAGAAATGCCTTATAGCCCTATATGCCACTCTGGTATTTAGGGGTTAAAAGGCATATTATGGGGCAGAGTGACATAGAGGAGGCATAAGGCATTTCAGGAGGCAGAGTGGCGTATTGAGGGTTAAAGGGCATTTCTGGCGGCAGAGTGGCATTAAGGGGGTTAAAAGGCATATCATATAGTACTCTACCTACAGAAATGCCTTATGCCTCCCACTTAACACCTCCCCAAACTTACCGGTGCTTCTGACTCCCCGGTGTGTTGTCCGGGCAGCGGGTAGACGTCTACGTGATTCGCGTAGACGACTTCCGCTGCAGCTGGATGGAGGTGCGGTTAGCAGCGGGGGTTGTCTGCGTCCATCGCGCATACACCCTCCGACTGTCAGAGAGAATTCCCCGCACCGGGAGTCAGGAGCACCGGTAAATTTGGGGGAGGGGGGTTACCAGACAGGAGGATCCAGGTCCCCTGCAGCGCTGCGGGGGGATCTGGATCTTAGTCTTATAGTCAGACCTCTATTTGATGTCTAATTATAAGACCACACCGATTATAAGACGAGGGGGATTTTTCAAATCGTTTGCTCTGAAAAAAACCTTGTCTTATAATCGAGCAAATACGTTATATATTGCTGAAGACCTTTGCATACAGTGTCAAGCAAAATACCACATCCATCTGGTTGACAGAAACCCCTTGGCCTCTGGACATGTTACTTATGAGACCATCTATGTGATAGCATGACTGATTCCCGGTCATCTGGAGCTCCTTTGGTTTGATTTGGTGCAGTCACCCCTTTTTCCCCTGATATTAGTCCCTCCCTAGCTGAGATAACATAACCCCTGTATAAACTGGTCCACTGGAACTTTTTCATCTTTCTACTGAAAAAGCTGCTGTTTGCACGAGACAACAAAACCACAGGGACAGCTTATTTTTCTGGAATCTCCCTACAATACAAGCACAATGCCACCTATTCCTTCTGTTTTGATGTCTTTGAGAAAAAAGGAGCTGATAGATTACCACCACATAGCAAGTATTACTGTATCATTGATCTCCTGCCTGGTGCTCCTATACCATAAGGGCATCTATATCCTTTATCCTAACTGCATTTGTGAAGGAGTATATCGATGAATTCCTCAAGAAAGGCTTTATATCGCCCTCTACTTTTTTAAAGTACACTTCTATGCCCTTCAATCTTTGTAACGCCCCTGCCATGCTCTGCAAAATGTCTGGCTCTGTTTTTTTATAACCTCCATATTACCTACAGAACTGGTTCTAAGAATGCAAAAGCAGATGCTTTGTCCCTTATGTCTGACCAATGTGAATCCCGAACGAGGGTCCTTTCATAGCCCTTACTCATCACTTGTGGGAGGCACTCCATACATCAGGTGCTTCACAGACCTCTACCGTAGTGCTACATCTAATACCTTGGGATGGACTCCTTTAACCACAAGACATAGATCTACGTGCCTTCATATGTACGCACATGGTGGGTTGAAGAATACTAAGGACCTCATTAGAGCTTCTGGCGCCCTACTATGCGTAAAGATGTCAGTTCATTGTCATCACCAATGGATTAAGAAGCAGGCCTGCAGGATTGTTATAATCCTTACCTGTACCCAAACATCCTTAGGTAGATATAACCATGGACTTTATTCTCAAACTGGGGAGGGAGTCCTGTCAGGCACGTACCCTGTGGCTGTTGCCAGCCACCTCTAGGTCTCACAGGAGTGTGGCAGGGCTCCGTTTCATTAAGCAATGGTATCTGTTGCCATCTTTGCTGCCCAGGTTCTCACTTCCTGAATGCTCATGTGGAGCTGGTGATAGTAGCAAGGGAGCACTAATGTCAGCAGAAGGGGCAGGGCTTTAATCCACAAAGCTGGTGCCGCCTCTTTTATCACCATAGGTGTAGGAATACAAAGAAAGGGCGGGGCAAGCAGCATCATGCAAGATGTCATTACCAGCAGCCATAAACCCCCTGGAAACCCTAACCCTGCCATAGAGCCTGTCAGTATACTCCTTCTGCCATCATCTCCTGCCTTTGTGAACTTGGACTGTATAAGATTAACCCTTTGCCTGCCGAGTGCCTTTATGACTTCAGGTTGTACCTATTCAGGGCCGGCCCTGCCTTGGAGCAGCGTGGGGCAATTGCCCCAGGCAGCACTTTTGAAGAGGCCCTTTTTTTTTTTTTTGAAGCTTGGTCTTGGTGCCGGCTTGTAATGCTGAGCACCGGAATATGGCGTCATTTCCGGCGCTCAGCAGTGAAGCAGCGCGCACCGTGGCAGAGCAGGGAGACTCTCGCCGCAGGACTGCTGGAAGGCAAAGGGGGGTAGGGTAGATAATAGGGAGGGAGGAAGGAGGGTAGATAATGAGAAGGTAGGGAGAGGAAGGGTCGTGCGCCGGCCCTGTACCTTTTGCTCTGTTTATCAGCTGTCTGCCTCTTGTGAGTACCTTTTTTCCTTTCTGTTTAACGGTTCCATTCTCAAGTGTGGGCTATCCTGCATTTTGGACTACTATTTCTAGAATCTCTATATTGGGATATTACATTAAAATTACAATTCATCCTAAGGTGTTCAATTGGGTTAAGGCTAGGGCCCTCTGAAGGATACCTGAGTTTCTCCACATCTAGCTTATCACACCATCTCTTTTTAGACTTTGCTTTGTGTACAGGGGCACAGTCATGCTGGAACAGGTTATATTTGGCAAGACAGGTCTCCTTCCATCTGACATTGAGCAGGAAGAGCAGCACAATAAGAGAGAGACCTCCCCTCCCACATAACCTGCCTGCAGATAGGAGCCAGGCCATCATCCTGTTTATTTTTCTCTGGCTCCAGGTGTAGCTAATGTATCCCCTCCCACTACACAGAGTTTTGTCTTTTTGGGACATACTGTACTTTCCCTGGCCGACCACTGGGATCTTTATGGTCAGACCTAGAGGAGGTAGGCATCAGCGACATTCAACCTGCAGCAGGGTGGATGACGCTTGACAACCATTACCAACAACCAGCATTCTGAGCATGCGTGTACAGTCATGGGGATGCCTAGTCATGTGCAGTACAGGTTTTTTTTTAGGAGAAACATATTTAAATGACTCTACCCAAGGTTTTTTCTGCAACCAGACCCCTCCAAAAAGGCCAAGACTAAAGATCTCTGACACCAAGCATAGGATCTGTTCAGCTTGTGTTCAATCTTCTGAAAATATAGATTTTTATCGTGGATGAAGAATTGCAGTCCACCTTTGAATACTTATGTAGTATTCCCCAGGCTTTACTTCCTGTGGATCTAAGGCTGAAGAGCCCATTTGAGGAACTTTTGAGCCAGTGGCTACCAGTCTTCATCCGGGAATAGCTTCGGCCTCTGTTGCGAAAGATGGCTGCAACATACAGAGGAAGACCTGCTCTGTGCGGTTCACCCAAACAAAGTGGCCAAGAGTCTGCCGGCTGCTTGTTCTGCAGTAGACTTCCTATACAGTGCCTCTATTGAATCAGTTAGGATCTCAGCTCGTACTGAGGCCCTGATGGTGGCAGCATGGAAGGCTATCTGTCTGTAGTGTGCAGACACTGCATCAAAAACCATACTATGCATCATGTCTTTACTTGGTAAAGACTTGTCTAGCTAGGACCTGGGAGTCTCTTCTCACATTGGGTAAGCAGGTTAGCGAGGGGCCTCGGTGCAGGGATAGTGTTGTCTGTTTGTACACTGTGATTCATGGTGCAAGGTAGACAGGCACACAGCAGACAGAAGAGCAGGACTGGAACTCGCAAGGCTGATGCTGAAATAGAAGCCCACTGGCAGGGCACACGACGGAAAGCCCACTGGCAGGGCACACGTGACAGGAAGCCCACTGGCAGGGCGCACGTGACAGGAAGCCCACTGGCAGGGCGCACGTGACAGGAAGCCCACTGGCAGGGCGCACGTGACAGGAAGCCCACTGACAGGCCTCACGCGACGCGAAGCCCACTGGCAGGGCGCACACCACATGAAGCCCACTGGCACATGACAGATAGCCCTCTGGTTGGCAAGTCAGGATCAGGTATTCAGGAAGCCAAATAGTAAGTCAGGTACAGGGCCAAAACGGTCCTATTACTACAATGCCAAGGCCTAGTTTGCAGGAAGCTACAGGCCTTTATACTTCAGGGCAGCAGGTAACGAGGCCAGGTGGCAACAAAAGGAGGAGAGCAGAAACAGAGGCAAAACGGCCACTAGAGGCAGAACTGGGAACAGTCTAAAAACCTGAATGCACAATACAGGAGCCAGGAAACCAGGGTAGAATGTGACAGTCTCCATGGGAAGATGACTGAGGATAAGAATTGGCTTACTCTGAAGAAGCAACCATCCAGATCTGACACAGAGGTTCCAAACCAATCAAATGGCCCCAGATTTCAGCCTGGTAGAGGAAGAGTCAGAGGAGATAAGCTTTCCGTCTCCTGATTCTGATGCCTGGCCTACTTCCACAAAGTGGCAGAGCAAGGGGCAGCCTCTTTCCCATTCCTTCAGTCATTTTGCAGAAGTGTCCTTGGAGACCTGGTTCCTGGTAATGTGGATGAATAAAGAAGACAGAAGAACAAGAAGAGACAAGAAAGGAAGCGGAGCTGTGTTAAAGGAGACATTCTCTGGCAGCAGTTAGTGGAGAAGGAAACATTAAGACAATGAGTAAGTTTTAAATTGCTATACAACCAAGCATTCTGCTAGCATTACCTGCTGCTCTACTGCATTGTCTACCTACCTTTAAATCCAGAAATAATTACCCCTAGATCCATTTCCTCGCACGTTGAGGTTAGGACACTATCAAATATTCTACACTCTGCCCTTGGGTTTTTATGCCCTAGATGCATTATTTTGCATTTATCCACATTAAATGCCAGTTGCCACAGCTCTGACCATGTTTCCAGTTTACCTAAATCATTTGCCATTTGGCTTCTCCCTCCAGGAACATCAACCCTGTTGCAAATTTTTGTGGCATCAGCAAATAGACATACCTTTCCATCAAGACCATCTGCAATATCACTAATAAAAATATTAAAGAGAATGGGTCCCAGTACAGATCCCTGAGGTATCCCACTGGTAACAAGACCTTGCTCTGAATATACGCCATTGACTACAACCCTCTGTTGTCTGTCACTCAGCCACTCTCTAATCCATTCAACAATATTGGGATCTAAACTCAGAGATTGCAGTTTATTTATAAATCTTCTATGTGGCACAGTGTCAAAAGCCTTACTGAAATCCAGATACACAATGTCTACTGCACCACCTTGATCAATTACTTTAGTCACCCAATCAATAAGATTTGTTTGCCATGATCTTCCTGAGGTAAACCCATGTGACTTCAGATGTTCGGTTTTGCTAGTACACCACCAAGCTCTTTTAATACCTTGTGTTGTATCCCATCAGGCCCCATCGACTTATTTTTCTTTACTTTAGACAACTGAAGTAGAACCTCCGCCTCGATAAACTCACATATTTCAAATTACTTTTTCCTAACTGAGGTCCCATTCCCTCATTCCTTCTTTTGTTTTTAATCTTACGAATCCTTGTTTTACTTTCCTTTTCTCATTTATATATATATCTAAAAAATGTTTTATCTCCTTTTTTACTGACAGGGCAATTCACTCATCTGCATTTGATTTGGCAGCTCTTATGACTTTATTTGCTTCTTTCTGCCTAATTTTATAGATCAGTCTATCTTCCTTACTTTAGGTAGTTTTGTATCTACTAAAGGTTAACTTCTATTCTTTTATGATTTTGGCCACTTCTGCAGGGTACCACAGCGGTTTCTTTAATTTTGTACTCTTACTGATCAGCCTGATATGATTTTCGGGTTATCTTCAATAATACAACTTTTAAATAATCCCATTTCTCCTGGACTCCATTTAAATTGCCCCAGTCTGATAACAACTCCTCTACACATATTCTCATTTTACAAAAGTCAGCTTTTCTAAAATCTAAAACTTTTGTTTTTGTGTGGTGTGTCACTGTTTGTATATTAAATCACATATACTGATGATCACTAGATCCCAAACTTTCACCTACAGAAATATCCGTTAACAAATCTCCATTTGTGAACACTTAATCCAATATGGCCTCCTTACGGGTTGGTTCCTCAACTACTTGTAGGGAGTTTAGAATATCTGCACTCCTGGCACAATCAGCTACTTTGGTTTTCCAGTTCACATCAGGAAGATTAAAGTCACCCATGATTATAACATCCCCTTCACTGTCATTTTAGCTATTTCCTCCACTAGTAGATTATCTAGTTCTTCTACTTGTCCTGGGGGTCTATAAATCACACCTACACGAGTTACTTTACTTTTGCCAAATTGTACTGTAACCCAAACTGACTCTATGTTCTCCACATTGTATGCAATGGGTGCGGCTGAAACACCTAAACTCAATAAGTAGGAGGGGTTGGTCATATAGTGTACATAATATCTATTACAATGCTGTGAAGCCTGAATTTAGTGTACTTGACATGCTAAGTTAACTAGTGGTAAGACAAATTGGCAGAGATACGTTTGGGGAGTCAACGTTTTCTTGTTACCATATTAACCCCTTAATGACAAAGCCCGTACATGTACAGGCTCAAAATGCATTGTTTTCAATGGGTCTAGGGACCGCCCATATACAGCCACCATATACAGCTGCTTGTAACTAGTTCACACTTGGGTGTCAGTATTCGTGATGAATTTAGACATGACACCAATTAACTCTTAACAGTGAACTAGGAAAGCTCACTAAGCAGCTTGATTACTGCAGGGTTCAGTGTAAAGTCTACACAGAACTTCAGAGTTTGGCTGAGTTTGGTAGGTTTGAGCCACAACTTAACTGTTACTGGTTTTTCAGTAACAATGGGTAAAATCACACGTTGAATAAGCTCATTAAAACTGAGTTTGACCTTAACTTTACACTAATACTACAGGAATCCGTAGAATGCACATGATCCTGTACACTACTCTAATTTTATCTACTGGATTCTCTTTTTCTCCTTCTGGATCTTAGTGCCCTGTATTCTCACTAGCATTCAGAAAAAGCAAACATTTTTATTGGTTTACCAGGCTCATATTTCACTGTGTTGTACAATAGGATCCAAAACTGCTGTATAAATAATGTTTACAATGCCTTGCAGTCTTTTCATCTGGTGTTTGTCCTTGGCTTTACTCTTCTTTCTGGTTTCATTACCTGCCCTGTTTGTGTTATTTATCTGCCCCATCTGCTTTTAACATATCCGCAGTTCTCAGTCACCACTTCCCTTTTCTCTCTTTCTTATTTGGCTTTACAATTCCTGTCCGGGTCCCCACCACCAGCATCACTCACACATTGCAACATTTTTCTATCAATTACACTACAGCTCTCTCACACTGCTTTCCTCTCTAGGTCAAGCTTGTTATGATCTGCATTTTTTTCAGGCCAAGTTATGAAGCTTTTGAAGCCCAACAGAACATTCCGAACTAAGGTAGGAGAGGCCTGTTTACAAAGAGACATAGAGTTAAGGAAAACATTTGCCCCAACATTTAAGGGGTTCAAACTGGGATATCAGTGTTAGGAGCAAGGTTAGAGGGTTGGAATGGGTAGAGCAAGGGAGATAGCCACCAGCACTGGCATAACTAAAGGGTCGCAGCTAAGACAGGGCATGTGCCTCTAGTGTAAGGTGACCAGATTTTTAAAATTAAATCCAGGGACATATTTTTATATTTGGCAAATGGTAAAAAACATTTTATAAGCATATTTTCTTCAAACTATATATGCAGTGTATTTAGAATGTGTTTATGACGTGATTGTATGATATATATATATATATATATATATATATATATATATTATTTCTCACATTTTGTCCATGATATAATACTTCTTTTGGGCAGGGCTTGATTAAGAGCTTCGTGGGCCTGGTGCTGAGGATTTTGGGCCTTTTTCTGGAAATAAATAATATTGACAGAATCTAAACTCCTCGGCATCCATGTGTACTGGATAAAGATGCCATTGGTGCTAGGCAGATAATATAAGATGTAATCTTATGTGATGGGATTAGGAGTACATCAGTACGTCTGAAGTCACAATTTAGTGCCACTAATCCTTTTTAATAAAATATGAGGATTGGAATAGAGTAAATAACACAAAACCTTTACTTTTCCTCTCACTGTCCTCTGGAGTGACTACAAATTCAGGAGGGTGATTTATCTCTGGATAAGTAAAAAATAAATAGTTCAATTTATTCCTACAGTAAGTGCCAGGATGACCAAATACACACCAGGACAGGTTCTGCCACACCAACACCCAAACACACACACACCAGTACAGGCTGTGCCACATGGACACCCAAACACACACACCAGGACAGGCTCTGCCACACCAACGCCCAAACACACACACACACCAGGACAGGCTCTGCCACACAGACACCCTAACACACACACACCCACCATGACAGGCTCTGCCACACCGACACCCAAACACACACACCAGGACAGGCTCTGCCTCATTGACACTAGGGATGTATAAAATTCGGGTCCGAAACCGAAAATTCAGGATTCACTTGGCCGGAAACCGAAAATGCCCCCCCCACACCTTTTTTTTTTAAAAAAATAGAATAATAGTAACCTGCTGTTGGCAATCACACTCCTTTCATGCCAAGTCAGCCAGTATATGCTGGAATCTGGATATGCCTGGGCATGATAGGATTGCTGTTAGCATTTTTATTTTAGCAAATTTAATATAGCAATCACACTCCTATCATGCACAAGCAGCCAATACATGCTGAAACCCCTTGTATTGATGCTGCCAGCAGTAAGGGTCTGCACATCACTTACAGCCTCCTTGTACCACCCCCCACACACTTAAACATCCATGCTTTTACACATTAATTTACTCATTCACAAACATTAATTCACTCATTCATATACTCATTCATTCATTCTCAGATACTAATCAGTCACAAATACTCATTTATTCCCTTAATCACGCAATCGTTCATACACCCTCCCACACCACCTTACCTGAACTGCAGATCTCCCGCAGGGGCTGGAACACTGTGCGAGCAACACAGAGGTAAGCTGCAGGGCCCCTGCAGAAGTGAACATTAATGCAGCCCTGCATTTGGGGACATCATTTGTCCGAGGACAGTGTCCTCAATCCGGGGACTGTCCGGTCACCCTACTCTAGGGGGCTCCTCATAACGGTTTAGAAAGGGCTCTTCCGACCTGGGCCACACCTCTCCAGGTTGGAAGGGCCCTTTCTAAACTATTTTGAACCAACACGGGGAGACAGGTGACGTCACTTGACCCCGCTGTGAAACAGAGGCTGCCCACACAGTGTGTGTGCGAGCAGCCGGAGAAAGCTTCAGGAGCAGTGAGAGAGAGGTAAGCAAGGCGAGTGGGATGTATGTATATGTGTAAGTGTGTGGGTATATATAAATATATATATAATGTGTCAGCATGGATGTGTAATTGTATGTGTGTCAGTATGGATGTGTAATTGTGTGTGTGTAATCATGGATGTGTAATCGTGTGCGTGCATAGATATGTAGGTGTGTGTGTGAGCATGTATGTGTAATTGTGTGCGTGCGTAGATATGTAGGTGTGTGTGAGCATGTATGTGTAAGTAGGGGAAATGGGTTCTGTTATAGAATGAATGTGTATTAGTGAGTATGAGTGTGTAATTTGTGTAATTACACACATGTGCCAGAGTGTATGTTTGAAGAGGAGGGAAAGGGGCAAAAAAGGCACAGACATGTTGTGAAGTTGGGGGGCCCCAGGGCAATTTTTGCTCCAGGGCCCTGTGGTTTTTAGTTATGCCCCAGCCCACCTCTACCCTGAAGAGAGGCACAATGAGGTCACATGGCAGATGCAGATTATGTCTCCAATCCCCTTCCGCATGCAAATCAAGACAAGCCAGTGCCTGAAAATAAGGACTGTTTCATCAAACCTGGGACAGTTGGGATGCATGGAAAACTAGTGAGAAACAATTGTCTCACAAGGTGATAAACACAAGAAAGGAGAGACAAGGATGAAAAGATTAAACCAAACGAGCACTGATGAGGAGAGTAAACAGAGACAGCACACAAGAAGGGAGATCTAAAGCTCTGTGCACAGAGCACATAGGACGGAAGATCTGAAGGAGAGGAGGAGGGAGCGACCAGAGAGTTGCTGTTTACACCCCAGATATATGTGGGTAAGGTGGAGAGCATTGGAGAAAGAGGCGAGAATGCGAAATTAAGACAAGAGGAGCGACAGGGGCGGAAAAGAAAACATGCAAATATAAGAACAAGGCTGCATGTTTTCAATGCCCACTCCTCTCTGACTTGTAAACAGTTTCTGCAGATTAACAGCATGGTTAGATCAATATTTTTTACTTGTCTAGTAAGCTTCGTTTTCATCTTTATAGCACTGATAAAGAAGATAATAAGGCTAAACATGTGACAGAGTAAACAGATTGTGGGAGGAGACTAGAAGCTAGAACTTAAAAGAACTAAGGAGGGAGAGCATACATTTCATAAACAGATCAAAAAGAGGCATGAGTAACATAATAAACGGCCCTACCCAACCCAGCAAAAAGGAGTAGAAGTCAGTGAGAAAGTGTTAACCTCTCCTTCCCTCAAGGACAATTTCATGTTCATGTTTATGCCTATAATAATAAGCCGGGATTGAATGTGTTGCACAGACAGTAAGCTAATGAACTGATGTCTGATTAATGGCACTGATGTCTGATTAAGAATGTAATGAGGCCCATGTAGTGAGTGCAATTGTTTAATTAATTCTGAGCGTGAACTCGGTTAGGATGACTATACATTAAACAACAATCAACGAGTGTTTATGAAATGTATACTGCAGCACATCATTAAATTAATAGGGTTTAGACTCTCATCCAATAATTCTGAATGTAATAGCACCCAGTACATAAAGTACTCATGTGGAGACCAAAGAACCCTCATCCCTGTCCCTGACCTAGACCAGCCATTGCAGGGGGGAGTCTCTGATGACTGCTGTAGGCTTCCACGCCTACAGGAATCATCAAAGGGCTTGTGGGGGCTCGTTTTTGCTGTTGCTGGTCTGCCTGGGTTTCCAGGCAGACCACCAGCAGCAGAGCCCCTTACAAAACGGGAATTAACCCCTAAATGCCGGCATTGAAGGGGTTAGTGCTGCACTGTCGCTCTCAGGGAGCGATCAGGCAGCAGGGGGGTGTTGTGTCAGGTCCCCACACTTGTGTAGGGACCCAATCAACACTCAACCCCCTTTCCTGAAGCTGTCTGTGGCAGCCTACAGGTTTCAGCCGACAGAATCACTCTGTGGGAGTGCTCTCAGGCTCGGGGGCAGGCTCTGAGTGGCTGTGCTGTCTGCCCAGACTCCTGGGAAGACAGCAGCAGCAGCGCCCCCGCGATCACAGGCTGACAAACACCTAGGCGCCAGGACAAAATTCTGAGTAGCCATGGGGACCTGCCGACTGGGATTTGTCGAGCCCTGCATTAATCCCATTAATTAACTCTGTCCCCAGTTTCCATAGGCATCTTTGTCACTAAATAGCTTCTCATAGTCCCATGTTTAGTGTCAAAGATGCCTATGGGAGACTGGGGGCAAAGGCAAACTCTGTCCCCAATTTCCTATAGTCATCTTTGTCACTAAATAGCTTCCCATAGTCCCATGTTTAGTGACAAAGATGCCTATGGGAGACTGGGGCAAAGACAAACTCTGTCCCCAATTTCCTACAGGCATCTTTGTCACTAAATAGCTTCTCATAGTCCCATGTTTAGTGACAAAGATGCCTGTAGGAAATTGGGGACAGAGTTTGTCTTTGCCCCAGTCTCCCATAGGCATCTTTGTCACTAAACATGGGACTATGGGAAGCTATTTAGTGACAAAGATGACTATAGGAAATTGGGGACAGAGTTTGCCTTTGCCCCCAGTCTCCCATAGGCATCTTTGACACTAAACATGGGACTATGAGAAGCTATTTAGTGACAAAGATGCCTATAGGAAATTGGGGACAGAGTTTGCCTTTGCCCCCAGTCTCCCATAGGCATCTTTGTCACTAAACATGGGACTATGGGAAGCTATTTAGTGACAAAGATGTCTATAGGAAACTGGGGACAGAGTTTGCCTTTGCCCCCAGTCTCCCATAGGCATCTTTGTCCCAGCCTCCAACTGCCAAGCATGCCCAGTTACTTCCACTTACCTGACCCCGATGTGCACTCTGTTGGATTCCTGCTGCTCCTGCCGGCGGCTCCACCCATCCTCCTCACTGAACGGGGCTGGCACAACCCACAAAGCTCATTGAGCAGCGCTGATGCCGGAAGCGAAAGTTATTGAGTGGCGCCGGGTGACTCACTTCTATTTTGAATCGACAGGGGTGCTGTTTTAAGAAGCCGTCCCCGTTGATCTGAAATAGAATTGAGTCAGCTGACCAGCGCAACTCAATGACCTTCGTGGGCGGTGACAGTCCCGTTCAGTGGGTGGGCGGAGCCGCCGGCAGCAGCGGGGTTGTCTGCATCGCACAGATGCCCGCTGCTGCCGGAAAGGAGGATCCAAGTCCCCTGCAACGCCTAACCCCAATTATAGGTTTGGCTCACAAACACCTAGGCGCCAGGACAAAATTATCAGTCGCCATGGCGACCTGGCGCCTGGGATTTGTCTAGCCCTGGTATAGCTGCTCATTCGTCTTGGCAAAATGCCTCCAGGTCGTGCAAAGTTTGCCAGTATTTTCTGGTAACATGCTGCATTAATCTTCCAGAGATTCCCTGTGCCTTTAGAGCTCACACCTGCCAAAACATCAGTGAGCCATCACCGTACTTCACTGTGGGGATGGTATTCTTTTCACTGAAGGCCTTGTCGACACCTCTCCAAACATAGCCCTTATGGTTGTGACCATAAAGCTCTAATTTGGTCTTGTTACTCCAAATACCAGTGTATCAGAAGCTGTGAGGCGTGTCAAGGTGTTGTTGGGCATATTGTAACCAGACTTTTTTGTGACATTGGCGCAGTAAAGGCTTCATTCTGGCAACTCGACCATGCAGCTCATTTTTGTGGCTGAAATCTTTCTTGGTCTACCAGACCTTGGCTTGGTATCAAGAGATCCCTAAATTTTCCACTTATTAATAAGTCATTGAGCAGTAAGGACTGGCATTTTCAAGGCTTTGAATATATTTTTATATCCTTTTCCCTATTTATAAAGTTTCATTACCTTGTTACGCAGGTCTTTTGCTAGTTTTTTTTTTTTTTTTTGCCTCCATGGCTCGGTATCTAGCCTGCTTAGTGCATCCATGTGAGAGCTAACAAACTCATTTACTATTTATACACACTAATTCCAATTTAAAAAGCCACAGGTGTGGGAAATTAACCTTTAATTGTCATTTTAACCTGTGTGTGTCACCCTGTGTGTCTGTAACAAGGCCAAACATTCAAGAGTATGTAAACTTTTTATCAGGGCCATTTGAGTGATACCTGTTATCATTATGATTTAAAAAGGAACCAAACGACTATGTGATAATAAATGGCTTCAAATGATCACTAGCCTTAAATAAAAGGCATTTTTTTGCATGATCAATCATATTTCTAAAAACAATGCCAACATTTCACAATTTCTGCCAGGGTATGCAATCTTTTGAGTACAACTGTACATGTGTTAAATAAAAGGTGAATAGAATACGGATGCAAACACTAGGCACACATGCTACTCTTGAATAGTATTGGGCTTCAGTTCATGCTCTAGTGGTTTAATCACCCATAATCAGTGGCGTCGCTACAGGGGGGCAAGGGGGGGAAATTGCTCCCCCTAGGATATTCCTCCCCCCCCCCGTTGCCCCCCCGCCGAAGTTGGAGCCACCCAGGACAGTCCCCTTGACTGCTAACGACGGCATGGTGCCGTCGCTAGCAGTCCCAGTCAGGTGCTAACGACGGCACCATGCCGTTGCCCCCCCCGTTGCCCCCCCGCCGAAGTTGGAGCCACCCAGGACAGTCCCCTTGACTGCTAACGACGGCATGGTGCCGTCGCTAGCAGTCCCAGTCAGGTGCTAACGACGGCACCATGCCGTCGCTAGCACTATCTTACCTTGATGGAGGTCTGTGGACCTCCATCACCACCTACCCCGGCGATCTGCCCCTCACACTGAAGGGCATCTCCGGGCCCACCCGATCCGGCCGGTGACGGCACGCGCAATGACACGATGACGTCACCGCGCAACTTTATTAATAACTGACAATTGTCAGTTAAAGCGGTATGGGGGCATGCTGCTTAGATGCCTGTATCTCAGGCATCTAAGCAGCTAAAGACCTCCAACATATACCGTTGGAAAGGTAATCGCCTCACCTTTCCAACGGCATATAGATTGTAAAAAATAATAAAAAATATTAAGTTAAAAAAAATAAAAATGTAAAAAAATTGATTTAAACATAAAGTAGTTAAACTTTAAAAAAAAAAAAAGTTTAAGTATTCTAGCTAAATGATCACTGTGGTAGCCAATGTTACCACAGCGATCATATAGCTATAAAAAGTCACATTCCCTTTTTAAAAATGGCCGATACTAATTTTTAATCCCATGATCCCTTTGATCATGGGTGTTAAATTTAGCCAACGGTAGAGGGAGGCAATTTTTGAAATCCTGATGAACTGCAAATATTATTAAAATCAGCCATTTAGCCTGTGTGGTATGTGAGTAACCATCTCATCCCTGGAGCGCCTTGCATTTTTACTGCAAAACTTATTTTTGCTGTAAAAGTGATTTTTTTTTCTCCCTTTACCATCATTTCTTTGGGATTGTAAGGGGAAAGAATGGTCTGTGTGCTTCTGTGAGTGAATGTATGGAAATTATGGTGTGTGCTTCTGCGAGTGAATGGAGAAATGAAAGGCGTGTGAATGATCAGTAATTAGGGTTGAAGCCTTGACGTGGCATTACTGCTCATGTAGGAAGTTAAATTATGGCACAAAAAGTACACATTTGCAAGAACTACACCCCTTGGCGCATCAAATGAGGGGCTGTATGTGTTTCTAGTATTTTGTACCTGGAGTGCGCTAGACACAAATGAACATGTCGCTATGGATAGAAAAAACATATTTTCTAGCCAAAGCGACATATTCCATCATTATTTGTGCACTCAACTTTTGTCCTATAAATACATGTAGCCCCTCATTTGAAGCTCCAAGGGGTGTAGTTTCTTAAAATGGATGAATTGTCTGAATGAGGGAGAGCATGAGTTAATGTGTGGATGAATTGTCTGAATGAGGGAGAGCATGAGTTAATGTGTTTGTGTGTATCATAGATGTATAATTGTGGAAGGGCAAATATGGCACTAGCAGGATGTTTGAGCCCAGGATGTTTGAGCCGAGGTGGCACAGGCCGGGTGTATATGGGACAAAGATGGCAAATTGTATGTGTGTTATCTGGGTGCTGGCCAGGTTCTATGTGGACAGTGTGGACGCCAGGGCTTGCTTTGGGGTGTGCAACCTGTGATCTATGCCTGTAATTTAGGGGGTTTTAAATATACCTTTAATGCTGTGTTTTTATGTGAATTCCAATTGATCTGTACCTGCAAAACTGGGTTTCTGTGTTATTCTGTAGATCCATATCTGCTATGCTATGTTTCCATACATTATTTATGTATACCTGCAAATACAGGGTTTGTATGTCTTGTTCAGTTGATTAATACCTGCGATGCTGTTTCCATGTATTTATTTGATCTATACCTGCGATGCTACGTTTCATATATTATTATTGTATACCTGCAAATACAGGATTTGTATGTCTGATTCTGTTTATTTGAGATATACCTTCAGTGCTGAGATGACAAGTGAATTTCAATTGATCTATACATGCAAAGCTGGGTTTGTGTGTTAATGTCTTGATCTATACCTGCTATCGGCAGCAGGGTCTAATATTTATATATATATATATTTATATATATAAAGGCAGCAGGGACTAATATTAATATATATCGGCAACTGGGGCTAATATTAATATATATGGGCAGCAGGGGCTAATATATATATATCAGCAGCAGGATCTAATATTAGGCCCTGAAATCATTTAGTGCAAAAGTTAAGGTATTGTGTTGTTTAAAGGATTTCAAGGATTAGTCGTACTAAATTGTGGCTTCAGGCTTCCCATGTTGAATGATCAAGTATTGTATTGTCCAATAACAAAAGTATCATTCCATAGCACATTACTTTTGGCAATATATATATATATATATATATATATATATGTGTGTGTGTGTTTTTTCAGTGGTATGATTTAATGGTGGAAATTATTAATGCCCCCCCAGTTTGACTGTGGTATCTTGTGTGCCCCCCCTATATATTGTTTCTAGAGTCGCCACTGCCCATAATTAATTCTGAAATACGTTCTATATCATCCTTATACAATGCAATTGATACACGTTACTGGAGCGTTTTAGTGGGTTTGTTATTTTCAGGAGAGGTCCTATCAGAAACATCAGTATACAGCCTACAAACTGGCTATTACTATTTTAGATAATTTACCAGACAGGGCAAATTTAGCCTATTCAATCCCCTGCATCTGCTTTGCCATGGCTAAAGTATCTGAAGCAAGGCCTCAATACTGATGCATCATCCCCACAAGTTAAATGGGGGAGAGGTGATACTAAAGGAGCAAGAGACTGGCTAGTTAAGTGTATATGGGGTTTTTTCGAAAGGGGCTTGCGACGGAACATTCTGTCACTGGGGCTTCTGGAAGGGGCTGATGGCTAGCCTCCTTCCTGCCGACTATGGGCCCTGGCCTTGTAAAGACTTCTGTGTGTAGGTACAGGGGGTAAGTTTCTACTGATTTTCCCTGTGGTATAGGTTTTAGGACAACCTTAATATTGGGATTGGTCCTGTACATTGCCAACACAGATTATGTTTTTGCAATTATTTCTTGAATGTTATAACTTTTCCCTGTGTCTCCTCATGTTTTCAGCTATACCAAGAAGTATTGCCTCATTACTTGCTGAGGGGATTAACTCACAGCCAGGATATGCAACCAGGTAGTGACAAGCCATTGTTTCAATTAATCTGTTTAATGTCAGACTCCCCCTCCCCATGGTGCACTAATACCGTATTTGCTCGATTATAAGACAAGGTTTTTTTCAGAGCAAATGCTCTGAAAAATACCCCTCGTCTTATAATCGGGGTCGTCTTATAATCAGGCCTTATAATCAGACAACATCAGCTGCAGCTGACCTGGATCCTCCTGTCGACCCCCCCCCACCCCACTTACCGGTGCTTCTGAGTCCCCGGTGTGCAGCCGGGGCAGTGTGTAGATGTCTACGCGATTCGCGTAGACAACTTACGCTGCAGCCGAAAGGAGGCGTGGCTAGCAGCGGGGGTTGTCTGCGTCCATCGCACAGACCTTCCCCGGCTGTCAGAGATCAGAGTTCCCCGTACTGGTGACAGTCGGGAAGGTCTGCGCGATGGAAGCAGACAACCCCTGCTGCTAGCCACGCCTCCTTCCGGCTGCAGCGCAAGTTGTCTACGCGAATCGCATAGACATCTACATGCTGCCCCGGCTGCATGACAGGGGAGTCAGAAGCACCGGTAAGTTGGGGGGGGGGGCAGGGGAGTGTTAAATGGGGGGCATAAGGCATTTCTGGAGGCAGAGTGCTCTGTGAAATGCCTTTTAACCCCCTTAATGCCACTCTGCCTCCTGAAGTGCCTTAAACCTCCCTATATGCCACTCTGCCCCATAATATGCCTTTTAACCCCCTTAATGCCAGAGTGACATATAGGGGTATAAGGCATTTCTGGAGGCAGAGTGGCACATAGGGGGTCAAAAGGCATATCATGGGGCACAGTGGCATATAGGGGGTATAAGGCATTTCTGGGGCAGATGTGCATAACTGGGGAGGCAGGTTGGAAAATAGAGGGAAATAAAACCAAAAATATTTTTCTCAATCATAGCTTTTATTAAAAAAAATAGTTTACATGAATTAACATTTACTGGTAAAACTTTTTTCCTATAGGGTCGTCTTATATTAAGGCTTTTTCTTTTTTTCCTAAATTAATATTCAGATTTGGGGGGTCGTCTTATAATCAGGGTCGTGTTATAATCGAGCAAATACGGGTATGTTGTTTAAGTTAGTCTTTCCCCATCCCTCCCCCCATTGTATTCCATTATGTTAAAAATGTATTTATGTCTGTATAAAAACCCTTTGTGTGACTCCTGAATAAACAGTTCTTGTACTTGAATTAGGCTTCTGCTAGTGATTTGGGTGAATGGAGGAATGGTGCATTGGAGTGTGCCCATATCAAGCCCGTGTAAGCCCGTGTAAGCTATGCAGAGCCCCAGGATCCATTGGGAGCCCATCGGGACCGGGAGGCTCTGTGGCGCTTGTCCCAGTACGGGATCAACCCTCCAGTTGAGATGATCCTCGCAGTGATGGCAGAGGTGGATCAGCTCCAGATTACAGTGTATGAATGGCGTGCACAGGGGCTGTTCGATCTTGCTCAACGGCCTGTCCCATAGTGGTAGTGGATGGGACTGTGGTCTCCACTGGCACAGTGTCAGCAGAAGAGCTCACATTGGAGTAGAGGACTGCATTGGGAGGCAGGTCCCGCCAAAAAACTTGCGGGCGGGCTTGCTGGTGTTGCAGGCCGGAGCAGGTGGTAAGGCACTGTACCTGCGGGTCCCGGTAATCCCACGCAGTCCTGCAAGGCTGCCTTCGCGCTGCTCCCTTACAGTGTCTCTTCTCTTGCTCCACCCAGAAACAAAGCGGAGTCACGTGATGTGACATCGCTTTCCGTGACTCCACTGTGTTCCTGGGCGGAGCAAGAAGAAAAAGAAGAGACACTGTGAGGGAGCAGCGCGAATGCAGCCTTGCGGGACTGCGCAGGAAATCTGCAGTTCAGGAACTGGGTGTGATTGACCACATATGTGGCGGGAGCGGGTGGGATTGACCACATATGTGGCGGGAGCGGGCAGGATTGGACAAAAAATCAACGGGAGCGGGATTAAAAAGCAGTCCCGCGCAGGGCTCTACATCGGAGGTTACAGAGTGTGTGGATTTTTTCATCTACCGTCACAGGGCTTATAACCTTAAAAGGGAATGGGCCTAATTATTTTCATAATGGAGTATTCAAGAGCATAAACATATATAGGTGACCACGCCCCTCACACCAAGTGAGTATAAATAATGCAAAAAATACCAATTCAATGTAGCTTCAAGGAAATCCGAGCAGTATGTAAAATTTAATCATAGAGCAAAAAGAAAATAATAAAACATCATAGTGTAGTTCATCAAAATAATTGTATATATATCTAGCAGGCAAAATGGACCCTTATGTTTGGTGGGGCTTATTCATCGCGTAGGGGGATGAGCGGGAGGGATTGTTAGTCTCCCAGATAGGTTTCACTCTCCACAAGAGCATGTTTGCAGGGCTAATTGGTAATAGTATTTGTCTCCTGCAACGATCGTGGCCAAGGTTATCATTAATTGAACTATTGTTTTGCGTTCCAGCTAAAATCAGTGGTGTCTTACTTTTTTCTGAAATTCTGTGGCTAGTGAAAAAGAGACTCCATACGGGGGCATTACTGAAGCCTTACATTTGGCTATTATTATGGTGAGCTGGCAGACAACACACCAGGACGATCATGTAAGTGCACATAAAACGAAGTGAACTATTCTGTGACTTAGGGTTCCCTTTGAATCTTGAAACCATTCTTTCTTCTGTGGCTTCTGACACACTGCGGTGATGACTCATGAGGTGCGGCAGGATGACCCCCTCCCCACCCTGTGACTCAGAGCCAATATGCTTCACATTTCCAGAAAGTGCTGTGTAACCCCTTCTCTGCCACTACAAAATAGAGCACTGGATAACACAGAGCATTCATTCTGCAAACGTTTACATTGTCAGCAGGTATGTAAAAATCTGGTAAAGTAAGGGCCTTGCAGAACCTCCTTGTTAATGAAGTATTTCAATTCCTGCTGGCACGAGTGCTATACACAAAGCTCAATAAATTCATTACAGCAGTGGGGTTACACAATTCTTGGCATATTACTACAGAGAGAAGTTACACAATGTTTAGAAGATTCCTGGCAAACGAAGGGATATTTGAAGCTCTACAAATCCCTAGCTGGAGATGGCTTAATAGTGCTCAGCAAAACTCTGGTAAGGGAGAAGTTATAGAATATTCTGCAGAACCTGGACAGGAAAGGAATAATGAGAGGCTCTGCAGATGATTCACAGTTGCAGCCCACGCTACGTGTTTGACTCTGCCTCAGGCTTATACATGATCCTCATCAACAATAGATGAGGAAACTTCCAACTTCTACTCTGCATACTTCACTTCTGTTGTACCCCAAATATAGCCTACCTTTTTGGTAAGTAGATAAAAGGTCCATACTACAATCAGGTACCATCCCATTGCCACAAAGAAAGCCCACTGAAGCCACTTTTTCTCCATGAAAGGATATATTACACATTTATGCCACAGATATATAACTAGTATATATGCCATTCTTTGAAACAATGTGCCCACCATCCCTCTTCCCTTTTTCTTTCTCTTCCCCACTTTTCTCTCTCAGCTTATTTTCTCTCTCTCGCAACGTTATCTTGCTTTTATCTGTTTCCACTGTTCTCTCCCTACGTTCTATCCCAACCCTCCTTTTCTTTTTCTCTTCCCCACTTTTCTCCTTTTCTGTTTATCTCTCTCCAACCTTCTTGCTAGTTCTCTCGTCATCATCTACTTCCCACAAATCCTCACCTCTCCCTAAATGTCACAACATCAACCCTGCCCAACTCTTAACTTAATGTCTACCTGATAGATATTAATTTAAAATGCAGCAGATGTGAACTACAGTGATAGATGTAAAGAACTACATTTTTTCTACCAACAACTTCAGATTACCACTAACATACAAATATAAAACAAGCTAAGTACACCCCAGTAATGCACGAAAATAAAATATTATTGTTTTTTCTTAAATAACACTATAATAATAGTATAATGAAGCATATACACATGCATAAATAGTGTTATAAATTGTTATAGCAATATATGCAAATCTGTGGCAACATACATAAATTGGTGTACAAAATTATGAGAGAACTGAAGGAGGAGAGGAAAAAAGAGGAAGCAAAAAAAGGAGAATCAGAAGAAAATAAAAGAAGATATGGAGGGGAGTCAGGAAGACAAATGCTTTACAGTAAAAAATTGATGCTGGCCATAACAGTTTCAGCATGTGTAATTACAATCATGCAATGTGAAAGTAGTACAATGAGTGAACATTCTTTGGTAAACCTGAATAAAGGTTTGTAATCCACATTCATAAGTGTCACATACATATAAGGATTAGAACCACTAAGTAAGCTCCTAAGGGCCTCAGCACCCTGGTACTCAACCCAATGAAGCCATTTTAGCACATTGTAACCGTTTCTCAAAAATGGATGGTTAATGATTTTTTTAGTCAGAGAGAAGTGTTTGGTGGCGGAGAGCTGCTTCAGGCGTACAGTGGAAATCGGAGTCAGACACTGATTTAATTGTCTTACCTCAAAAAGGTCAAATACATGAGCACATCCGCCAGATGTGAAGTTCAAGTGTGGGCCTTTAACCTTCAGCGCTAATTGAAGACCTGGGGGAGTAAGTAATGAAGCTCCCCGGGAACCCCATGCCAACTTGATAGCAACTTATAAGAGGTTTCCTGTACTTTACTGTGCATTGAGTTTTTGTGTCCCCATTTTTTCCCATTCCTGCTTGGTTAAAGTAATGTTTAAATCCCTTTCCAACACTAAAAAGTAGGGTGGAGAATCAAACTGCGTGGATAAGTGGTGTGTGTGTATATAAGTAACAAATGGTGTAGGGTCTCCTGCTGCATTGCATAAATCCTCAAAAGGAGGCAGGGTTTGTGGAAGGTAGACATCTCTCCGAAGAGCAGTTATAAAGTGCTTGAGCTGATGATATAGAAAGTGGATCTTAAAAGTCCTGTGTGGGGTTTTTCTTCATTTATATTGGAAACTGGAAGGACATGATGGAGACGTAGGAACTGGGCAGTCAGTGGAGTAAAAACTGCCATGGCTCCTCTGGGGGTGACTGGAATGAACTCCGGATTATGTGCTAGGGGCACCAAGGGGCTGGGATAGGTCGCCAAGCGCCTTTGGCAAACTTTCTTTCAGACATGCAGGGTGGGAATTATCATTGAGTGGTCAGTATTGGTAGAGTATTATGGTCCGAGAGCGAAGCAACAATTGGGAAGGGGTCTGGTAAGTAGTGTTCTTCAAGTAAGAGCCATCCAACCGCTATTGGGAGGTCTGACAGTGAATGACAGTCTCAGATGTTTTCCAGTTGTAGGTTTCCATACTGCCTGAAGTAAATCAAATATTTATTAACACTTCTACTTTCTTACTCCACACATGTATGCCATGTTGCCCAATCTTTTTAAATGTTTTGGCCCTACTGGTGTTAGTCAAAATGTATGTTGCCTTGTGACGCTGTTGATTTACATTGTACAGTCTTGATAAATTCGATTTTTGTGTATCACTCTGCATTACAGAGTGTGCACCATTTATTTTACTTTTTAGATGCAGCCATGGGTGTCTACAGGCTTGCCCTTCATAAAAAAAACATCTCCACATTTTCACTGTCTGCCCAGCTCTGTAGGGGGCCTGGGAGAGCCCTGCTACCACTTGTTCCGGTCTTGTTGTTCAGAAAGGGCCCTTCAGTGGGCATGTATGGCATGGATGAATATAAGACAAAAAAGGGGAAGGAGATGACAGGCATGGAAGAATATAAGACAGTCTTCGTCCATGCCTGCCATCTCTTTCCCCCTTAATGTGTTATATTCCTCAATGCCTGCCGATTAGTTGGCCGATTAATTTTTCGATTAATGAGATAAAAAATGTAAATTTTTATTTTATTTAAAATAATTTAATAAAGTAACGTAGGATGTTAAAAACAAATGGCAGAAACTTTCATAAAAATGCATTTCTTGTTTTGATTTTCCAACCTGCCCTCCAGTTATGCACATTTGAGCCCAGGCTTGCCACACTGCCTCCCAGATATGCCACATACCCCCAGATATGCCACACTGCCTCCCAGACATGCCACACTGCCCTCCAAGATATGCCACACTGCCCTCCCAGACATGCCACACTCCCTCCCAGACATGCCACACTGCCCTCCCAGATATGCCACACTGCCCTCCCCACAAATGCCTTATATACCCCAGTATGCCTTATACCCCCTGATATGTCACTCAGTCCTCCCCAGGTATTCCATGCACTCATAGATTTGCAGACTCATAGATTTCCATGCACTCATAGATTTGCAGTGTGGCATATCTGGGGAAGACAGAGTGGCATATCTGGAGTAGAGTGGAGTGGCATATCTGGGAGGCAGTGTGGCAAGCCTGTGCTGAAATTTGTATAACTGAGGGGGGCAGGTTGGGAAATGGTGGGCTTTCGGGAGCGGTCACAGCGCGTCCTGGGGTGAGTGTTTGGTGTTGCTGAATGCCTCGTTATTGAGGCATTTAAGCAACACCATTGAAGTTTAAAACAGGCGTTGACGCCCCTGATTCCGATCTCAGTGTTGCTGAATGCTCCCAGGGAAAAGAGAGGCCCTGAAAAGAATCCTTGACCCAAGAGTGGTATTGCCAATCTGGACCCGTGTGTGCTGTCTGAGGATATTTCCAGAGCCTAGCTTAGCTAAGTCTGGTGAAGTTGATGAATAGTTGGACTGGTCAGCCTGGGCAAGAAAACTCTAAGACCAACAGGGCTCCAATTAAGGGCTAGAGTTTTATTTTATGGTTTTGTTTTGAGGTGTTTTTTTGCACTTAACCCCTTAAGGACAATGGGCGGTCCCTAAACCCATTGAAAACAATGCATTTTGAGCCCGTACATGTACGGGCTTTGTCATTAAGGGGTTAAATAAAATTTAATTTGGTTGTACATATATATATATATATATACACACATACTAAAACTAATTGAGTAAGTTATTATTTATGTATATGGAGTTACTGGTTTGTGCCTTATATAGTTCTGTATCAATTAGGGCTGCAACAACTAATCGATAAAATCGATAATAATCGATAATGAAATTCGTTGCCAACGAATTTCATTATCGATTAGTTGAATCGATTATTATCGATTATAAAATGAGGGTTTTTTCAGAGCAAACGCTCAGAAAATACCCCTCATTATATAATCCGTTTGAGTGACTCACAGCAGCAGCTCCTACTTACCAGTCCCTCCCTGTAATCACTGTGACAACTGGCCCCGCCCCTTCCTTCTCCCAGAAGGCCAGAACCACATGGCTGTGACACTCATCTAACTGTAAGTATAAAATTAATATTTGGGCTACTGAAAGTTAGGGGAGGTAGGGGTTAATTTAGGAGCAGTTATGGTTAATGGGTGTTTAGGGTTAATTTAGGGGCAGTTATGGTTAATAGGGTGTTTAGGGTTAATTTAGGGGCAGCTATGGTTAATGGGGTGTTTAGGGTTAATTTAGGAGCAGCTGTGGTTAATGGGGTGTTTAGGGTTAATTTGAGGCAGTTGTGGTTAATGGGGTGTTTAGGGTTAATTTAGGGGCTGTTGTGGTTGACAGGGTCTTTAGGGTTAATTTAGGGGATGCTGTGGTTAATGGGGTGTTTAGATGGGATATTTAGAGTTAATTTAGGGGTAGTTATGGTTAATGGGGTGTTTAGGGTTAATTTAATGATGAGGACTGAGGGTTAATTTAATAAAGTTAACTTAAGGAGCAGTTAGAGATAAAGGGGGGCAGACTAAAGGGAATCTAAATCCTGGGGGCAGTGAAGATTAACCCAGTACTTATTTATAAAAGTATGGTGTCAGTGTGCTGTGAACGAGTCTGTGACTCTATGAGGGCACTATGAGATATCGGGGGGGGGTATAAGGCATATCTGGGGAGGACGGAGTGACATATCTGGGGGTATAAGGCATATACATTATATAAGGCATATGTGGGGAGGGCAGTGTGGCATGTCTGGGGAGGGTGGAGTGGTGTATCAGGGTCTATAAGGCATGTCTGGGGCCACAGTGGCATATCTGGGGGTAGAGTGGAGTGGCATATGTGGGGAGGGTAGTGTGGCATGTCTGGGAGGCAGCGTGGCATGTCTGGGGAGGATGGAGTGGTGTATCAGGAGGTATAAGGCGTATCAGGCACAGTGGCATATGTGGGGGTGGAGTGGTATATGTGGGAGGCAGCATGGAGTGGCATATGTGGGAGGCAGCGTGGAGTGGCATTTGTGGGAGGCAGCGTGGAGTGGTATATGTGGGAGGCAGCGTGGAGTGGTATATGTGGGAGGCAGCATGGAGTGGTATATGTGGGAGGCAGCGTGGAATGGTATATGTGGGAGGCAGCGTGGAATGGTATATGTGGGAGGCAGCGTGGAGTGGTATATGTGGGAGGCAGAGGAGTGGCATATGTGGGAGGCAGCGTGGCATATGTGGGAGGCAGCGTGGAGTGGTATATGTGGGAGGCAGCGTGGAGTGGTATATGTGGGAGGCAGCGTGGAATGGTATATGTGGGAGGCAGCGTGGAGTGGCATATGTGGGAGGCAGCGTGGCATGTCTATGAGACAGCGTGGCATGTCTGGGCTCAAATGTGCATAAATTGGGGGGGCTGGTTGGGAAATAAAGACAATAAATGCATTTTATCAAAGTTTTTTTTTTTTATTCTGCTGTTTGTATTTAACATCATTTGTTTATTAAATTATTTTAAATAAATGAAAAATTTACATTCATTTTTTTTTATCCGATTAATCGACAAAATAATCGGCCAACTAATCGATTATGAAAATAATCGTTAGTTGCAGCTCTGGTATCAATTAAAACGTTTGGACAACAGTCAGCAAAGCAGCACCTTAGTACTGGTGTAGAACTGAATCTTCGCCAAGGAATTCTGATCTTCTCTGGAATGTTCCTCTTACATACTAACTTGCAAGGTATAGGGGGGGGTGTATGTGGTGCCCTATGTACAAAGTACAAAGGAATCATTGGGGAGTGTGAACCAGGCAAGAAAATGACACACATTGTGCTTCTTCCTTGTATTGTATTTTACCATTAGCACTCGATAATTCATTGTTGTCACTTTAGTAACGGTATCCCTTTCTTAATGATTAAGCATGGGTGTAGTTTGTGCAGCGCTCTTTGAACCCTTTGCTGCTTCTAGCGCATATGCATGGATATTTGAAGCCTTTGAGGGTAGGGTCGCTGCATTTTCAATTACAGTTACCTAGGGAAACCTGATCAGCCATAACATTATTACCCCTGACAGGTGAAATTAATAACGCTGATATTTTTGTTATGATGGCACCACATTTCCTCAAAGTTGATGTGTTAGAAGCAGGAAAAGTTTGAGTATCTGAGCAATTTTGACAAGAGCTGCATTGTGATGCTAGATGACTGGGCCAGAGCATCTCCAAAACTGCAGCTTTTGTGGGGTGTTCCCGGTCTGCAGTGGTCAAAACCAGCAACTGGATCGTGGATGGCCAAGGCTCATTGATGTACCTGGGGGCGAAGGCTGGCCCGTGTGGTCAAGTCCAACAGACGAGCTACTGTAGCTCAAATTGCTGAAAAAGCTAATGCTGGTTCTGATAGAAAGGTGTCAGTGTAAAAACACATAAGAAATGTTACATTCTGTAATCAGACTAAATAAATAAAACATAGGTAGAAACTACTAAAATCCTCAAGTATACCACTTTTTGGCACCAAGAGTGCACTTATTTTAACCCCCCACATAACACCAGGAATGGGATTGGGGTGAGGAGGAATCTAATGGAAGAGAGATTAGATCACCCTTGATAAAGACCAGTTTAGTGGAAATATTGAGGATCTCTCTTACGGTCTCCGCTTTCATGTCACTCTCGTATTTGCCTATGTATCTATGTAAGTGCTTTATACGCTTTAACTTATTTTTGGTAATAAAAATTATATTTTTTTACTATTTTTTTTGCTTTATTATTTAAACATATTCTTTGCATTTTGGTGTGCCACTTCTATATTATTTTGTTATGAGGGAGAAGAGGAGGCACCACTTGAGGTACATGCCTCCCATACACGGCCGGATTAAGAGCATCAGGGGCCTGGTGCTGTCCACCTCCTTTTGGTGGGCCTTTTTATGTAAATAGATAAAAAAGAATAGACAGAAGCTTAACTCCTCGGCATCCATTTGTACTGGATAAAGATGACACCAGTTCTAGGCATATAGTATAGGATATATTCTTATGTAAAGGGATTGACTAATTGGTTCCCTTCCATGAGTCTACACATCCCTAATACTGCAGGTTAGCATTTCATCTGTAAAAATTATATGTGTCGTGGAAAGCATGGCCGATGTGGTCACCCTAATGCCCCCACACCCTTGTGTTTTGCCCCCAGCCAGCCCCACATTATATATTTATCCCACCCAGCCGCTTCTTTTTATAGTATTGATTTTTGTGATGCCACCAGCTAGCACTCCTTGTGAATTAATGCCCCAAACCCTAGCCTATAGCCCCCAGCCCCCCCACATTGTTTATTTAAGCCTCATTGTGAGGTCAAAACCTTGTTCTTTGTCCCAATAAAACTCTTGAGTGCCTGGAGCCTTTATTTATCTATTATATATAACATATGCGGACAAACTGTCCTTGTTCATTAGATAAAATACTATTTTACCATTCCACTAATGTGTATTTTTTCTTTTAAAATATTTTTTTCTTTAAAATAGCACCAAACTTTAAGGGTGCGGCCAATATTAAAACAATATTAAAAACAAAGCAGCCATTAATTGTTTGGGGTAATGGATCCCAGCACAAAGCAGTGATGAGGTTAATTAATTGGCACATATATAAATATATAATGATAAAAGTAGTTGAGTATTATTGTTGACAGATATCTCCAGCAAAGTATGTCTACCTAGTTTGTAGATTAAAGGGTTGCAGAGCAGTCAGGTAGTTGGGAAGGAAAGCATCCCTTGGAACTGGTATGGAAGTGAATCCTCTCTAAGGAATTCTGAGCCTCTCTGGAATGTTGTTCTTACATTCCAACCTGCAAGGTATAGGGAGGGGGCAGGGTAATCGGGTAATCGGAAATTCTAGCCCGTTCAGCTGGGATACAATTTGGGGGCATGTTAGGATTTGGAAAGGAGGAGATCCCTGACAACCTCTGGACTTACCTTTCAACTACAGCAGCAATGAAATCCACTCTGTTTTGCACTGCAGGATGACCACCACCAACAACAGCAGCACTGCACCAATGTATTCACACATCCAGCAGTATGCTATAGGCCTCAACTTCAACAATTTTGATTACCAGTTTGATTAATTAATCCCTCTGAGTAGGGAAAGTGATGTGGCAGCAGCAGTGGTAGTAGCAGCACTGTGAGTGGACAGACACATAATCTTGAAGACAAGATGGAGGAATATGCACCTGTAATAATACAGTTGCTGACACCCTTCAATCTGAACTTGAATCCCTCAGATCTAAACTCGGCGACTTGGAAGATCGCTCCCACCATAATAATAATATCCTCCACATTCATTTTTATGACATCAAAGAAAAGTTCATACCAAAAGTAAAGCAAACTAGTGGCCAAGCTTCCCTCTTAGGAGCAATTATTTGGGACAGCTGAGCCACGTTATCTGGAAGTGAGCCTTGAATTTAAATACCTGCTGAGCTCCTCAGTTGAGGCCTTTGCTTCACGGTCTATTTAGCTTTGCTGTTTCTCTGCTTCATGGCCCTCTGCTGTTCCTCGCAGTCCTCTGTTGGATTCTACCCATTTTGACCCGGCTTGTCCTGACCTTGATCTCGGTTTCCAATTTGGTTCTTGTCCCTGTGATCTCCTAGTATTGGCCCGGCTTGCCTAACTAAGTGTACCCTGCCTGAGGTCTCCCTGCCATGTACCAGCCATGTGCCTTGTCTGAGGAGTTAAAGCCTTGTGAAGTCTGCTCCGTGGTCCCCAGTCTGAAGTCTGCTCTGTGGTCCCGTCTGAAGTCGATTCTGTGGTCCCCTGTCTGAAGTCGATTCTGTGGTCCCCTGTCTGAATCTGCCGTTATCACACTTATTGACCAGTCATGTTTCTCCTGTTCCGCCACCACACGCCAATATAAACTGCTATCTGCGTATATATATCCAGCCTCTTCTCTTTATTTAAAACAGTAAAAATGAATATTTCACTGCCAGTATTGAGCACTTTTATCACAATATATCTTATTTATTTTAAGTGTTTATTATTTTTAAAAATTGTAATTATTTGAAGTATTAATAAATTGTTTAAAAACTTTTAAATTAATACGAACATCTTGAGTGATTATTCTCAGAAAGGGACTAGGACACCGCCTTAAGAGTGTCCATATGTGTCTTTCATGAGCCGAAATTTTTAGGTAAATCAATTTTTATTGTTTTAACATGTCAAAAGAAGAAGGGTACAGGAAAAAAAAGGGGTAAGAGGGAGAGTAACATCAGAGTTGATGATCCAGCATGATACAGTACGGTATGATACATACATCAATAGGTACAGGTAGTGTCATAACATAAGGAAGTCGCGGGCCGCGATTCTTCATGGTGCGCTAGTGTCCAAGTTAATACAGAGAGATGCAGTACATACAGGCACAATGTGACACAAAATGAGCCCGACACTCATAAAGATTCATGAGGTGAAAGGACTAGATCCAGCGGAATACGTTGCTGAAAAAAAAAAGGGGAGGGCAAGGGAGGGTAAACACATCAGGTGAGGTTATGGGGGATAGACAACGAAGTCTGGACGGTAGGTGGGAACGAGCCATGCGTGACCGGATGCCCTCAGGGCTGTGCGAGAAGAGCCCGTAGCGAGTCGGACGACAGATAAGACAGCTAGCTTGCCCAAACACCCGTGTACTTTTCCATTTTATCATTAGACATATGAAAGTGCTCCTCCATTACTCGTATCTCCTCTACGCGGGATACCCAAAGGCGCAGGGAAGGGGTCTCTGTGCGTTTCCAGAATAATGGAATTAAGCTGTGGGCCGCATTGAGAAGACGTAGCACCGTAGTTTTAACCAGGGTCCGCGAGGGCCCACCGTGCAGAAGAAGAGCAAGGCACGGGGAGAGCGGAATCAACCGACCCACCACTTCCCCTGAGCCTCGAAATACGCCTTGCCAGAATGATTTGAGACTGCTGCATCCCCACCAAAGATGTAGATAAGTACCGGGTTCCGCGCCGTATCTCCAGCAGGAGGGATTGCTGCCGGGAAAGAGCCTAGCAAGAGTCACAGGGGTCCTATACCACATTGCCAACAGTTTGTAGGCTGTCTCCTGCATGCTGGTTGCTATGGAGCATTTATGTGCCAATGCGCAAAACCCATCCCATTGTGGTTCTGTCAGAGTCTCACCCAGGGCGGCCTCCCAGGAGCCAACAAACCTCGGCGGCGAGGAGAGGTCTGCTGCCATCAACAGACGGTAGAGCGAGGAGATTCCACCCCTAAGCAACGAGTCGCGGCCAGCGAGCGCTTCAAAGGGTGTCAACGCTCTAGAGATGTGGTGTCTGCCCGGGATAGATGACGCATAACGGGTAAGTTGGGCATATCGGAAGCGTTTTAGCAGAGTGAGCTCCGCGCCAGGGATTTTGCGTAAGATAGGGAGGATGGCGTTTTGACCCCATACCGCGGAGAGGAGTGTGCGCGGGGGCAACCCCAATGAGTCTAGGAAACCCTGCTCAATGCCAGGGGGGAAGTCAGGGTTACCCTCAATGGGGGTCAGAGGAGAGGGGAAGGAGGTGAGAGTCCCACCCACACGCCGCAAGCGCCATACCATCAACGTGGCGCGGACAAAAGGGTTCCCTGACCTGATGGAATGGAGAGCCCCAGGACGGATCCCCAAACAAGATGACAGAGGGACCTGCGTAGTGGACTGTTCCAATGAGATCCAGAGCTTAGCGGGCGGAGCGAAGCACCATTCGAGCATGCGTAGTAGGTGAGTAGCGCGATAATATCCCTGAAAGTCCGGGAGTGCAAGTCCCCCCTTCTCCGTCGAGCCTAAATTTTTAATTAGGCTCTGAATACGGTGAGGTTTTAACATTTTCATTTTATGCAGTGATGTTTTTTTTGCAGTATGATGTCTCTCTTTGCCTTTTATATTTCATACGATATCTGCATTTGAGAGACATCGATTGAAAACAGCTGACCGACCTATCTACGCTCGAATTTAAGTATTTTAAGGTTACTTTATAATCTATAGATTCAATATTATATGAGCGCTAGGTTAGAGAAATACTCTTTTTTTTTACTGTTTTACATTTGTACTATTGCATATTTAGTTGGGGGAGTTTTTATATGCACTTTTAGGGTAAATCAATGTTTATTGGAGTTTTTCAAATATGTGGGATACAGAAAAGAAAAGTTGGTACACATCAGAACAATGTCACCCTGACAACCCACCCTCCGACAATCGCCCGCACATCGACAAAACAACATCAGGAGACCCTTGACAGACACATGTCCTGAGTAGCACGCCAAAGAAAGGGAGCGAGGTGCCTCAAAGGTTGCTGACTTCAGCGCTGCAACGAAGGGCGCGAGAGAACGGCCGGAGAGTGGCATTAAGTGCTAAATGAGCGCAACTACCGGCGTAGAGGCGCCAGGAACGGAGCAGCCTGACAAGGGGAATCCCTGCACGGGCACTCGGCCCACATAACAGCAGAGAAGAGAACGGGGAGTCGAGCGGGTAGAGTCAAGAGCGGCGTGTGATGGAAGGCAGGCCACGGGGGAAGAGAAAGAGAGGGAGAAACACAAGGAAGAAAAAAAAAGGGGGGAGGGGTGTTGGGGCCAGAGGAAGGGAGAGGACTGGGGGTGTGGACCAGGGCTCTACAACATGGTCGGGCAGGGGGACAGGACGTAAGGGCTGTAGGTTAGTCCTCAGATGCCTGGGACAGTAGTGAACGGGCGTGGGGACCAGAGGCATAGGCCAGCCAGTGGTACCAGGTGCGTTGATATCTCTCAACCGCATTTGAAGCAGACAGGGCCAATTCCTCCAATGAGCGCTTATTGTCCACCCGGAGGAACCATTCCCTAAAGGAGGGAGGGGAGGGGTCACCCCAGTGTAGAGGTATCAGGGCCTTAGCGGCCGTGATCAGGTGCTCCGCTATAAAGTCCATGGCGATGTGGGTCCAGGGATGATTGGGCACTGGAAGGGGCAATAGCAGACCAGAAGGGGGAGTCTTGGTCATAGCACACATGTGGCAGGATTTAAGGAAGTCTGCAACGTCCTGTCTCCAGGCGGGCAACCAAAAACGTCGGCCCAGAGACTGACAGGTGCATTGGAGACCAAGGTGGCCCGCAAACTTTGGTATAGTGCAACTGGAGTATCTTCTCAAGGTATACAGGGGGCACGAACAACTTGTCAGAAGGGGTCTGGGCTGGAGCAGAGGGTTGAGTGGCTTGAATGCGTTGTAGAAGGGGAGAGGCAACGGCAAGAGTGACAGCAGAGATGATATGGTTAGTAGGTACGACGGGTCAGGCTTTTCCTCTGAGGCTGTACAGAACATACGCGATAAAGCGCCGGCCTTGGTATTCTTGGATCCCAGACGATAGCAGGTTATGTAATTGAAGCAGGATAAAAACAGGGACCATCGTGCTTGTCGGGGTGTTAGTCGCTTGGCATCACCAATATACTGGAGGTTCTTGTGGTCCGTGAGGATGGTAACAGGGATATGGGAGCCACTCAGAAAGGGCGAGAATGACTGCCAGTAGTTCATGATTGCCTATGTCGTAGTTCCTCTCCGCAGGGGAAATCGTTTTGAGAAGAAGCCACAGGGGTGTAGAGGCCCTTTGTACATTTTGTGTTGGGACAATACTGCTCCGGCCCCAATTTCGGAAGCATCTACTTCGATTACAAAGGGTTCAGATACATCAGGATGTACGAGTGTCAGGGTCCATCCAGGCTGTGGAGCTGCATATCTCTGTTTTTCCTTGCCTTGCCTCAGTTCCCATGTTTTGCTGTGGTCCACTCCTGGATTTCCATATGCTCTGTCCTGAACCTCTGATTCCTTGATTCCAGTCTGCTCTTTGCTTCAGCTCCTGTTTCCTTTATAAGGTGTGTCCCACCCGTTTGTTCCGTTTGTCTCAGTCTGCAGTCTAAAGGTATGTCCTTCTCGGTTCTGTGTTTGGATTGAATGTTTAGTTTATCAGTACTTTCGTATGCAGGGCTTAGCGTTAGGACCCACCGTCATTGGAGTACTTTGGCGTAGTGGTGGGCTAAGCATACTATGGCCATAAGATGTGACGGAATCTCCAATTGTTATCTTTTAGTCCTAGGCTAGTTCCTGTATCCATGTGCGTCTGTCTCTTATGTACCTTTGCCCTTCTTCCCTGAATCATCTGAGGATTCTGGTTCCTCTCTCCTCTCCCCATGTCCCAGTTAATATGTCCTATCCTTGCTTAAAGGAGAAGCGTCCGAGGATTCTGGCTCCTCACTCCTTCCCCTGTGTTCCTTGCCTTGTTCCCTGTCCTTTGTTGTGCCCTGTATCTTGTATATCTTGTCTGTTATGTCCCTTGCCTGGTCTCCCTATCCCTTGCTTGTTATGTTTCTTCTATAACCTCTGCTTAGCTTCCACTCTCCCAGCCTGCAGCATCCTGCACATGAGTCTTGTGCTATGTCTCATGCCTGTTCCAGGGAGCCTGCAGGAAGACTCCGCTACTGCATACTGAACTCCTGAACTCCATCTTTGGGCGCGCTGGGTCATTACAGTCGTCCGTATGGACCCAGTTTCCTGGCAACGAGGATCGGAGCGGACACAAACAGGGTCTTTAGTGTTATGGAAGGCTTGGAATGCAGCTGTAGGCCAGTTATGAAGAAGTCCCGGATGAATCGGTGATCATAATTGGCAAAACCAAGGAATCTCTTGAGGGCTTTAAGTCCCTGTGAGAACCACACAAGTGTCTGCGCACCCAGATAATAAGTTTCTTTATCCCACACTGGTACTTGTAGATAAAGAAACTCCTAAGGAGATCATCACACTCTATGTATGGGCATATTTATTGTTCCTATGTCTTTCCAGCACCACCTGACCAGAGGTAAAATACTTATATTTAATTAGAATATTGCGCTTCACTTTTTTGTATTTTAAGTCCCTGTGGTTGAGGCCATTGCACAATGGACTGGAGCTTATGAGGATCCATCTCGAACCCTGTATCGCTAATGACGTAACCTAGGAAGGATACACGGTTGACTTTGAATTCACATTTCTTTAGTTTCTCTAGTTTCTCTAGTTTCGGTTTTCACGAAGACGTGTCAGGACCTTTTTTACGTGTATTCGATGAGAAAGCAGATCAGGCGAGTGGATTAGAATGTCATCAAGGTAGATGACAACTAATTGGTGCAGATAGTCCCAAAAAAGTAATTTACAAATTCCTGAAAACCAGCTGGGGCATTACAGAGCCCGAGCGGCATTACTGTATAAATTACCATAATGACCAGAGCGGGTATTAAAAGCTGTCTTCCACTCGTCGTTCTGACGGATACGAATGAGGTTGTACCCCGTAGATCTAATTTCGTAAAAACCTTTGAGCTGTTGAGGCGGTCAAACAACTCAGAGATGAGTGGCAAAGGGTATGTGTTTTTGATGGTGATTCGATTAAGACCTCGATAGTCAATGCACGGACGTAAACCCCCATCCTTCTTGGAAATAAAGAAAAATCCTGTGCTGGCAGGAGACGTGGAGCGGCGGATAAAGCCTTTTTGGAGATTTTCACGGACATAGGTCTCCATGGCTTCGGTTTAAGCTGGGGATAACGGATACACTCTACCCCGTGGGGATATAGTACCAGGAAGCAGGTCGATAGGGCAATCATAAGGACTGTGGGGAGGCAAGGAGTCAGCCCCCTTTTTGTCAAACATATCAGCAAAGGTCTGATATTGTGAAGGTAAGATGGTAGTTTCTAAGGAGGCAACTTTCAATACACAGGGTTGGGGAGAGATGCAAGTGGAACACCGCCAGGAGGTGATCTCACGGGTTGACCAAATGATGTGTGGGTTGTGTAGCTGTAGCCAAGGGTAGCCCAACACTATGGGAGCAGCCGGAGAGAAAATCACATGAAATACCACCTTCTCTTTATGGAGAACCCCTACTTGGAGACGAAGAGGTGTAGTGTCATGGGTCACCCCTGCAGGTAGGAGAGGCCGCCCATCGATTGCCTTCACAAAAACCGTGGAGGCTTTCTCCTGCAAGGGTACGTTGTGGAGCCTACAGAAGTCACGGTCGATGAAGTTTCCAAAGGCTCCAGAGTCTATAAGGGCCAGGGCGAGAATGGTTCTCTCCTGGACGGTGAGAGCAGTAAGCACAAACATACGAGACACCTGGTCATTGGGAAAAACAGCAGAAAGGCCCAGAGGAGACTCCCCAATCCTCCCTAAGCCCTGTAGTTTCCGGGCTTCACGGGGCAGGAGCGCACATAATGTCCTTGTTTGCCACAGTACATACAGAGGTCCTGGGGGTGCCGAAGGGATCTCTCCTCGGAGAGATGTGTAGAGCCAATTTGCATGGGCTCTTCAGTGGTAGGAGAAGCAGGTTCAGAAGGTGCTAGTCGAGGGGCAAAACGTACTGGAGGCCTCTTTTGTCGACCTTGCTGCACCTGACGTTCCCGGAGGCCTATGTATGCAATGAGCTCTTCTAAATCCATGGGCAGGTCCCGGGCAGCCACCTCGTCTTTCAGGCGACAACCAAAGCGGCAACCAAGGCATCATTGTTTCATGCCACTTCTGCAGCCAGGGTACGGAATTCAATGGCATAGTCAGATAGACTGCGTGTACCCTGACGCAGTGAGAAGAGACTTGATGAGGCAAAGTGGCCAAGACCCGCCCTGTCAAATACTTGACGGAAAGTGGTTAAAAAAGTCATTATGGAGAATGTCATTCCCAAATAGGAGTTGCCCAGGCCAGAGCCCTGTCAGTGAGTAGGGAGATGACATATCCCACGCGGGCTCTGTCAGATGGGAACAAGTGAGGAGACATTGGTTTAGGAATCCATGACAGGTGGCTGGATTGCCTCCGTATCTGGAAGGAGGAGGAGGCAAACGTAGGATATGAAGTCCTGGGTCACCTGGTGGTGGAACAGCAGCAGGCGCGGCCGCAGTCAAGGGAAGAGGACCGCGTGATGGATCGGTCCTTGCCAGGAGCGTTTGCAAGGGCTGAGCAAACTGGTCCATGTGATGATCCAGACTTTCTATACAGGCTTCACAGGCAGACATTTTCCGGCCAATCTCCGTGGGATCCATGGTGACCCTTACTGTAATAATTTGGTGAGGTAGGACCCCGGATGGCGGAGTGAGCCAGGCCAAACAGGAACCAAGAGAAAGCCAGAGAACAAGCCGGGTCAAGCAGGTAGGCAGGATAAGCCGAATCAGAATCCAGAGACGAGGTCAACATGCCGAATTAATACCAGACTAGCAGGAATCAGGAGCCGAATCAGTGAGACAGGAACAAGGTCAACAAGCCGAGTCAAAACAGAGCAGTTAGTCACAATCAAACGCACAAGCAAGTAGCAAAATATACCAATCAAGGGTGACCCAGAAGTGGAAGTCCCAGGAAGAAATAGGGAGAAATGCAGGTAGAGATCACCCGAGGTTATAAGAGTGCGTTCCTGAAGGAACACACCATTTCAGGTTTTGGTTTGCCGGACGGGCAGCGGGAGTATTTGCTACCCGGGAAGCCGCCAGAGAGGGATGTGTTGCGGGAGCAGCCACGGAGCGGGACCGGGGAGGCAGATAAGTCCTTACACTAGTATTTTAACTATTTTAACTCGTTCCATGAAGAATTTCCAAAGCATTAAATATACCATGGAACACAGTGAAGAAAATATGGCAGAACAGAGATATTACAACTGGATGTCCCTCCAAAATTGATGAAAAGACAAGAAGAAAACTGGTCAGGGAGGCTTACAAGAGGCCTACTTCAACCATGAAAAAAGGTTAACAAATTTAAATCTGTTTAGTTTAGAAAAATGGAGCCTCAGAGGGGATATGTTAGCATTATATCAATATATTCGGGGCCAATACAAACCACTGTGTGGAAATCTGTTCATAAACAGGACTATGCATAGGACACGTGGTAACGTATTTAGACTGGAAGAAAGGAGATTTAGTCTAAGGCAGACAAAGGGGTTTTTTACAGTAAGGACAATAAGGATGTGGAATTCTCTGCCTGCAGAGGTAGTTTTATCGGAGTCTGTACAGACGTTTAAACAGCAACTGGACGAATACTTGGAAAAACATAATATTCAGGTATTTAATCTTTCATTATGGGGAAACAGTTTATTGATCCAATCTGATTGCCATTTTGGGGTCAAGAATGCATTTTTTCCCTGGTTAGTGCAAAATTGGAAAGAGCCAAGCTGGGTTTTTTTGCCTTCTTTTGGATCAACAGCAACAAACTAATAGATATAGGAAAGGCGCATGGACGCATGTCTTTTCAGCCTATACAGGGGCGGGCTGGGCCGGGGGGCAGGGGCCGCCCGAAATCTAATCTAAACAGCCACTGGGTGCTGATGCTGCCGGCGCTACTTTAATACTTTATTTATTTTTAATATGGCAAGCCGATCCGGCATATTAAATAAATAAAAAAAAGGATTAAAGTAGCTCCGGCCGGTGGCATCAGCACCCAGCGGCCGTTTAGATAAGTTTTCCAGCAGTCTGATGGCCGCATAGTGATGGGAGCAGCGTGAGGGGTGAAAGGTGAATGCGAGGGGGCGGAGCTACTTCACTTGACTTGCCCCCCAGGCCTTAGGCTGCCAGCCCTCCCCTGAGCCTATATAACTATGTAACTATGTGTTAAAAGAACTGCAGGAATTTCTGGCAAGTACTGGCTGTGTGCTACATGTGACAGCAATCTCCCGTATTCTTCATATGAATGGGCTATGGGGTAGGGTGGCAAGACGAAAGCCTTTTCTTACAAAGAAAAACATCCAAGCCCTGCTGAAGTTTGCAAAAACAGACATCAAGTCCCCCAAAAGCATGTGGGAAAATGTGTAATGGTCTGATGAAACCAAGGTTGAACTTTTTGGCCATAATTCCAAAAGGTATGTTTGGCACAAAAACAACACTGCACATCACCCAAAGAACACGATATCGACCGTGAAGCATGGTGGTGGCAGCATCATGCGTTTGGGCTGTTTTTCTTCAGCTGGAGGGTGGAGGGAATTATGAACAGTTCCAAATACCAGGCATTTTTTGCACAAAACATTCTGGCGTCCGTTAGGAAGATGAAGAGAAAGTTCACCATTCAGTACGACAACGACCCAAAGCACATATCCAAATCCACAAAAGCATAGAAACAATAAATAAAAAAAAAAAAACAGAACCGCAGTCGATGAGTTATGTTGAAGCGAGCCCCTCCCAGGTGGGTAAAGGGTCGTTGCATAGTACGGAAGAAATAAAAAGAAATAACACATAACAACAAAATACACTGTACTTGCCATGCAAAAGGAAAAGAAAAAACACACATAATGCCCCTGCGTTATCGCAAAAGACGCCGCGAAACATCAGGTCCCTCTACCCCCCACATTGTCACGGAGCCACCACATACTCCACACTTTAAAATGGGAGTCCAAATGATTCGAGGCCTCATGAGCCGCATACTCATATTGTTCATTCTCTTCAATGAGAGAGATCAAGTCCTCCTTGGAAGGAATACGAGCCGATCTCCACAGTCTAGCTATCAGTGTTTTAGCCGCTATAAGCACGTGCATAACAAGCTTACGAGTCAATTTCCCTATACATTTGGGGAGGATATCTAACAAAGCTATTTTCGCATGAGGTAATACTCTGTAAGGGAGCAAGCTATTAATGACATCGAAGACTATGGACCCGAAAGGCCGAAGTTTGACACAATCCCACCAGACATGGAGCATGGAACCAGGAGAGTTGTGGCAGCGCCAACACAGGGCAGAGGCATCTGAAAAGATGCGACCCAAACGAGAAGGAACCAGGTACCAACGGTAGAGAACCTTCCTATTCACTTCCCAGTGCGATACACAGCGAGATACACCCTGTAAATTACGAAGGGCTTTGTGCCAGTCCTCCAGATCTAACGGCATGCCCAGCTCCCGTTCCCACTTTACCATATAAGACAGTTTGGAGCCTGGGCCAAAAAACGTACGGTAACATACCGAGAGGGTATGTCTCAGATAAGGGGAGGAAGAACAGTGCTTCATTAAGGGGTGAGTTTGAGGCACAGGTATACCAGTGGGCAACAGTTGAACTAGAATATGTTTGACTCGAAGATAAAGAAACAAATCGCCGGGCGGTAGAGCATATTGGGCCTGAAGAACAGTGAAGGGCGTAAGTGTAATTTGTCATACAGATCATCAACCAAAACTATCCCCTTATCCTTCCAACGGTTCAGAGACAGATAAGGTGAGAAGAAATGGAGAGAAGTGATCTGTATACGGCGCCTGACCCAGGGGGCATGTAAAACAGGCAACAATTTCCTGTCCCAAATACCGAAGGTATGTTGGAGAACAGGTCCTGTACAGGGAAGCTTAGAGTTGACGATAATTATAAGGCAAAAGAAGGTCATTTTCCAAATCAACCCATTTTGGGGTGGGGTTTGCGAACACCGTCTGTAGGGCCTGGGTCAGTCTAGCGGCATCATGATAATATAGCAAATTAGGGGCACCCATACCGCCGTGGAAAACAGGCATATAGAGAGTGCGCTTCGCAAATCTGGGCGGACGGTTCAACCAAATGTGTGCATTGAAAGTTCGCTGATACAGTAACAGAAGGTGCCGTGGAACTGGCAGCGGGATAGCACGAAACAAATAAAGGACTTTGGGAAGACACATCATTTTAAGGGAGACAATACGCCCCCACCACGAAACTTCAAATTTGTCCCACCTATGTATATCTTTCGTTATAGTGGCCCAAAGTTTATTATAGTTATATTGTACTAAAGAGTGGACAGATTTTGTCAAATAAATGCCCAGATACAGGATTGAATCGGTACGCCAATCAAAGGAGAAGGTCTCTTTAAGGGAGGCAAGCACATCATGGGGGAAGCCTATAGGTAGCGCTTGCGTTTTAGTAGTATTGTTTTTATAATAAGAGCATCGACCATATTCGTTTAACAGGTTCTGAAGGTGGGGGAGTGCCGCAGTCGGGTTTGAAATGGCCAAAAGAATATCATCGGCAAACAACCCCAGTTTATGCTCGAGAGATGAAGAACAAAAGCCACGAATATCCGGGGAGTTCCTAATGGCGATGGCCAGGGGTTCCAGGGCAAGCACAAAAATCAAAGGAGACAGCAGGCACCCCTGTCTCGTACCATTAGTAATGGGGAAAGGGGCAGAGTGGAACCCGGCATATGACACCTTAGCATGAGGAGAAGAATAAAGGGCCAATACAGCTCGAATAAAGGCTATGGGGAGTTTGTAACGAAGGAGAACTTCCCGCATGTATGCCCAATTCAGGCGGTCGAAAGCCTTTTCGGCATCAAGGGAAAGTAATAGCATTGCGGCTTTGGACCGTTGTACTTGTGAAAAAATGTTAATGAATCTACGAGTATTGTCCGGGGCCTGCCTCCCCATAACAAAGCCCACTTGGTCCGGGTCGATTAGGGACGGTAAGACCTGATTTAACCGGAACGGGAGTTGGTCAGCATTAGGCGCATAGATACACGCCACGGTAACAACCTGTTGATTCAAGCGTCCCACAATAAAAAGAAATCTCCCTTGCGAGTCGGAAACCTTTTTAATCAATTCAAAGGGCCAATCTTTGTGGATAAGTATCGAAACCCCTTTCGTTTTAGTAGAGGCCATGGCTGAGTAGTGCGTAGGGTATTGGCGAGAAGAGAAGGTCGGCGGGTGGGCATTTGAGAAGTGGGTTTCCTGTAGGCATACGACAGCGGCGCGGGCCCTGCGGGCCTCAGACAATGCCAGACGACGCTTATGAGGGCTATTTAGGCCTTTTACATTCATAGACATAACCTTAAGAGTATCCTGAGCCATAATAGTGAACACTGAAGGGACAGCGAATTATGTGTAATAGAAACATATGAATAGGAGCTGAGAGCAGGGCATAACCGCAGGCACCGTGTAGAACAGAACATAGAAAATAAAAAAACAAGAAAAACCAGAACAACCAAACCAAAGCAGGTGATAGCCACCTATGTGTTCTCCATACAGCCCCCGTCACCAGAGAACAGGGCACTAGCCCCGGAGCGTGGCAGCCCATAATAGACGAGCACTAGGAGTGCAGTCGTCGTTCTATAACCCCCGAAACAGACAGGGTGTATATAATACAGTGGACGCAATGGTAGAGGTACAAAATGAAAAGGTAACAAACGTTTTGGAAACCCCGTGCCCACCTGCACAGCATAGAAAATAACTCACAATCGCATTAGAGAAGAACTGTCCCAGTCCATAGGGGCCAACGGAAGTAGCAGGAGTCCCGCAGACGATCATCCGTGAGTTGCAGCAATGGTCAGCGGTAAGAAAAAGGGCCGGGTGGGCGACCTATGGAGCCCATTCGCGCCGCATCTTGATCAGGCGTTTCTTGGCTGGAGGGATGGACACGTCCTGTGGAAGGAGGACACCCCAGGCACGCAGCCTCTCAGGACAGTCAGAAGGAGAATGAATCGTATGCGTAGCGCCGTCGATAGTAACCAATAATTTTGTGGGATAACCCCACCTGTAAGGGATCTTATTCTTCTGTAGAGACTCCAAGAACGGTTTGAAGCTTCGTCTCCTGGCAAGCGTGTATGCAGAGAGATCAGCAAACAAAGTGATGTGCTGGAATTCCTCCGGAATTTTCTGTTTCTGTCTCACGGCCCCCATGATGGCTTCCTTCGTTTTAAAAAAGTGCAGCCGGACTATAGCATCTCTAGGAACTGAAGCAGGAAGGTCTCGAGGTTTGGGCAACCTATGGCAGCGGTCAATCGTGAAATCCAAAGCAGCATGCGTAAGAGGGAGAGCTTTGAAGTAAGAGAGCACATAAGGCTCCAGGTCAGACGGCTGTATTGATTCAGCAATGCCTCTAAGCCTGATATATTTCCTGCGGGAACGATCTTCTAAATCCGCTACTTTTAATAAGAGCTGGGTATGGTCATCTTCAATGGCGCTATATTTATCAATCAAATCATTATGGCTTATGCAAAATTCCTGCTCTACGTGAGCAGTTCTCTCTCCCAGCTCCTGCACATCCCTCCTAATCTCTTTAACAGCATTCGTGAGGTCAGCATGTAAAGACTTACGGAGTTCTTGAAGCAGCTGCTGCATGCCTCTCATGGTCACAGGAGCCTCCACCTCCTCCCCTTCACTATCTGAACTGCGATCACGAGACGGAGACGCAGAGCGGTGGGCGCCGCCATCTTGGGTCGGCATGTCGCGTTTCCGCACTCGCGGGGAGAAGAAGTGTGCCGACTTGTCCTGCCCTCGTTTGGGCTTCTGAGACGCCATGGTCACCTCACTGCACCGTTGGCAAGGTATAGTGGAGCTTTAGAGCCTCCCCAAAGCTGCGTTCAGCCGCTTAAACACCCCGTTTGAGCGGAGCTAACCCGCCATGCGTCCGCTCTCCTCCGTCGTTCGGCCACGCCCCCCTTATTTATTTATTTTTAACTATTTTTATTTTTTTTCTCTTTTTTTCAATGAATTTTACCAATTTTACTAATTATATTAGTAAATTTACAAATCTTTGTACTCTTGTTGGAACCGCTTATGCAAGCCATCAGGCTGAGCCCAGATACAGGGGTCCTGCAAGTGAGGAAGACCCAGCATAAAATCATTGGGTATGCAGATTACCTTCTGTTTGCAGTCACTCGCCCAAGGACCTCTTTACTGGTCATCCTGAGTTCCCTGTTTATGGTGTTTATGGTTTAAGATCAACACTTCCAAATCTGAAATCTTCAACATCAGTCTGCCCCTGGCACATAGCCGCCCTCCAGACTAAAGTACCTGGGGATCTAGCTGACGGCCGACCTCTCCCTCTTAGCAACCCCGCAATATGATTTGTCCTCCTGCTCGAAGCTCACTGTTTCCTGGTTGGATAGAATGAATACGATTAAGATGAACATCATGCCTTTTCTCTTGTATTTATTTCAAACTTTCCCTATTCACATCCCGCCTTCCTTCTTCACTTCTACCCGTATCGCCTTCCTGCGATTTGTCTGGAGCTCATGCGCACCACAAATAAAATTTTGCGCATTAATCCTTCCCACGCGCTTATAAAGAGCTTGCCACTTACTCCGTGTGGTGGAGTGGTCACATAATTTACAGCAAAAATAGTGGATAGGGGTGGAGAGTGAACTGGTGGGCATCTCAATGAGAGCGCTACCATGGCATGACCCAACAGCGGGCCTCACCCCTTTATTCCTGCCACTCTTCAGATCTGGCACTCGCTTGTCCACCATTCTGTCCCCTCTTATCCTGTTTAGAGACAACCTTGACTTTCCTCCTGGCATGGGTACTGACCACTTCACAGTCGCCCTATCAGGGAAGGGCCCTGGGATCCGTCACCTGCTAGATCACCTGGTACCATCTAGACCATCTAGATAAATTCAGATACACTTAATTGAACATTTTTTTTTCATTCCATGGTGCAACAACACCATATATTGAGATCATTTCTTTGGGTCTCCGGGCTTTTACCTATCCCCTGTCCTTGCTTTATCTTCCTTTCCTTACTACACCCTCCCCCTACGTGCAACCCCCCATCTTATATTATTCATCACCATTCCTGATGAGCCGAATTGGGCACTACTACCCCCTTTGAGGGGTTGGTGGCTCAATGACCCGTGTGGCCTCGCCCTCAGGCGTCAACGATCTCAGTGTCGCTGAATACCTGGACATCGAGGCATAACAGCAACACTGTTTAGGTGAAGAAAGTGATCGTTTATCTCTTTCTATACCTGTTTAAAGTCATGACGTGCCAGGGAGTGCAGTGTATAGCCCAGGATTTTATTCATAAACCTGAAAAAAATCTATGGACAGATAGACAGAAAGAGAGAGTAAACAGGCTGGGCCATGGATAATTAAAAAATAGTAAAGTATTTAAAAATTAGCACATCAGCCTAATTAAGTCCTTTTAAGGATAAAAGTGTCAGGCTGTATTGCTTGTGTATTATGTGTGTCCTTGCCTTGTTTCAACAAAGATGAAATTAATTTTACTATTTTCTTTTTTGATTATCCATGGTCCAACCATTAACTTGAGAAACTGTATCCAACGCCCCTGAACTCTCTGGTGAATCACACAAAACTTGAGCACTGCAGCCCTGTGGGGTTTGGTGCCTCTGTGTGGTTCTTTGCTGCATTACGATAAACACAATTTAGGCCGTGAGCCATTTTTCTTACATCAATAAAGGCAATTAAACAAATCTTTTCTTTTCCCTGTTTGCGCATATTTGAGGTTGTTGGCTCCTCACCAGTCTGGTTGCAGCTTGCTGTCCAGGGGTTAATAGGGAGGAGGTTTAATTGCACCTCCCCCAACACATTAATAAGGTTTTGGTAGCAGTATAAACTGCTTTGTGTGCCCACTATGTAGAAGGTGAGAGTAGGTTCTCACCCTATTGAGAGTGTGCCTTGACGTGGCGGGTGAGCTTAATTATGCTTTGGCCAATTCATATAACCAAAACCTCTCATTTATATTATGTTTAGATATTTGTTGCCAACTTTATTAGGGTAAGAAGCACATTTGTATTATTTGAGCCTGTGACTAGCTTAGTGCACAGACATTTTTTCTTTTCCCTGTTTGCACATATTTGAGGTTGTTGGCTCCTCATCAGTCTGGTTGCAGCTTGCTTTCCAGGGGTTAATAGGGAGGAGGTTTAATTGCACCTCCCCCAACACATTAATAAGGTTTTGGTAGCAGTATAAACTGCTTTGTGTGCCCACTATGTAGGAGGTGAGAGTAGGTTCTCACCCTATTGAGAGTGTGCCTTGATGTGGCGGGTGAGCTTAATTATGCTTTGGCCAATTCATATAATCAAAACCTCTCATTTATATTATGTTTATATATTTGTTGCCAACTTTATTAGGGTAAGAAGCGCAGACAGTTTTTGTTTTTTGTATACATTGTACAGCCAATACACTGTTTTTGCAGCATGCTTACACCGGTTTGGTAGGCCTCTTATTATACATTTGTATTATTTGAGCCTGTGACTAGCTTAGCGCTCTGACATTTTTTCTTTTCCCTGTGAGCTCACTAAAGAGACTGATTCCTCATTCCCTGCATCCTGGTTTCCTCATCTGTTCAAACATAATAGCCTGGCACGTCATTAATTTAAATGGGTGTAGAAAGCAATCTACCAATTGGTTTTGCTGTAATGCCTCGATGCCAAGGCATTCAGAAACACAGAGATCTGTAGCATGGGCTCCATGTGGCCCCTCCCCCGGAGGTCGTCTGCCATATATAATAGCTAGGCATTCAGTGTCACCGAAAACCCAGAGGTCACACTTAGGCTGACCACATCGGCCATGTTTTCCAGGACACATATCATTTTTACATATTGCTGAACGTCCCAGATACAGTATCTCACAAAAATGAGTACACCCCTCACATTTTTGTAACATAATTTATTATATCTTTTCACGTGACAAAGTGGGCCCAAAGCGTCAATATTTTGTGTGGCCAACATTATTTTCCAGCGTTGCCATAACCCTCTTGGGCATGGAGTTTCACCAGAGCTTCACAGGATGCCACTGGAGTCCTCTTCCACTCCTGCATGGCGACATCACAGAGCTGGTGGATGTTAGAGACCTTGTATTCCCACACCTTCCGTTTGAGGATGCCCCACAGATGCTCAATAGGGTTTGGGGCCGGAGACATGCTTGGCCAGTCCATCACCTTTACACTCAGCTTCTTTAGCAAGGCAGTGGTCGTCTTGGAGGTGTGTTTGGGGTTGTTATAATGTTGAAATACTGCCCTGCGGCTCAGTGTCCGAAGGGAGGGTATCATGCTCTGCTTCAGTATGTCACAGTACATGTTGGCATTCATGGTTCCCTCAATGAGCTGTAGCTCCCCAGTGCCGGCCTCACTCATGCAGGCCCAGACCATGACACTACCACCAGCATGCTTGGCTGCAAGACAAGGCAAGACACACTTGTCTTTGTACTCCTCACCTGTTTTGCCGCCACACATGCTCTACACATCTGAACCAAAAAGGTTTATCTTGGTCTCATTGGACAACAGGACATGGGTCCAGTACTCCATGTCCTTAGTCTGCTTGTCTTCAGCAAACTGTTTGCGGGCTTTCTTGTGCATCATCTTTAGAAGATGCTTCCTTCTGGTAAGACAGCCATGCAGACCAATTTGATGCAGTGTGCGGCTTATGGTCTGAGCACTGACAGGCTGACCCCTTCAACCTCTGCAGCAATGCTGGCAGCACTCATACGTCTATTTCCTAAAGACAACCTCTGGATATGATGCTAAGCACGTGCACTCAACTTCTTTGGTCGATCATGGCGAGGCCTGTTCTGAATAGAGCCTGTCCTGTGAAACCGCTGTATGGTCTTGCCCAGCATGCTGCAGCTCAGTTTCGGGGTCTTGGCAATCTTCTTATAGCCTAGGCCATCTTTATGTAGCGCAACAATTATTTTTTTCAGATCCTCAGAGAGTTCTTTGCCATGAGGTGCCATGTTGAACTTCCATTGACCAGTATGACAGAGTGTGACAGCAAAAACACCAAATTTAACACACCTGCTCCCCATTCACACCTGAGGCCTTGTAACACTAATGAGTTACACAAGTCTGGGGAACCATTGGTAGGTCGGGGGGGTGCAGAGTGGCATATAAGGGGTTAAAAGGCATTTCTGTAGGCAGAGAGGCATATAGGGGGTTAAAAGGCATTTCTGTAGGCTTAGTGGCATATAGGGGGTTAAAAGACATATCAGGAAGGCAGAGTGGCATATCAGGGAGGCAGAATGGCATATAAAGGGGTATAAGGCATATCTGGGGCAGGTTGGCAAATAAAAGGAAATAACAACATCTCAATCATAGTTTTTATTTTAAAAAAAATGTTTACTAGTAAAACATTTTTCCTATAGGGTCATCTCATATTCAGGCTTTTTGTTTTTTTTCCATAAATCAAATGTTAAAATTCCAGGAGGGCATTCCAGAGGATAGGGGCAGCCCTTGAGAAATCTTGTAAGCGGGCATGAGAGCTAGAAATCTGAGGAGAGGGGGGCGTGGCTAGCCACGGACCAAGATGGCTGCTTAGGCTCTTTGCTCCACGGCCCCTCTCCGTGTTTCTACACAAAAAGCGTGTTTTATTCCGCCATGGCCAAGACCAACAGAGCCCCGGGCACCCCGAAGCCCTCGGGACATAAAGAGAAGTCCTCACTTACCTCGGCCCGCTCTTATTTTCACGGAGCCCACGACCACGATTCCAGAGACTCCTTCAACAAGCTGACGCCTTCTCCCGCCGGCTCGTGCAGCGACGGCCCAGAGGACTCTGGCGCCGACTCCAGGGACTACTCTACCCTCCAAGACACTCTCCGGCAACTGCCTACGAAGGACGACATGGTGCCGCTTGTTGAAAAAGCCACCCAAGGCATCCGAGATGCCCTAACTGAGCTAAAGGCGAATGTACAACAACTTGGTGACCGCGTGGCGACTGAGGCAGCACAGATCGCTGAAACCGTGGATACTCTCTCCTCGCAAGTTTCTGACCACTCACACACGTTGCGGACTCTGGCTCGTAAACTCGGGGACCTAGATAACCGCGGCCGGCGAAACAATTTAAGGGTACGCGGTGTCCCGGAAGACATCACCCACTCCGACTCTGCAGGCCATTTTCAATGGTCTTTTGCAACGCCCTACAGACACTCCAATTGAATTTGATCGAGCTCACAGGGCCCTCAAGCCGCGGGGCGATGCTGGCGCCCCTCCCCGAGATGTCGTCTGCCGGTTACACTACTACTCCGTAAAGGAGAGTATTCTCCGAGCCTGTCGGGCAGGGGGTGACCCCACGTGGAATGGACATGCCATCTCCATCTACCCGGATCTCTCCCCCTCCACCCTGCAGACGAGACGCATCCTGAAACCGATCACAACGGCTTTGCGAGCGGCTTCGATTCCCTACCAGTGGGGTTTTCCGTTCGCGCTGATCGCCCGGAAGGACGCCGATACATTTATCCTCCGCCAAGCTTCGGATGCCCCGTCTTTTCTGGAGAGCTTGGGGCTGCCTTCTATCCCCGTTCCGGACTGGGAGTTGGCCCTTTCTGCTCCAACGCGCCTACGGGACCCTGCTCAGGATTGGATACCCAAGCCTCGTAGAACCAAGCGACAGAAGCTCCCGGCGTCTTGACTTGGCCGCCAAGAAGCTTGCCTACGCCAACGAACTCTACTTACCGCGGGGATGCGACGCCCTTCCCGACGCACCGTTTCCCCAGCTCCTGTACCGTGATACTGATGTGATGGTCTCTCGCTGGCTCCGGACGGCTCCTCGCGGCCATGGACACTTTTATGGACGCTCCGCTGTACTGCATGTTCACGTTATATGTATTTTTTTTTTTTTTGGGTTTCTTATTTTCTTTTGGTTCTGTGTCTCCCTGGGCCCTTGACACACGGGCGTCTCCGGCCCTTACAGCACATATGGGTGGCCTCGCTACACCTCATGCCCCCTCGCACACATGCAGACATGCACACCTCACATCTCTGCCCTATTAGTTGTGTTACCCGGGGCTGGTCTGTCTGGCCTCGGGTGGTGCGCCTCCCCAGTGGGAGCCTTACTCCTACAGGTGTACTCACCTGCTGATGCGGCTTTAGGCCTCTAAGGTCCCCCGGGGTGCTGCTATCTTTCCCCATAGGCTGCCCCACCACGCTGTTTCTCGTGCAGGTGTGCATAACGCTCCTGTCGTTGCACATCACAGGGCTGCTACCTGGCCAGGCCTAGTCCTCTATTGTGCTCCCCACTGCCTACCTGGGGTGCGTGGTTGTTCGCCTGGGCTGACCGCCTCCCCGCGGCCTCATGGGACAGGTCTTCTTTCCCCGACCGACTCCCGGTCCCATGGCTGTTATGTTTCCCCCCTGCACACGCACACACGCTGTTATTATTATTTATTATTTATACTGATATTCCGACACGGAGAGGGTGCTTATGCATCCTGCCTCACCGCCACATACCTACCACACTATGACTTTTTCTGTTCTGTTCATCCACCGTCCGTTCTGCTGTTTCACTTCCCCCGCCAGAGCCTACCTACCTCGGCCTATGGGCCTGGACACTAGGTCATTGACCACTGGACTGGTCACTCGGCTCATAATTCGATGTGGTTACATCGGGCTTATAGTTGCCCAGTTCGAATTTGTTTTTTTTTGTATTATCGCACGTGACATTGTGTGTACTTCTCGCTATAGTGTATCTCATCGGGTGGTATGGCGGGCCGTTCTTGTTCACTATGGTTCTTTTTCTTCTTGTTCCTCATGGCTGCCACTCACTTTAAATGTACATCCCTGAATGTCAGAGGCCTGAATAAACCCCAGCAACGGTCCAAACTACTTTACCTCCTCCGCTCTTACAAAACACATGTTGCCTTCCTTCAGGAGACCCACTTTGTGGCCGCAAAGGATCTCACAAACAACCACTTTCCCTTGGCCTATTTCTCCAGCTCCTCCACCACTAAGACCAAGGGAGTAGCTATCTTCCTGCATAAAAGCCTCCCCTTCCAGCTCCTCGATATATGGAGGGACACAGAGGGCAGAGGTTTGATTGTTAAGGGGTATTTGGGCATGCACAAGATTACACTTGCCACGGTGTATGCACCTAACAAGGACCAGATCCCTTTTCTGGTTCGCTTCCTTTCCAAGTTGGCAGACTATCAAGAGGGGGTGACGGTGTTCGGTGGGGACCTCAACATGGTCCTGGACCCCAGACTTGACTGTTCGACGGGTACATACCATCTTCCCTACGCGAACATTAAACGAATGCTCCTCCTCAATCAACTGGTTGACGTTTGGCGGGCCTGGAATCCCACTACCCTTGACTACACTTTCTACCCCCCCCCCACAACCGTTACACCCGTATTGACGCTCTATTTTTGTCCCACCATCACCTGTCTTATCTCCATACTGCTACTATTGGTTCTCAGGCTCTTAGCGACCATGCCCTGGTCCACGCCATCCTCCGCTTTCCTTTACATCCTCCCAAAGTGTGGTGCTGGCGCCTTAATGTTAACCTGGTTAATGACCCCACGTTCCTCCCGGAGCTTGAGGAGCACCTCAAGAATTACTTTGACGACAACTCCTCCCGTGGCACCCCGATCCCGACTGTCTGGGAGGCCCATAAGGCGGTAATGAGAGGCCATCTAATCCAACTTGGGGCCAAGCTCAAACGTTTGGACCACCTGTCCCTCATCTCCTTGACGCGTCAGATAGCGGAACTGGAACTCATAAATTCACTTTGTCTCACGAAATTTTTGAACAGCTCCAAGCCCTTCGTACCCGCCTTTCTGCCCTCCTGGACTCCAGGGTCAAGCGGAATTTTCTCCTTACCAGGAGGCACTTTTATGAATTGGGGGACAAGCCCGGAAAGCTCCTCGCTAGGGCCCTCCGGGCCAAGAGGGCAGCCACATACATCCCCAAGGTTAGAGATGCATCCGGTACCCTGCATCACCACACGAGGGATATCGCCCGCTGTTTTTCCGCATACTACTCCAAGCTCTACAACCTCAATGGGGGTAAAGCCCCTGATGACGCTAGGCTTACTCGCATAGCAGCCTATTTGGATAAGCACCTTAAGCTCAGACTCTCTGCTGATGACAGGGCTGGCCTTAACTCACCTATTACCCTGGAGGAGGTGGAGAGTCCCTTCCGAAGGGCAAGAGCCTGGGTCCGGATGGTTTCACCCCACTCTATTACAGCAAATTTTTATTTAATGCCCTAGCTTCTGGGATTCCCCTTGAGCCTCAGACCAACACCGCCTACATCACGGTCATCCCGAAGCCAGGCAAAGACCCTGAGATCTGTAGCAACTACCGCCCAATTTCCCTTATCAATGTTGACCTCAAAATCCTCGCCAAAATCCTCTCTTTTAGGCTCAATCCCCTCCTCCCCCGGCTTATACACAGTGACCAAGCCGGCTTTGTCCCTGGACGCGAGCCCAGGGATAATACCTTCAAGGTGTTGAACCTGATGGCACTGGCCCACTCACACAACACTCCCTTTCTCCTGGTGTCAATGGACGCTGAGAAGGCCTTCGACAGGGTCTCGTGGGCCTTCTTGTTTCAAGTCCTCGAGAAGCTTGCCGTTGGCCCCAGGTTCATTCAACTTATTCGGGCTCTGTACTGCTCTCCCTCAGCATATGTCCGTGTTAATGGTACCCTCTCCGATAAAATTGCCCTGGCTAATGGCACCAGGCAGGGTTGCCCTCTCTCTCCCCTCCTCTTCCTCCTCTCTTTAGAACCCCTGGCCAATGCCATCCGGGCAAACCCTTCTATCACTGGCTTATCGGTGGCGGGTGTGGACTATAAACTATCCATATACGCCGATGATATGCTATGTTTTGTCACAAATCCACTTTCCTCTCTCTCGCATCTCACCTCTGAACTACACCAGTTCCACGACCTCTCCCAATATAAAATAAATCTGCAAAAATCGGAAATTTTGGGTGTTCATGTCGCTCCCTCGGTTAAATCGCAGATACAATCTGTCTACCCTTTCCGGTGGACGGATTCATATCTCACTTACCTAGGGGTTCATATCCTGGAGGACTTATCCACGCTGGTGGAGGTGAATTTCTCCCCCCTTCTATCCTCGGTCACCAAGGATCTTAAGAAATGGTCCTTCAACCACATCTCCTGGTTCGGGAGGGTAGGAGTCCTTAAGATGAATATCCTCCCGCGCCTCCTATATCTACTCCAGACTCTTCCTGTCTATCTGACGCAATCGTACCTTAAGAAATGGACCAGGACCTTTACGGGCTACGTTTGTTCCAATCGTCCCCCTAGGTTGGCCTTCACATACTTGATTGGTACTAAGGAACAGGCGGGCTTGGGCCTCCCGGACGTCGAGGGCTATTGGGTCGCCTCCCATCTACGGAGGGTGGCGGAGTGGACGTCTTGCACCGTGTGTTTTTAGAGACAGACTAAATATGGGGTGTGAACGAAAGGTCAAGGGTGAGACCAAGACAGCGTGCATGAGTAGACGGGGAGATGATGGCACCATTAACATTGAGGGAGATAGATGGGGGAATCTTAGCATTGGAGGGAGGGAAGATGAGGAGTTCAGTTTTGGAGAGGTTGAGTTTCAAGAAACGTTCAGACATCCAGGTAGCGACAGATGCAAGGCAGTTAGTTACACGATCTAAGACAGAGGGAGAGAGATCAGGGGAGGATAGATAGATCTGGGTGTCATCAGCATACAGGTGGTATTGAAAGCCAAAGGATGAGATCAGTTTGCCAAGGGAGGAAGTGTAAAGAGAGAACAGAAGGGGTCCTAAAACTGAGCCTTGGGGTATCCCAACTGAGAGAGGGAGGGGAGGGGAAGAGTTACTGGAGACAGAGACACTGAAGGTACGATCAGAGAGGTAGGAAGTGAGCCATGAGAGAGCAGTATCACAGAGGCCAAGATCATAAAGCTTTTGAAGGAGAAGAGGGTGGTCCACAGTGTCAAAAGCAGCAGAAAGGTCCAGTAGGATTAGCATGGAGTAGTGGCCCTTGAATTGAGTAAGTCATTAGTAACTTTAGTAAGGGCGGTCTCAGTAGAGTGTCGTGGGCGAAAACCAGATTGAAGAGGGTCAAGCAGGAAGTTGGAGTCTAAAAACTCAGTTAGTTGTATATAAACAATTCTTTCAAGAAGCTTGGAGGTGAAAGGAAGCAGAGAGATGGTACGGTAGTTGGAGAGACCAGTCGGGTCAAGTGAGGATTTTTTCAAGATAGGAGTAATGGTAGCATGCTTGAAGGACGATGGGACAGATCCAGTATTATTATTATTATTATCCTTTATTTATATAGCGCCAACAGTTTACGCAGAGCTTCATACAATACATAAATTCAAGGGATATGACAAGACAAGAATTGACAGACTAAGACAAACCGATACATTTGGTGGAGAGAGCCCTGCTCGCAAGCTTACAATCTAGAGAGAAATGGGTGACAAAAATAAGCCATAGAGAAAGGGTGAGAGGTAGTGTGGTGGTTGTATCGATGACAAGGAACTTCTAGCAGCTAAGATGGTATGCCTCTCTGAAGAAGTGGGTTTTTAGATGTTTCTTGAATGTCGGGAGGGAGGGTGAATGCTGAAGGTTCCTTGGGAGTAGATTCCAGAGATATGGGGCAGCTCGAGTGAAATCTTGTAGACGGGAAAAGGAAGAGGTGATGAGTGAGGAGGAGAGCCTTAGCCCATGGGAGGAACGTGTAGGGATCGAGTAGGAGAGTATTTGCTAATGAGGTCAGAAATGTACGGAGGAGCAGTATTATGGATGGCCTTATATGTCAGTACCAGGATCTTAAATTTAATTCTAAAGGTAATTGGGAGCCAGTGGAGGGTTTCAGCAGTGGAGGGGGGAAGCAGAAGAGGAATGACGTGCAAGGAAGATGAGCCTAGCAGCGGCATTTAGGATAGACTGTAGAGGAGAGAGTCGAGACAGTGGAGTGCCAACCAGAAGAGTGTTGCAGTAGTCAAGACGGGAAATGATGAGTGATTGAACCAGAGTTTTTGTGGATTCTTGGGTGAGGAATGGGCGGATACGAGAGATGTTTTTTACGCGCAAGCGGCAGGATCTGGCGAGGGACTGAATGTGAGGGATGAAGGAGAGGTTTGAGTCAAGGATGACTCAGTAGTGAGGGAAAGGTTGAAGATATGAGTTAGAGTAGGGACAGGGTAGATGAAAGAGACTGGGTGAGATGGGAAGGGATGGGGTCAAGGGGACATGTGGTTGGAGAAGAGGAAAGAAGAAGAGCATGTACATCCTCTTCAGTGACAGCAGAGTAATTAGTTAATGTAGTGAAGGGAGAAGAGGTCAGTGGGAAGGGGGGTGCGTAGTCAGAGGGAGGTGACTGTGCAGATATGTCATCTCTGATAGTTTAAATGTTATTATTGAAGAATGTGGCAAAGTCAGATACATTAAAGTTAGTGGAAGGGGTAGTAGGGATCGGTCGAAGCAGGGAATTGAAAGTATTAAAGAGGCGTTTAGGGTTGTGGGACAGGGAGGAGATGAGGGAGGTGAAATAGGTTTATTTAGCAAGGTTAAGAGCAGAGTAGTAGGAACGTAGCATAAATTTGTAGTGCAGAAAGTCAGACATGGAATTAGACTTTCGCCAACTAAGTTCGGCAGTGCGGGAACATCGACGTAGGTGTCGGGTTACAGTCGTGTGCCAGAGTTGGAAATGTGAATGTCGTGAGGAGCAAGTAGTAACTGGTGCTACATGCTCAAGAGCAGATATGAGAGTGGCGTTATAGACAGAGGTAGCATTGTTAGGGCATGACATGTTTGAGATTGGAGAGAGGAGAGGGAGTAATTTATTGAGAAGTCCTGAAGGTTAATAGAGCTGAGGTCTCTGGTTAGGCGGGTTGATCGCACTAAGATCCAGATCCCCTGCAGCGCTGCAGGACCCCCGCTGCTAACCGCACCTCCTTCTGGCTGCAGCGGAAGTTGTCTATGCAAATCGCATAGACCTCTACACGCTGCCCCGGCTACGCACCATGGACTCAGAAGCTCCGGTAAGTTTGGAGGAGGGAGGGAGTGGGGGGGTGTTAAATGTGGGGCATAAGGCATTTCTGTAGACAGAGTGCTCTATGAAATGCCCTTTAACCCCCTTAATGCCACTCTGCCTCCAGAAATGCCTTTTAACCCTCTATATGCCACTCTGCCTCCTGAAATGCCTTATAACCCCCTAAATGCATATAGGGGTATAAGGCATTTCTGAAGGCAGAGTGGCACATGGGGCACAGTGGCATATCCAGGGTTAAACGGCATATCATAGGGCACAGTGGCATTTAGAGGGTTAAAAGGCATATAGGGGTATAAGGCATTTCTGGGGCAGGTTGGAAAATAAAAGGAAATAAAAACAAAATATCTTTCTCAATCATAGCTTTTATTAAAAAAAAATAGTTTACATCGTTTACATGAATTAACATTTACTGGTAAAACTTTTTTCCTATAGGGTCATCTTATATTCAGGCTTTTTCTTTTTTTCATAAATTAATATTCAGATTTTGGGGGGTCGTCTTATAATAACCTTTTCCAGTGTTATAATATTCTTCTTTAGAATAGGTGCCCAAGATTGCACAGCATATTCAAGGTGTGGTCTTACCATTGATTTATAAAGAGGCAAAATTATATTTTTATCCCGCAAATTGATGCCCCTTTTTATACATGACAATACCTTACTGGCCTTAGCAACTGCTGACTGACATTGCACATTGTTGCCTAGTTTGTTGTCTACAACAATTCCCAAATCCTTCTCATTTGCTGTTATGCTTAATTCACTACCCTTTAGGGTGTAAATTGCTTGTGCATTCCTTACCCCGAAGTGCATAACTTTGCATTTATCTACATTAAATTTTATCTGCCATTCCTCTAAATCCATCTGCAGCAAAGTAATATCCTACTCACATTGTATTACTTTACAGAGTTTAGTGTCATCTGCAAACACGGAAACATGACTTTCAATTCCTATTGCAAGATCATTTATAAATATGTTGAATATAATTGGTCCCAGAACAGAACCCTGAGGGACACCACTTACCACTTTTGTCCTGCTTAAAAATTACCGTTTAGGACAACTCTCTGTACTCCATCACTAAGCCAATGTTCTAACCAAGAACAAGAATTTGCATCTAGACCAATTTCTTTCAGTTTGAATACTAACCAATTGTGTGGAACCATGTCAAACACCTTGGCAAAATCCAAGTAGATGACATCCACTGCAACACTTTGATCTACACTTCTATTAACTTCTTTGTAGAATGCAATTAAGTTAGTTTGATATGACCTATGTTTCAAAAAACCATGCTGATTTTTGCTAATAATACTGTTTTTCCAATGAAATGAATTCCAATGAATTCCTTAATATTATCCCTTAATACAGTGGCGTCTCCAGCTTTCATATTTAGGGGGGGCACATGGGGGGCCAGAGACCAAAGTAGGGGGGCCAATTATAAAACGGTACATATATATATATATATATATATATATATATATACACTAGGGCTGAAACAACTAATCGATAAAATCGATAATAATCGATTATGAAAATCGTTGTCAACGAATTTCATCATCGATTAATCGGATCGATTTTTATCGATTATAAAAAGAGGTTTTTTTCAGAGCAAATGCTCTGAAAAACTCCTCTCTTTATATAATCCGACCTCAAACAGAGATCGGATTATAACACCGGAATCCAGATCCCCCGCAACGCTGCAGGGGACCTGGATTCTCCTCACTGTCGGCCGGTCTCTCACTTCCGTCTCTCTCCCCCCTCCCATAGACCCCTCTGACTCCTCCCCCCTCCCATACGTCACTCTGCCTCTCTACCCGGCACCGTTACTGAAGGCACTTTCCCTGCAGCTTCATAGAAGCCTCAGTGTAAGTGAAGGTGAGTAACGGAGTCTGTCTGTGCGATGCAGACCCCCACCGGCTAACAGAGAATCATCCTCTCTGATGGCCGGTGAGGGTCTGCATCGCACAGACAGACTCCGTTACTGCACTTCACTTACACTGTGGCTTCTATGAAGCTGCAATGAAAGTGCCTTCAGTAACGGAGCCGGGTAGAGAGGCAGAGCGGTGTATGGGAGGGGGGAGGAGTCAGAGGGGTGTATGGGAGCCACCCTCCAATACACCACTCTGGCTCCTCCCCCTCTCATACGCCTCTCTACCCGGCACCCTTACTGACAAGCACTTTCCCTGCAGCTTCATAGAAGCCTCAGTGTAAGTGAAGGTGAGTAACGGAGTCTGTCTGTGCGATGCAGACCCCCACCGGCTGACAGAGAATCATCCTCTCTGATGGCCGGTGAGGGTCTGCATCGCACAGACAGACTCCGTTACTGCACTTCACTTACACTGTGGCTTCTATGAAGCTGCAATGAAAGTGCCTTCAGTAACGGAGCCGGGTAGAGAGGCAGAGCGGTGTATGGGAGGGGGGAGGAGTCAGAGGGGTGTATGGGAGCCACCCTCCAATACACCACTCTGGCTCCTCCCCCTCTCATACGCCACTCTGCCTCTCTACCCGGCTCCCTGGTGTCTTGTCAGAAACGGAGGTTCACAGGAGGCAGAGTGGAGTATGGGAGGGGGGAGGAGGCAAAGTGATGTATGGGAGGGGGAGGAGCCAACGTGATGTATGGGAGGAGCCAGAGTGATGTATGGGGGGGAGGAGGCAGAGTGGTATATGGGAGGGGGAGGAGGCAAAGTGATGTATGGGAGGGGAGGAGCCAAAGTGATGTATGGGAGGGGGAGGAGCCAGAGTGGTGTATGGGAGGGGAGGAGCCAGAGTGGTGTATGGGTGAGTTATAGTGGTGTATGGGGGGTATTATGAATTTTTAGGGCATATAGGGGTATAAGGCATATGGATATTAGGCATATCAGGGGGCATAAACATATCTGGGGGTAAAAGGTATATCAGGGGGCTCAGTGGCATATAGGGGGTATAAGACATCGATATTAGGCATATCAGGGGGGCATAAAACAAATCTGGGGGTAAAAGGTATATCAGGGGGCTCAGTTGCATATCACTGGCATATAAGGAGTATAAGGCATATCAGGGGCACAGTGGCATATCAGGGGGCACAGTGGAATCTGGCATATAAGAGGTATAAGGCATATATGGGGGCAGAGTGGCAAGCTGGGGGTCAGATGTGCATAACTGGGGGCAGTTTGGTAAATAAAAAAATTTAAACAAGGCTTTTTTCTCAGTTTTTATTAAATATGAAAAATAGTTAACATATGAATTAATATTTACTAATAACTTTGTATTAAAACCTAGTTTGAGAAACACCTTGTTTGGGTTCTTGTAGCTTTTATTATTATGTCAGTAAAATAAGAAGTTGAATAGAGAGAGGCCATTGCAATAAAGAGATGAAAGTGTAAATTGTACGTTTTTTATTGCAATTTTTCTTCAATTTAAAATAATGTATTTTTTTATCCGATTAATCGATTAATCGAAAAAATAATCGGCCAACTAATCGATTATTAAAATAATCGTTAGTTGCAGCCCTAATATACACACACATATATATATACACACACACGTTAGGCAGTTATTTCTCATTCTTTAATATTAGCCCCTGCTGAAAATATATATAAATATTAGACCCTGCTGCCGATATATAGAAATATTACACCCTGCTTCTGATATATATTAATATTAACCCCTGCTGCGGATATATATTGATATTAGCCCCTGCTGCGGATATATACTTATATTATACCCTGCTGCCGATATACATAAAAATTATACCCTGCTGCCGATATATATAAATATTTGACCCTGCTACCAGTATATATTAATATTAGCCCCTACTGCCAATATATATTATTAGTCCCTGCAGCCAATATATATAAAATTAGCCCCTGCAGCGAATATATATTAATATCAGCCCCTGCTGCCGATATATATATAAATACTAGACCCTGCTGCCAATATGAATATAAATACTAGACCCTGCTGCCAATAAATATTGATATTAGCCCCTGCTGCCAATATATGTTAATATCTCCATCTCCCTCCCTATCTATCCTATCTATCCCCTCTCCCTCCCAATCTATCCCCTCTCCCTCCCAATCTATCCTATCTACCCCCTCTCCCTCCCAATCTATCCTAACTACCCCCCTCCCTCCCAATCTATCCTATATACCCCCTCTCTCCCTCCCAATCTATCCCTATCTACCTCTTCTCACTTCCTATCTACCTCTTTTCACTCTCTAACCCCCTCCTAACTTTCTACCCCCCCCCCTTTTGACGTTCACTTACCTTGGGCTTGTAGAAGTCCAGCGGCGGGATCGCGAGGTCTCTGTCTTCCTGGTTCTGCCGCAGTGTGCGCGGCTTCATTGCTGAGCGCCGGATATAACATCATTTACCGGCGCTCGGCTTGAAATGCCGGCACTGCGACAGAGGCCTCGCGGTCGCAGAGAAGAGTGAGAGGCGCCGAACGGTCGTTGAGAATTTATTTCTCAGCGACCGCTCGGCGCCTCTCTCTCTCCTCCGGATCTATTCAAAAAAAAAAAAAAAAAAGACGGCGTTTCAATTGGGGGGGCACACCGGGGGGCACAGCATGATGTAGGGGGGGCCATGGCCCCCTCTGGCCCCCCCCTGCCGACGCCACTGCCTTAATAACCCTCCAAATACTTTCCCAGTCACAGAAATTAAGTTCACTGGTCTATAATTCCAGGCAAAGAGTTTGAACCCTTTTTGAATATAGGAACCATCCAATCTTCTGTTATAATTCCTGAAAGAAAAGAATGCCGGAAAATATAAAACGGAGGTTCACTTATTTCCAGACTTAGCTCATTAAGTACTCGTGGGTGAATACCGTCAGGCCCCGGAGCTTTGTTGACTTTATTTAGTTGCTGCAGCACCTTTTCCTGAGTCATCCAATCACAATTTTCTTGCAGTAGTTATTTGCATTTCCAGTGCCTTAATATATACTGAGGAAAAAGTTATTTAAAGCTTCTGCTTTTTCTTGGTTCTCGTTAACTAACACGCCCATCTCTTTTTTCAGTGTACCTACACTTTCATTTTTTTTTATTTTTTTTTTTAGAATTTATGTATTGAAAGAACTTTGTAATTTTCTAGTTTAACCCTTCTAATCACCTTTTTGCATGCATTATTGGCTTCCTTATATCTTATATAGGATGCCTCTGATTTGTCCGATTTAAATGCTTTAAAAGCCATTTTCTTATTTTTAATTTCTTGGTTTACTTCCAAACTAAGCCACATTGGTTTCAATCTGTTTCTTTTGTATTTATTACCCAATGGTACATATTGAGAAGTGTACCTTTCTAATATTTGTTTGACGATATTCCATTTTTCCTCAGTGATTTTTTTCACTAAAGAGTTTATTGCCAGTTTACATGTTGTAAAGCTGCCCTTATATTATTGAAATTTGCTTTTTTTCAGCGAAACTCACCAAAACCTTTAACGAGATAATAGAAAAGGGGATTTTCCCCCCGGATATGCTAAGAACTAATATAGTCCCTATTTTAAAACAAAGATCCGGAGATTCTCTCTAATTATAGGCCAATTTCACTTTTAAATGGCGATATTAAAATATATGCAGCAATACTAGCAAAAAGTCTAAAAGAAGTAATTCCGGATTTAATTTCACGTGATCAATCCGGGTTTATCCGGTTGATACCGCTTGCGATACCTAAAGCATGGCTAGGAGTGATCCAAACAGCATTTAACAAGTTTATTTGGCAAGGTAAGAAGCCAAGATTGGGGTTGACACTCCTATCTAGGAAAGTAAACGATGGGGGCATTGGAGTCCCAAATATAAATGAATATCAAGAGGCCTGTATGGTAGCACACGCGATGGCGGCTCAGATTAGTGGAATAAAAGAAGTATGGTGCCAAATTGAGGAGATAGCTATAGACCTAGATGGGCTAGCTATTGCCATGATCTACTAGAGTAGTAGAAAGTAGCTGTGAGGCAGGACTAGGATCTCTGATATTAAAAGACATTCTAGGCGCCTGGAGAAGGGTTAGGAAGAAGTTAGCCCTTCATAACAGTATAGCGGATTTTCTTCCACTGGAAGTAGTAGAGTTTAGCATAGAGGATATTAAATTATCAATGTGGAAAAAGGCCGGAATCTTAACTATCCAGGATCTATACTTTGATAAGAAATTTAAATCCTTCCCCCAGATACAGGAGGAATATTCACTCCCTACCAAAGAGCTATTTTCCTATCTAAGAATTAAAGGCTTCTTTTCAAAATATGACATATTAAATAATGGAGA